>NW_027202270.1:106993332-107593332 GCF_024711535.1 Dipodomys merriami
TAGGCTGTTTTGGAACATTCTTCTGTATTTTAGTTCCTCAGAAAAATTCATTCAGATTTTCTTTCAAAATATTATACCTATATCCAAGCTCTATTTTCCAGATCCCACTTTCAGAGGAGACTCTATACTACTGCCATTGCTTCTCAAAGTGGTCATAAAAACCATACCTTCAATATAGGATAATTGTGATGACAACATTTGATGAAGACATAATGAGGGCCCTCCTATGGATATTGTGGTAAAAGTTCTAGGTTTTGAAACTTGATCCCCAAAATACTACTGTTAGAAATGTGGTGGACTTTTAGGGGGTAATGGTTTAAATGAAGTTCTTAGGTCATTGTAGCAGTGCCCATGAAGGGTACTGTAGGATCCTGGTCCCTTCTTCCTCTTTCGATCATTTCTATGAGATACACAGTTTGTTCTGTCATACACTACACATTATGGCTACCTGACTCACTCAGAAGCCTAAAGTAATAGTTCCACCTGATCTTGGACTGGAATCTTTTTAGAAAAGTGAGCCCATATAAACTTTTCCTATTTATAAGTTAATTATCTCAGATATTAGTGAAATAGTATGGAAAGTAATTTATAACATTTTAACCTTTAATATGGAGAATTTTTACAAAGGTGTAGAGTTAGAAACAGGTATGTTAGTAATCTAACCACAAAATTATCACAATTTTTCTTTGGTATTATATCAGCACACTCAATGATACTAGGTATTTTTATAAATGAATGGTGTTGTAGAGGTCAGGAAACTTTTCCTGCCCTATTTTATTAAATGTCACTATTCTCTCTTACACTTTGAGTATCATCTATGTATTTATCACTGGGAAATAGCAATGAACTGAGTTATACAGATCTGCAAAAACACTAGCATAGTTTATTACATATTCTGAAAGATCACTTTAGTAATTTGATTACTATTATACCCAACTCTTCAGAAAGAATTTAAAGGTCAAACTCAGGTTGGTAAATCAAATTCCCTAAAATTCAAATTTTCACATGAAAATTTTTGACATGATTGATAACTGTGTTCAGTTGTTTTTCTTGAATTGACAAACTTACTATATTTTTTGACATTTACTACCTTTCCGAATCTTAATTCCTCCAGATATTTTGTTATAGGAACATTGACCTGCCCACATTCAGGTGATGAATTCTAGACCTAAACAAATATTATTTAAGGAAAGATCTTATAGAAGAAACTAGATCATGATGTTGGAACCCTCATGAATGAGATTATTGCTCTTGTAACAAAATATATGAGAAAGTTTATTTAGTCTTGTTCCCCACCATTGTGAGGAAGCAGTTGTTAGATGACCATGTCATGAGAGCCTTCACCAAGAAAAGTACTGTACTGTTACTCTATAGTTTCACATTCCAGAACTATGAGAAATAAATAATTTACCAAGGTTTTAGTAGACTAGGGTGTCTAAAGTAGGTTGACACTGGGCACTGTTCTAGGTGGTCATTTTAATGAGATACAACTCATGCTTATGGATGGATGATGCCCCATTTGTGTGCCAATTATAGCAGAAAGTGAGTGCAGTGCCTATATAAAGAATCTTACTAATATAATAAAGGATAACTTCACCACATCTTCTCAATTAGGAAAACATTTATAAATGCTAGTTTAACCCCCAAATAAATCCTGTGCAGTTGATAAAAAATACATACTGATCCATGAACTTATTTTTCTGATGGTTTAAAGGTAACATATTGCCCAATTGTAACCAATGAGACATGAAGATTGTCTTACCTAATAAGGAGATTTAGTAGAAATATGCTTCTTCTCTTCTTCCTTGTGTTTTTATCTGTCAGTACTTAATGCTCAAAGTGACTTCAACCCACCCAAAACAATGATAATTGCAAGGTGAAAGTAAATGCTGGCATCAAGACAAAGGCAAAGTTAAATGAATAAGTAAATAAATATGTGCATCCTTAAAGATGACACGGGGCTTTTTCTGAATTAAATGCTACGCTTCTTCCCAATTAAACCACTATTATGTAAAATGATCATTTGTCTTCTTATTTAAGTAGAGTAGACTTGTATTTTCTGTTACTTCTAGTTAAGGGCATGCCTGGGGATAATAGGTTCCATCTGCTTTTTACACAGGAATGAACAAGCAATCATTACATTGCCATAAGAGAAATTCTCCCTTGGCTTTGTATAAGGATTAACCATACTACCACAGCTAAACCCCTGTGAATAAGGTAAGGTTATATCAGATTACTGATATATGATATACTAGATTCAGAAAGATTTGTCTAGAATTCTTAAGTGTTCTAGAGCCAGAGAATTATGGTTGTTTCTAAACTATGAAAAGGAACAAACTAAGAATTTCTAGTTTGCATAATTATTAGGTATGAATTATGAGAAATCATAAATCTCCATAAATAGGAAAAACTAACATGTTTAAGAGGTTGAAATTTTCACTTACCTTCTTCTTTCTTTATCATAATAGCTTGACATGATCAGAGAACATTCATGTGAACAAAAACAACACAAAAATCGACTGTAAATACGCTAGACCCCATTTATTTATTTATTTATTTATTTGTTTATTTATTTATTTATTTATTTATTTATTTATTTATTTATTTGGGTCTGGTCGTGGGGGCCTGAACTCTGGGCCTGGGCGCTGTCCCTCAGCTCTTCAGCTCAAGGCTTTCACTCTACCACTTGAGCCACAGCGCCATTTCCGGCTTTTTTCTTTTTGCTTATGTGGTGCTGAGCAATCGAACCTAGGGCCTCAAGCATGCAAGGCAAGCATTCTACCTTCCCAGCCCTAGACCCCATTTATTATAAAGTTTGCCTGTGTAAAAGCACTAATTTTAATTTGAGTATCACCCATAGCACACTTTCATACCTGGAGATAAATGTATTGATGCATATCTAGAGAAATGATAACCAAATTTTTAAAAAAGGAAAGGTAAAAGAAAAATACTCACACTGTGATAATCTTTTGGCCCACCAATGTAGGGAAGTTTCTGAGCACCAGCATTTCTAGTAAATGTTTTAAGTATGTTAAACACGCTCATTAAGCACCACTTAAAATGACATAACAATTTGCATATTTTCTTCTTCCAAATGTCAGATCATGAGATAAAAATGCTGGGAGCATAGGGAACACCTCTCTAGTTCCCACCTCAGAGTTTAAAGAAGAGCCCACAGGTTCAAAAGAGCAACAGTAAGTCTTAAAGGAAATGTGGTGATCCTCCTGTCAGGCATAACATGGTACTTAGAGGTGTTGACTAATGATACCAGACCCTCCTTGTTAATTATCTGAAGTGATTTCAAGTAGCTTGCCTTAGATAATTAGTTTCCACAAATGATGAATAGCATCTTCTTCTGAATGTGCTTCAGAAAGTTAGAACATTTAGGTAACAAATATTGCATTTACTTTTTCAGGACTTCTTTTTTCTGTTGTTTCCTTAAGTTGCTGTCCTGTCATTTTTTTAATCTGGGTTGAAATCCACATATTATGGAATATGATATCACCATCTTCAGCCAATAATCACAGTCACCAAGTTCTCCTGCACTTCTCTGAACATTAAATCTTGTATTTTCATTCCACAAAGCTGTGAAATACACAAATCATGAATAGGAAGAAATGTTTCTTCAATATCTTCTCATAAACTAAAATCAAACATTCATGAAATGTGATATTCTTACAGGATTATGAGAAGTTTATGGTATATAATTCTCTGAAAAGTACATTTGTACAATCCTGTAAAGTAAGAGATAAGAATAAACAGGCAGCATGTACAATTCTTAGTGTGAGATTACATATAAATTGAGCAGCAAGAATATTTTAGAAATTCATAGCATAGTACATGTTATTGAATTCTTCCGTACATATTAAGCACTGTTTATTGATTGTTCAACTTTTTGTTTTGTGATTTTTTTCAAACAAGAGAAACTAATCTGGATGGCTTAAATAAAAATTGATTTATAGAGGATTTAAGTATCCCAAAATAATTGAGAATACAGAAGTTTCCAAGAACTTTTCATAGCATCCCCAAATAGGGTTGTTTCTTTTACACTGTGTTGGTTCAGAACCAAATAGTACTGGTGGTCTTGTAGGCTCCAGAAGCATTTATTTCTGTTTCCAGTAAGAGTTTAATATAATTGGAAGTCATTGTTGCAAAGAGATTATATGAGACTACATCAGCTTTCAAATATTGACCATGTATTGTGACTTTGCTACACACATTTGTTAGTTCCAAAAATTTCTCTGATTTTTATGCCTTAAGATATTTTACGTGAATAACCTGCATCTGCAAATAATGTTTTGTTTCTTCCTTTTGCACATATATTATTTTATTGTGTTGTTGTGCTAACAAGTGCTTCCAAAAAGATGGTGAATAGGAGTGGTAAAAATGAGTATCATTTTTTTTTCTTGAAGTTAACAAAAAAGCATCTCACATTCTGTATAGTGTTAGCCGTAAGTGTTCTGTGGGTGTTCTTTATAATTGAAGAAGTCTTTACCATGAATTGGTATTGAATTTTGACAAATAACTTCTCTATGTCAGCTGATTTATTATTTTTCCTCTTTTATTCATGATGATGTGGTGAATTGTGTTGGATGTTTTTAAATGTTGAACCAATCCTACATACTTTTTATACCAGTTTGTTGTTATGTACATTTTGATACATTGTTGTGTTTGAAATATCCCCGTTTCCTGGGGCCAGTGGGACTCGAACCCACAATCTGTTAAAGAAGTCACCAACACTCAGTCAATAGAGCTAGGAATTGTTTATTAGGCATGGCATCCATTATATATATTATTTTATTTTTTATTATAATTATTTATTAGCCATGCTGTCTATTAGCCATGACATCCACTGTACCAAGACAGGGAAGACCAGCAATGAAGTCAAATAGCTCAGGTTACTTAAAAGCAATATATGTCTTATTAATTTTCATTTTAACTAATAAAACAAGAGCAGAGTGACAGAAAAGATTATACTGATTGTAAAACTATTTCTCTTTGTACTTACTATAAACTCTCCAATCTTGGAAGGGAAAAAATTGAAAAGTGGTACATCACATTTATTTTCAAAGGGTGATTTGAATTGCTATAGTAAGAAAAGATTGTTTCAACTTTCTATAGTGACAAAACCATTAATGATGCAGTTTTCAGCTCTTCTTTTATGCAAAGTAGAGATGAAGAGTCGGTCAATATATCAAACCTTAAATGGTCACATGATCCATTGAAATTATTGGCATAATTCCTCAATAGTAAAGAGAATGGCACACTTGGATATACCACAAGTGGTATATGTGTGTATATGATATATATCATTCAAATGTATTATATATATATCAGTTATTTATATAATCTGGGAGATTTTGCTATAGTTACATATTGCTTAACATCTTGTTTAGTATCAAAAGCAAGCCATTCATCTTTTCTCAGGTCCTCATACACTAATATTATGTTAAGTTGTCTAGACACAGAAATCAGTTTTTGTTTGTGTTGTCCAAAATAGCTATCACAAACTCCATGTTCATTTAAGGAAAATGTTGTGGCAGGAGGATGATACTTTACTATAAATATTTCACATGGGAATAATTAATAATAATTATTATTACTTTCCATATAAGAAATGTATGTAAAACTGCATCCATAAAAAACTGCCATACTACTTTGTTTTCTCCTTATCTAGCTAAACTATGATACCATTGTGCTTTTGGATATGGGCTGTGTCATCTCTGCTGAGACCATTTCCCATCTTCAGACAGCAACTTCCTTCAAGCTAGCGAAGCTACCTGTTTCCCTCTGTTCTGGAAGGCAAGGAAAAAACAACATATTAAGTTAAGAAACAACAACAACAACAACAAACTCCTGTGTCAAAGTTTGGTTAAAGTTATTAAAAATGGTGAAGTTATTGTGCATAATTTTCTTGGGTATAATTGAATTTTATAAAAAGGATTTATGGCTGATATCCTGAATATATATTTTTAGGTCTCACAATTAAAATAGTCATTTTAATGAGTTCAACTAATTTGACATTTTTACTTTGCACAAAATAGATTTAAACATCAGGGCACTTCCAGTTGATAGGAAACTGTCTGTTTCATATTTATTCTTTATCCTTATGTTAGCATTTAAATTTGAGATGGTTAAATATTGCTGAGAAGAATACTGCACACACTAAAATGACTCTTTTAGGCTAAACTAACCAGGTTAGTTGTAGCTCAGGGGAGAGTTTGCAAAACAACATTATTATTGTTGCTCTGTGCTTCCTATTTGCAATTTTATTTTTATATGGTTGAAAGTACATTCTACACTAGAGCTTTATAAAAAAAAAGCATCATGCCGCTAGAAAAAGTTCTCTTTGCGTACCTTAGCACTAAGCAAAATATTCTACCAATAAAATCTAATGTGTTCAGCTGTTAAAAGAACTTGAATTTCAAAGAATGTATTAAAAAATGCGTGAGTCTTTATCCATATTAAACTCTTCCAGTTCATTTTTACTTACTAATATGTACTGATTAGTATGTCAAATGAAAGTGGATTTGATTCACAGATTGGTATATTGTTCCAACATATATTGTATAGTAAATTCTTACACATTTACTATTTTATTAGTTATTTTGTTTTATTGATTAATTTGCTATTAAATAACGCATTTTAAATATAAATTGTATATTTACTCAATAGATTACATATACATATGTTTATATATTCTGTATGTATATACAAATATAAAAAGAAAGTTATATATGATAAATACTGTATTTGTATATACATAAGTTTTATATAACTACATATAGTTTATACACACACACTTACCTGCTATAAAGGACAAATTTAGTCATATTTAACCCTTTGAAACTCATTTTCTGAATAAATCCACATTTTGAAGTACTAAAGGCAAGGGCTTTCAATATATGAATTCAGGCAGTACAAAACTCAGTGCAATACCACTGAAGACTGAATTTTCTGCATGCATTTGTTTAAAAAAATCATGCTATAATCTGAAAAAGTATTTGTTAAAGGAATAGGGGTAAAGACATACATGAGTAATCAAATAATTTTCAGCAAATTTATGCTAAACTATCCAAATCATACTTTCATGAGTGTTTATGAAGGATGCTCAGTAGCACTAATTACCAGAGAAATGTGCATTAAAACCAATAAGATTTTGCCTCACATCTATTAGTATTACTATATAGTCAAGAAAGCACTTTGACCTCTTTTCTTCATAAGTAAATTGCTTACACTATGAACACATTTATAGAATGCTTGTTTACTTGGATTTCTACTTTATACCAAATTACATCAAAGAAATTATAAAAGGAAAAAAGCATGATAAATATTACTTGGAAAATCCATAGAAGCTTGAATTTTTAATTCTAATGAAAAATATGACCTTTTCTGCTTGACTAAGATATGTACTAATTATTGCAAATAAGGGAAACCATGGGACTTATGTTTCTTTGGACCTGGCTTACTTCACTTAATATAATATAATTTATTTATTTATTTTTATTGTGAGAATACATACAGAGGAGTTACAATTACATGGGCAAGATAACGAGTACATTTCTTTTTTTTGGGGGGGGGGTCCAGTCGTGGGGCCTGAACTCTGGGCCTGGGCGCTGTCCCTAAGGCTCTTCAGCTCAAGGCTAGCACTCTACCACTTGAGCCACAGCGCCATTTCCGGCTTTTTTCTTTTTGCTTATGTGGTGCTGAGGAATCGAACCCAGGGCCTCAGGCATGCAAGGCAAACCGCTCTACCACTGAGCCACCTTCCCAGCCCACGAGTACCTTTCTTATCAAGCATTGTTGCCCCTTCTTTGTTTCCCCTTCCCATCCCTTCCCATACTCCTCCCCTCCCCCACCTGATCCTTCCTCCCACCCCCCACCAAAGTTGTTAAGTTCGTTTTTTGACATAACAACTTGTACATCTCATTGTTTCAATGGGTCCACGTGTATCCCTAGTTAAACGATTTGTTTTTTTCCCTTCCCCTCCACAACTTATACCATCAAAATCAGTGAAAGTATGGGGGAGGGACATACAAAGCAACATAGAAATCATCTTATAAATATGATAGAAACAATTGCATGAAAGGAAAAAAAACAAAGAAACATTTGAATACTTATCTTGGGGTTCATTCCCCTAACATCAATTTATCTGACTTTTTCTGCTTGACTCAGACATATACTAGTTGTTGCAAATAAGGGAAACCACAGGACCTATGTTTCTTTGGACCTGGCTTACTTCACTTAATATAATTTTTTCCAAGTCTTTCCATTTCCTAACAAATGGGGCAGTGTCATTCTTTCTGATGGAGACATAGAATTCCATTGTGTATATATACCACATTTTCTTGATCCATTCATCTACTGAGGGGCATCTGGGTTAGGTCAGATAAGTTGATGCTAGCGGAATGAACCCTAAGATAAGTATTCAAATGTTTTGTTTTGTTTTTTCCTTTCATGCAATTGTTTCTAACATATTTATAAGATGATTTCTATATTGCTTTGTATGTCCCTCCCCCACGATATAACACATGCTTTCACTGTATTTGATGTTGGTATAATTTGTGGAGGGGAAGGGAAAAAACAAATCGTTTAACTAGGGATACACGTGGACCCATTGCAACAATGAGATGTACAAGTCCTTATGTGGAAAAACAAACTTTACAACTTTGGTGGGGGGTGGGGGGAGGATCAGGTGGGGGAGGGGAGGCGTATGGGAAGGGATGGGAAGGGGAAACAAAGAGGAGGCAACAATGCTTGATAAGAAATGTACTCATTATCTTGCCCATGTAATTGTAACTCCTCTGTATTGTATTCTCACAATAAAATTAAAATTAAAAAATTAAAATAAAAAAATAAAAATAGTATTTAAAAAAAAGAAAAATAGCAAGGAAAGATTGTCACCAAGATAGAACAGGACATTCCAGTCTTCATCTCTTCATGAAAAACAATTAAAGACAATGCTCCAGAAAACCAAAGAATGGCTGATGAAATCAGATGCCAAGGCATTGGTAGCATCTAATGAAAAGGCTTAGAAAGCTGTTATTCTAAGTTGTTGTTCTGAGTAGAATAGCAGGAATCACGGCAGAAAATAACATCCTGCTCAAAACCAACAGTTCCCTTCCTTCTGCAGCTGCTGCTGCTAAGTTGCCTCAGGAAAGGAGCCACTGTCTGAATCCTGGACTTAACACACTGCCTGATTTAAGAATGTACCACAGGCTAGGCACTGGTGACTCACACCTGTAATCCTAGCTACTCAAGAGTCTGAGTTCTGAGAATCACAGTTCAAAGGAAAAGTCCCTGAGACTCTTAACTTCAAATTAGCCACCCAAAAACCAGATGTGGAACTGTGGCTTAAGTGGTAGAGTGCTAGCAAAAAAGCTCAGGGACAGCACCCAGACATTGAGTTCAAGCCCTAGGACAGATACACAAAAAAATGTGTGACACAAAGAACAGACACAAAGCAGACAGAGAGACCCATTGAACAGAATAGAGAGCCCCAAAATGCACATACCCCTTATGATTTTTGGCAAATATTTCAAGAACACATAATCTTCTAAATAAATGGTACTGGAAAAATTGGTATTCCCATTCAGAATCATGAACATAAACCTTCACCCCATATATGAAAAATGAGCACAAAACACATTAAAGTCTTCCAGGTAAAACCGGATTCTATAGGGAAAAACACAACAAGGGAAAAAAATCAACATAGTGAAAGAGAATCTACAGATTGAGAGACCTATCTTTGGTGAAACTTTTGTTGCTTTTGATAAGCACTTAAGGATTTGTTTATCTGCAAGTATCTCCATGCTGCAACCTTTCTCAACAGGGTGAATTTTGGAAACCTTGTTCCATGTGGTCAGAATAATTCATCTAGCTAATCTCCACATTTTAAAGAATATTTTAATTGTGACTCGGGTTCCATTACTGAGATGTTTAATTCCCATTTTTCTTTGTCTCCTCCCTAAGGCTGCATTCAAGCATCTTTATTGCCTTTGTGTCCTGTAGTTTCAGAAGCATATAAAGCACTGAATTTCTCTTTATCTGTCCTAATTGTAGTTGATGTGAGGATTCATGATTTCATCCGTCTTCACTGATTTTCACCCATTGTCTTTTCATTCTAATGATCTATTCTATATACCTAATTTTCATCTATTGTTAGTGCCAATTGGATTTTTTATTATGTCTTTTCATTTCATTTTTGAATCTTATAACTCCTTTGTATTTCTTATATCCTTATTAAATGTTATTACATTCGAGATAATTCCTTAAAGTTTAACTTTGAATTTACTCATTCTAGTCAGCTGCATAAACCATCTAATTTTTTTTATTTGAATACATTTACAGTTCACTTCTACAAGGTTTTTCCTCATATTTTCTTGGACATTTTATGATACAGCCTCACTGTAAAATTAATATTTAGTCAATGTTTCACTTTAAATTTTTATGTTAAGTTATACTGTAATCTCTTTTAGATTAGTATGATCCTTTCTGTTGGCTGTCACTTGTGATTTTACTGGTGATTTTTCCATTGTAGACTTTATCATTTAAGTTACATCCCAGAGTACTTTGAAGAACTTGCTCCTTTCTCCAGGAAGGACTTGTGAGTCGGAATCCATCAAAACCAGGAGGTTATTATAATCTTCCACATCTGTTCTCCTCGTTAACTAATCCTCATTTTAATATGAGGTTCTCATCTCTGTAGTTCCAGGACGAGGCCTTGAGAGTCTCAAGGCAGAGAACCTCAATCTTTGCAGTGCCATTACTGGCATTTTTCCATTAGAGTTATTCCATCTCAGTGATACCTTTGTCGATTGCTTGTTTATCAGTTATGTATTCCCTCTCTGGGTTCAGCTGTTAAATGAGTTTCTATTTACCTAAGAGACAGGCCCTAGGGATTTAAAATATTTCCTAATAAGCTAAATGATAAAAAAAATTGTTGAATTTTATTAAATATAGAAAAGTTTGGAGACTTTTTCAAAGAATCCCATCTCCAGTTTTGTCATCCAAAAATATCAGCATCCAGGGTTGTTACATGTCAAAAAACCTTGAAAATGAGGACATATGTAGGGTATTCTAATCATAAAAATATTACATATAAATTGTTTCTAATAATTTTCAGTACTCTTGCTGACTGCATATCTCTTTTTGAAGGGATATCATATAATGTGTTTTCATTGGCCATTGAATTGGATTAATAAACATGCAATCAGCAGCTTTGTGCTCAATACAGAGGCAATGGGAATGAATGTGCACAAAAGTCAGACAATGGTGGCTTTATTCTTTAGCTAGTTATTTAAATCCTCTAAGTTTCAAATATTTTTCATTTAATGGTGTTCATGATAACAACATTGTAACTGCTATTTTAAATATTCATTGACATTCTAAATCTGAAGCATGTCATATTTATAATGCTTTGAAATCATTACTTCTATTTGATTAGCATCTATTGAAAACATATATGCTGGGCATTACTTTGTTGTTACTTGAGGCAGAGCATGATTTCAAAGGATTACATATTTTTAAGCACCTGGAGTCTTATTGTAGAGACAGCCATTACTCAGATTATTTTATTAATTGAAAAGATACGAGCAAGGAGGTCTCTTTTTGTTTAGTAATGAGGGTTAAACTGAGGACCTCATATACTTGCTAGGCAGCCATTCTATCAGTGTGTCAGAGCTCCAGCTCTTCATCTTTGTGCTACTTATTTTCTGAGAAAGGTACTCACTCCTTTCCCAAGGACATACCACCTGCCTATATTAGTTTTTCCAGCTAAGCTGGAAGGACAGGTGAAAGTGATCATGCCCATCTTCTTCAGTTGAGATGGGGTCTCTTGGAATTTTCTGTCCAAGTATATACAGATCGGTGATCCTCCCAATCCCAAGTTTCCCCAAAGCTAGGATTACATGTGTGAGCCACTGGTGCCAGCTGAAGAAGATATTATTTTGAGTGATTAAGAAATGAAGATAGCCTAGCACTAGTGGCTCAGTCCTATAATCTTCACTACTCAAGGGTCTGAGATTTGAGGACTGTAGTTTGAATCCAGCCTGGGCAGGAAAGTCCATGAATCTCTTATCTCCAATTAACCACCTCCAAAACTGGAAGTGGACCTGTAGTTCAAGGGGTAGAGCATTAGCTTTGAGAAAAAAAAATCCCAGGGACAGTGCCCAGGCCCTGAGTTCAAGCCCCAGGAACAGTACCAAAAAAAATTTCCCCATTCAGATAGTAATTACAATATAAGGAGGCAAGACATCATTCTATCTTGGTCTTTTACGGATACCCTGACCTGGTTCTATCCTCTTTCTCACTTGTAGTTCTTAGGAAGTGGTCTGTGCTAGGAATGCATCTTAAGGTAAGGGAAAGACTAAATCAGGTAGTCTGGGCTCTGTTTCATGTCTGCCCTGGAAACAGCATGTTCTTCGCCAGTGAGACCTAAAGTCCAGGGATGGCTGCTTTACACAGTCCCTTAGCTGCAGCAAGTGGAGCGTGCACATATGAGCCTCCATCTGCTTTGAGCAACTTTTGTGAACTTAGAGATCTCCCAGTGAACCCTAGGCTTCTGCTGCTCATCCCTACCTCTCTGTGGGCAGGAAGCTGGTATTCACTACACAATGTGTCTGCTTCAGAGCAAAATTAGGATTCTCCATTCACAAATTAGAAGATTAGAAATTCAATTGTTTGGGCTTTCTTTGCTAAGGAAAGAATTGTGAAAACACATTCACACTAGAATTGTCATAAATTTTATTTAATGGAGGAGAATAAAAACAAATACAATATACCAAATATTCTCTCCCCAGTAGAGATTTAAAAGAAACAACAGTAGGTTAATTTAGTAAATCACATATTTTTTCACAATTTGTGACCTACAGAAACTTAAGTCTACTTTTGTTCATTTAAATTGATGTAAGCAAATGAGCTTTGCTCCATTTACATTATTTAAGTCTCAGAAATTGCTCTGGGAAAAATGTACAGTAGAAAGTGAGATATGAGATAGGAAATATTAATGAATCAACCAAACCTTTTTCCAAAATAAAGAGAACTTCTGTTATAAAATATAAATATATTCTATTAGGCAAGTGATATCAAAATTGTAAGGCAGGAAATGAGATGCTTTCTGAGAAGTTGGGTGGGAGATATTAATTTGGATTTTAACTGGAATAAAAAGAATTTAAATTTCCACATTGCATATTACCTGTTATCTTTCTGTTTGAGGGCATTTCATCTTCACAAGAGAGAGGAATACAACCCAATTTCATGTGCTCTCAAAAGATGCTGAATCCATTAACTTCTTGCAATCTGAAACTCTTTTATGAATTCTTAAAAAGATGCACATAAAATATTTTAGGTCTGAGTCCAGTAACTGATGGGCAATCTTCTCTGGGGTATCATCAATAAAGGCATGCATGCTGGTGGTAGGATAAAGAGCAGAGGTATGACTGAAATATCTCTTTTGAGAAGAAAATTATCTTATGCAATTAAACTTGGCATTAGCTCAAACTTTGTCTTTTATTTGTGATAATATTGCTTTGTGAATTTCCTTTTTAGAGAACCAATGCCATGTCTGTTAATATAAGTGGATATTTGAATATCTTATTTGTTAGATACAAGATATACTGATGAAAGCAAAGTGCCCAAAACAAATACATAATGAGGGAGTGAAAAAAGTTTTATAATGTGTCAATATCAATAGAGCTAGCTAAGAGGCTAAGCACATAGTCTCACTTGCAGTCCAAAGTAGCATCACACTCACAATCTACCTGCCTCAGCTTCCAGAGTGTTAGTATCACAAGTATGCACGATGACACCCAACATTAGAATCTTTTATTTTTAAGCTAAATATGTTAAGATGCAATTATGAACTGTAAGAGTCACCTGTTTTTCATGTACAGTTAGATGTCTGTCAGTATATTTTCAGAGTTGTACAATGATGATCATATTTGACTTTTATCAGATTGGGCATCCTCTGAGTCTTTTTTTTTCTTTTGGTTCTCTTGTTTACATGGAGATCTGGAAAGTATTCAAGCTCTATCCTGAGCTGATTTGTCCCAACGTCTGCACAATGAGTGCCATTGTTGTAGAGAAAACAATGAAAATTCCAATATTTGTATGAGCTAGCTACTAGTTAGGAGGATGTTGCTTCAAGAATTCTTGTGGTTAAGAATGAGTTTTTAGAGAAAGGAAAAGAGGAGGATAAAAAGAGAGATGCAGCTTTCTGAGGAGAAAGAACAAGAAAGCAGACCTCTTCACAGGGAAGCCTGCATAGGAATTAGAATAGGCCTTCCAAGGTTTAACAGTTTTTCTGAATTCTTCCCTAGGCTTTGTTAGTGACATGTAGTTGCAAGTAAAAATTTTAAACTACACTGTGGTTACAGAAACAATGACAGTAAAGAATTCAAGTTTTCAGCTAAAGATTGTGTCTGAGCCAGCAAAGTAAAAAAAAAAAGAATTCAAGTTTTCAGAACATAGGGAACTATCTGTGTTTCTAGGAGACATCTTTCACTTGGAGAGTAGATAACTTTAGACTTAGTGGTGTTATCGATCTAATTGAGACCCACACTCCAATCAGTTCTCCTAACATGTACCTGCAGAAGACCACTCTGGAAAGGGAGGGACATATACACTCATGATGGAACTCTAAAGATTTTAGGTTTCATAATATCCAGCAATTCCAAGCCATTATGTTTTTAAAAGTTAGATAATTTGCCACAATCAATTTTTCTTGTTTCTAGTGTCATATTCTCTGAATTATTCTCCTCAGAGACAGTAGAGCACCTAAATGATATCTTCCTGCCCTTGCTTATTTCCCCTTTTACTTGTCTGAGATCTCATGAGGGAGAGTGGTTTTCTCTCCCATGTCTGAACTCCCAGTGTTTGGCTCTTAGGGTAATAAGCAGTAGCTGTTGAGTATGTTAGCGAGAAGTCTTAAATCTGCGTCCCCCTACTGTTAGCAATAAAGAACCTTCATCAGTGTTATACAGGTATATATTAGACATTTAGGATCAGGTGATATTTTCAGTCTCCCTTTTAAGATAAGTAGGTTCATAGGAAGATGTTCTCATTGGTAGGAGGTAAGTGGGAGCATTGGGTGTAATTATAGAGTGGAATTAAGTTTTTTGAAAATGGAAACAATTCCCTTTTTTGCTGCTTCTCCTTGCATACTTGGAAAGCAGACACAGCACTGGTGAGCCAGGTTTAAGTGTACAAATCCAACACTTGGCAAAGAAAGAACAGAGGCATCTATATCCTTAGAAATGAATTCAGGAGTACTCTCCTCCTACTTTTCTGAGACTACTTACCCCATCTCTGTAAATAGAGTAGGCATTTTTTAGCTCATCTTGTCCTCTTACTAGTATATGTTGGAGGCTACTAGCTATCATGGCTATGTGGCTTATTTTTTGTATGATTTCGCTGAGATGTATTCCATTTGCTGAATTTAATTATTTGTTGATTCACCCTGCATCTTTTATCAAGCAACATCTCCAGGATTGATCTTTAAAAGTAGAAGTTTTTAACTCTGGAGATAAGTAGAAAATATTGCTCTTGGATATAGTTTCTTTCATTTCTAGCATTAAATGGGAAAACAGTATTCAGCAAGTAACTGGGCAAATAGCTAATACTGAATTGTTCTCTACTTCTTTCTATTCATAAAATAAACATACTGTTTTTAGGACTCTACTGAAATGCTGACTCTTTACTGAATATGTCTTTAAAGAAGCTAGGCACTCAGATAAACACCTGTAATTTCATCTACTTGGGAGGCTGTGTAGAATATGATGTGACTACAATGAAGATCTCTTATGTTTACACTCCAGGCTACTGGCTTGCTGAATTAATGGACATTCCCATGTGTAAAAGTGATGACTAAGTTCTATTATAAGCTACTTTCTGGAACACAGGATGATTCCAATATCACCTGGGCTGGATGCTTAACAAATTACTCATCCTTGCTTAATTGTGAAGATAGGTAGAGAATATTGTTCTCTTTGGCACAAAACCCAAAATGCTTCATGATGAGACAACATTAAAACCCTGGTTAAAATACTAAAAAAATAAATAAAACATACTGACTTTGAAGTCATACCTTCAGTTTTGAAATCGTAGACTGTCATGTGCTTGCATCATGGTCTTGAAAAAGTTACTTTTCTATTTGTTTGCCTTTCTTTAATAAATAAATAGTAAACATTTATTAAGTGGAGGTAATAATAGTAATGATACCCTTGCATTCTTGAAGAATTTTAGTGTTATCATGATGAAATCTTGTAGAATAAAATGCATGATATTGCCTATGGAAAATTGGCAAGGAGATCAATCAACAAATGTAAGTTAATTGTTATCATGCAAATTGATTAACTATTGCATAAGATGATAAAGTATGATGATATAAAGAATTTGTTTTATCTAATAAAATTAAGTTGAATTCTTAGAAATCTTTCCAAAGAGATGTCATCCAAACATGCATCTACATCCACTAAACCTATATATAACAAAGTAAATCTGATCACAAAATTATAAGTTTGGGGAAGAAAAATCTATGGTATTCTGTGAGAACTATACATTCAAACTGTCTTTGATAAATCTGACATGGTGGTACCTCCCTGTAATCCCAACAGAATGCAAAATAAGGAGTATCCCAAGTTTGAGACTAGCATAGCTTCTATGGGAGAGAATTACAGTCTTCTCTAGGCTAATCAACAATACCCTGTCTCATGAAACTGAACAAAACAACAGAATCAACAACAAAAGTGGCTTTGCCTTTACCATCAGCAAAACTAAAACAATGTTGAATTAGTATTTTATCAAAACAAAAAATATGTAAACTCCTACCCCTCTAGGAATCAACATCCCAAGGAAAGGCCTAAGTCTGTACTACAAAAATAAATTAGTTTCTCACTCCTCAACGGAAAGAACACTGCTGGAGGAATATCAATACCAAATTTCAAACTCTACTATAAAGCCATAGTAATCAAAAGAGCTTGGTACTGGCACAAGAACAGACCTCAGGACCAATGGAATAGAATTGAAAACCCAGAAATGAACCTACAGACCTATAGCCATCTAATCTTTGATAAGGGAGCTAAAAAAAATAAAATGGAATAAAGAGAGCCTCTTCAGTAAATGGTGCTGGCAAAATTGATTAACTACTTGTAGAAAACTATAGCTAGATCCTTATATATCACCCTGCACCAGAATCAACTCCAAATGGATCAAAGACCTCGGAGTCAAAGCAGACACTCTGAAAACATTACAGGATGGAATAGGAGAAACCGTAGGTCTCCTTGGCACAGGCTGAAAATTTCTGAATAGAGACCCAGAAACACAACAAATCCAGGAAAGGTTGGACAAATGGGATTGCATGAAATTGCAGAGCTTCTGCATGGCAAAGGACATAGCTAGCAAGATCAATAGAAAGCCTATGGATTGGGAGAAGATCTTCACTAACCATGCAATGGACAAGGGTCTCATATCTAAAATATACTTGGAACTCAAAAATTTAAATCCCCCAACAACAAATCCTCAAAGAAACAACTGCCCAATAATTAAGTGGGCTAATGACTTAAGGAGAAACTTCTCTGAAGAAGAAAGAAGGATGGCCAATAGACACATGAAGAAATGCTCAACATCCCTAGCCATAAAGGAAATGCAAATCAAAACAACATTGAGATACCACCTCACCCCAGTTAGAATGGCAAAAATCAAGAACTCTAATAACAATAGATGCTGGAGGGGATGTGGACAGGAGGGAACCTTACTTCATTGTTGGTGGGAGTGTAAACTTGTTCAACCACTTTGGAAAGTAGTATGGAGGTTCCTCAAAAGACTCCACATAGAGCTCCCCTTATGACCCAACAGTCCCACTTTTGGGCATTTACCCAAATGTTTACAAACAAGACCACACTAAAGCTACCAGCACAACTATGTTTATTGCAGCATTATTTACCATAGCTAAGATCTGGAACCAATCCAGATGCCCCTCAGTAGTTGAATGGATCAAGAAAATATGGTATATATACACAATGGAATTCTATGCCTCCATCAGAAAGAATGACATTGCCCCATTTGTTAGGAAATGGAAAGACTTGGAAAAAATTATATTAAGTGAAGTAAGCCAAGCCCAAAGAAACATAGGTCCCATGGTTTCCCTTATCTGCAATAATTAGCATATGTCTGAAACAAGCAGAAACGGTCAGGTAAGTTGATGTTAGGCGAATTAAACCCCAAGATAAGGACTCAGATATTTTTTCTTTCTTGCTATTATTTTTAACATATTTATAAAATATTTCTTTGTTGCTTTGTATGCCCCTCCCCCAAAATATAACCCATGCTTTTACTGTATTTGATGTCGGTATAATTTGTGGAGGGGAAGGGGAAAAACAAGTGGTTTAAATAAGGATACAGGTGGACCTGTTGCAACAATGAGAAGTACAAGTTGTCATGTCAAAAACGAACTTTACAACTTGGAGCGGGGGAGGATTAGGTGGGGGGGTGGAGGGAGGATGGGAAGGGATGGGAAGAGTAAACAAAGGAGGAGGCTACAATGCTTGATAAGAAATGTACTCACTATCTTGCCCATGTAATTGTAACCCCTCTGTACAGTATTTTCACAATAAAAAAAAAATAGTTTCTGACTGCATAGTAGTGTGCTTTACATTACACTAAAACTTTAAGTAGTAATTCTTTTAAGAGAATTACCTATTACATTACTGTTGATTTAATGACTGAATTAAGAAAACAATATATACAATATTGTAGATATACTTTGAATTTATCAGCTATGTGCATTGCCTGGATGAATACTACCATTGTTTTCTAATTAAATATTGTTTCCAATCTACTTAATTTCTGTTCTTTTTAAAATGAAAGATGAATATTGCCAGAGGTAAAATTAAATTTGAAGTTTTCTAACAATTATATGACTAAATATATACTGTTATCTTATTGTACTTTATTTTAAATATTTCCCCACTTCTTCAATGTAGCAATGTTTGGAAAGGTATTATCCTTCCTTTTAATATCAAAAGGGAAAAAGTTAAAATTACTTTCCAAAATAGCATTGTCAGATAGGTTCCAATACTGTAACAGGTGAGCTTGTAGAAGACATTTTATATTCAAACTACAACAGCTTTAATTTTTTTTTTAGTGCTTGAGACTGCTTACATTTCACGAATATTACTTTATTGTGAAAATTCATCAGCTTTAGCAGAAGAGTTACCTTGGCAATAGCTTTTAGAAAAAAAAATCTCCAATTGATTTTGGATGATTTCCAGAGTGAGTACTTGAAAAATGATTTTAGATTGTACAGGGCTGAAGCATACTCAACAATGTTCATTTCCCATGTGTTTTAGATGATAAAGGCACCCAAGCAGGCAATCAGTTTCTAATGAGGAAAGATCACTTTGACATCTGCTCTAGGTTTTCCAGATTTTTGCTTGTCTACATTCAGTTAAAAACTACAGCTAAAAACTCTCTAAGCATGAAATAAATGTACTTCTAATAAGCCATTTTCTATTGATTCAACGGAGTGCATTTTTTATAGTTGTTTTGAGTTTTGGTTTAAGAAGTAGGTTGCATCTTTTGGTTCCAGTTTAACTGTTGTCTAATAGCTAACAAAACTGTGTAAAAAGCTTAGAGTTACTCTATGATTTGTAAAATAAAAGAGACCATAATGTTTAGCTTTCAAATTTTACCTCATACTATTTTGAAGAATAAATGTCTTTGAAATTTAAATGTTATATTTCATGTCTGGTAACTTTTGGTGTGTGTGTGTGTGTGTGTGTGTGTGTGTGTGTGTGTGTGTGAAGAGAGAGAGAGTTATTTCTAGATGATAGTCATAAAGTTTTAAAATACACCAAAATGTATTTGTAAATTTTGTGTTTTATTAAATTTTAATTGATCCTGTGTCTAATTGATTGGAAAATATGTTTAAACAAATGAGTGTGGGTATAATGGACAAAATTCACCCAATTATTGACAAAACCAAAACAGAGAAAAACAATTCTATATAGAGGGAAGGAGATTTCTTATGAACTGCATTTTATTACTTTAAACTTTGTTAGCACAGTTAGAGATATTGAACTTTTACAAATGTAATGACTACTTCTTTCCTTTACTGTGATGATACTCAAAGCCTAATACAGTGAATGTGAAAGTGGTGCTTGCAAGGATTTTATTTTTATGGGGAGTCTATGTGCTTCATTCTAATGTGTGAAATAACCTATTTTCTTGTGATTGGAGTAAGTTTTAAAAATATTTGTTCTCCAGAATATTGAGACCCAAAGAGCAATTACTAGAATCTATTGATGATTTTAACAATAAGGAGTTGAATATAATTTCAATCAAGATTTTTAAAACACACACTCAAATAGAAAGCCTATTGTGTGATCAATTTAAAATATCTCTTCCACATTGATGACTTTTAATTCTATTATTATATTTAAATAGTTGTACAAAGGAGTTGCAGCTTAACAAAGCCATTTATGAATACCATGGTTCTTGATCAGTACCATTCCTTTCAACATTCTCACCTGCCTTGACCTACCCCCTTTCCTTATTTTTCCTAATTTTGCAATATATATCTCTCTCTATATATATCTCTATATATATGCAATGGATTCTTTACTGCAGTCTCCCCCTTTCTCCCCTTCATTTCCTCTAGCTTTTCCCCTTCTCTTGTAAGTACTATTTCCTAGTGCTTATTTTGTTAGGCTTTGATTTTTTTCATGTCTTTCTAGAATTACATTATTTCAGTTCTCCTTAGAGACTACCATATTTCAGTCAATACATTTATAACCGTTGCCTACCAGGCAACATGCTTACTTGTAGATTTAGAGTGAAGAATGTATCTGAGAAGGGATAAATAAAGCAAAATAAAACATATTTCATTGTTTTTAACTTGCAAAAAGAGAGAATATCATCATCATATTACTGAAAGCATATCAGGTGATCAAAGCCTATAGAGAAGTTAATATGAAGTGATTATAAGTCATGAAAGAGAAAAGAGAAAGAGATTACTATTATAAGCAGCATTTGAAGGTGAACTAGATTAATATGTATGGCAAACTCTAGGGAAATGACTAACAATATCTTAGTAAAAGAATTATAAGGGATAATTTAGGAGAATATAGAAATGGAACTACATGGGATTATATAAAATGGAATTATATAAAATGCTTTATTAAAGCTTGGAAAGACAGAAAAAGGGAGTAAAAGAAATAAGGAAGTGTCATAAATAATAAAGTTGAAAGTACAATAAAAATTAAGCTGTGTCAATAGCCATTTTTAATGTGAAGGGACCACATTCAGCATATAAATGGCAAAGGTTGTCATCATGGATGAACATAATGCTGACAAATAGACTAGACAGAAGTCACTTTCAATGTAATGTCTCAGGTTAAACGTAAAGGATATGATAAGATATAGCATACTATATCTGGTTATAGATACTTACCCAAAGAAAGTTGAAATGGTTGTGCTAATGTTAGTCAGAGGAAACATCCAAACAGCAAATTATTCAGGAGCAAAGAAGTTAATTTCATAAAAATAAAAGGTCAGTTCTCCAAGAGGACTATTTTCAGATTTAAAACTTGCTTTCATATGACTAGATCCTGAGATGTTATTTCTACTGTTAAATTTTGCCTAATGATTTTTCATTTAATTTATTATCTGCTAAAATGGAAATGATCTCCTTTATTTTTCTTGATGTGACTTAATACATTAATTGATTTTTAAATGTTAATATAATTTTAAATTCCTGGTGTAAACTAAACTTAATTATAATGTTTTCTAATTATGTATGTGCTAAATTGCCTGATACTTTCCATGGTAACTCTTTCCTTACCTCCCTCCCTGCCCCCCACCTCTCTGTGCACTTACTTTAGGATAAAGTGAGTGATTATTAATCAGCCTTTAAGTTGACCATTTTTTCATAAGTTTTCATTCTATTGTTAGGCATACTTTGCATTGCAAATCATAAACTTAATATATTTTTAGTGTTTTTTCTTTCCTGAGGTTTCCAATCTGTTTATCCGTACTTTCTGTTACTATAAATCCTTGTACTTATTTAGAATAGTTATTTTTAATATTCATGTTCTACTTTCAATATTTAGATCATCATTGTGTTTGAGTCTGTTGAATTTCCTTCTTTTTATTTTTTAATTTTATTTTCAAGGAGATGTACAGAGGGGTTACAATTACATAAGTAAGGTAGTGAGTACATTTCTTGTAGAACTTGTTTGAATTTCCTTCGTGATTAGAGGATTCATTATGTGTTTGGCCTCTTCACATTGCACATTACTGTTTTACAGAATACCAGATACTATGTGTAGGAAAATCAGTAAATAATTCTAATGCATTAGTGTTCTTTTTTGTTTTCCTGAAGTCTGAAAACTTTTACTTCTGATGACAGGATGAAAAGTAATTGGTTATATTTTACTAACAATTCCATTGAGGGACAGACATTAACTGAGTTATGGTTGTAAGATTAAGGTCATTTCTGGTTATTGCAACTGAAGGTTTTCAATTCTGTGGCTTTAGCTTGTTGCTGTCAGCTGTCATTTCTGTAGTGTGACTATTCTTTCTCCCTATCTTTTATCAGTTTTGAATGTGAATTAGGAGAAGATTAGGATGATCATCTTTGTATTTATTGTCTTCTGGTGCCATTAGAATGGGTGTAAGTGGTTTCCCATTTGTACCTTGTTTCTGTTTGTACCTCAGCTTCATTGCTTTTACCTCAACAAGTGCTAATTGAGAAGTAAGATCATGATAATAGTTATATCAATAAAAATGTTTACTGTTTGTATTTCTCAGCCATTTATGAATACAAGATATCTTGATCAATGTCACCCCTTTCAAAATTCTCACCCATCCCAACATTTTCATCTTAATATTTATATGTGTCATAATTTAAAAAACACAAATTTAAAATTTTCTCAGAATTATACAAGAAGCATACATTATCTGTGCAAAGTCCTTCAGAAAAACTATTATAACCATGACTTATTTTTCTAATAGCCTCATGTCACCGATTTATTTTAGTATTCTCATAATTTATGTTATCAATTTTGGGTCTATTTACATCCATAAACAAGTTTGTGTAACATTGCAAACTTTCTTACATATATATTTTTATTTATTTATTTATTTTAATTTTTTGGGGGTCTGGTCATGGGCCCTGAACTCCGGGCCTGGGCGCTGTCCCTCAGCTCTTCAGCTCAAGACTAGTGCTGTTCCACTTGAGCCACAGCGCTACTTCAGGCTTTTTTCTTTTTGCTTATGTGGTGCTGAGGAATCGAACCCAGGGCCTCATGCATGCAAGGCAAGCACTCTACCACTGAGCCACTTTCCCAGCCCCCACATATATATTTTAAATGTTAGTATTTTTATTCCTATCGGATAGAATTATGATAGTGGATTTGGTTGTGATGCATAAAATATTTATATTATGTGATGCTAGATTCATTTTTCAAAAAACCATTACAATTTATATTTCAACAACAGTTTGGATTGTCTTTCATCTTGGCCAACAATAAATAAATAAATAATTTCAATCTTTTCTAAACTTTTTGTCATTTGGGCATAGGCAAATGATTGCCCTTTTTTTTTTGTTTGTTTATTGGTCATGGGCCTGAATTCTGGGCCTGGGCACTGTCTCTCAGCTCTTCAGCTCAAGGTTAGTGCTCTATCACTTGAGCCACAGCACCATTTCTAGCATGTTCTGCTTATGTGGTGCTGAGGACTTGAACCCAGGACTTCATGCATGCAAGGCAAGCACTCTACCACTGAGCCACCTTCTTAGCCCCCATCGCTACTTTTATTGTGATTTTCCAAATTGTTAATCTAAATAATTTTATCCTTCTTATATAGCTGTCATTTGGCTAACTTTTAAGTGTCTATTTTTGTTATAGTTAACAGAAATTAACTTAAAAACAAAATCAATAAAACTAATTAACAGCTCTTAATTTTGACCAAGATAATGAATGATTATGTCTGTCAAAATATATAGTTTATAAAACATCAAAGAAATATTATCATATAACAAGTAGTATTTGTAAGGAAATGGAAAGACTTGGAAAAATCATATGAAGTGAAGTAAGCCAGACCCAAAGAAACATAGGTCCCATGATTTCCCTTATTTACAATAATTAGTATATATCTATGTTAATCTTAGCAGATGAGCACAATAGCTCAATAGCTATGTACATATGACCATATAAGATGTCACTAAGTGAAATGAACTCCAAAACATGGACACAAGAGGTTTTTCTTTGTTGTTGCTGTTTTTAATGTACTATGTGACTTTTTGTTTCCTTTGTTTGTTCTTCCCCCTATTGTATATCCCCTGTTAACCGTATTTGATTTTGGTATGATGATATTATAATACATTTATTTGAATTAGGGAAAGGAAGGGGAACAACAGACTGGTGAGACACAGGACAGGTGGGAAACCAATGCAACAGCGATATTCACAAGACAATATGTTGGAAATGATCTGTACAACTTGGCAGGTGGGGGGGTGAGGGAAGGGAAAGTAGGAGAAAAATGAGGGAGGGAGTAACAAGTTTGACAAGAAATGTACTTATTATCTTACTTATGTAGCCATAAACCCTCTGTATATCAACTTGACAATAAAAAGTAGTGGTATTTGAAGAATATTTGATACACATCTATAAAGAGTATGTGAAGAAACTTTTTAAACTAGAAGAAAGAAAGGTCTTGTTTATAAATATATCAGCTTTATATATCTATAGACATACAAACATATCTGTGTCCATAAATGTAGACCCAAGCACTCACATACTAAACACACATGCACACTACACACACACACACACACGCACATGCACACACACATTCGAAAGGAACTTATACACTGTATATAAGACACGTGATGACAGATTTGAGCTTCCTACTAGAGAAAAAGCTCACTGAGGGATTTGAGTTCTTTATTTCATGTTATCATTTTTATATTTAAATTTCATAGAGCTTGTATTGTCCTTAGAATTAAGACCCAAAGAAATCTAGCTGTCAAATAGATCTGTATTTTACAACATGATGGAATGATGGGAGAAATGTTAAAAATGGTCTGTAAAGTAAGTGGCTAGAATTACAGCTGTGACTACAATTAACTTCTGATTTTGCCTAAGTTACTCCCTGGTTGGCCCTGGGAACAATACTATATTCCTTTACGCCTCAATTTGCTTGCTTATGAAATGGTAATTTTAAGTTTTAAGGAAGGCATGGTCCAGGTGAGATCGCTCACATCTGCAAATACCAAGATAGTACTGAAAACTTGGAGCTAAAAGGAAAAGAAATGAGTAATTTTTTAGCATCATTTTTATTGTAAAGATATGTACAGGCTGGGAATGTGGCTTAGTAGTAGTGTTTGCTTAACATGCATGAAACCCTGAGTTCCCTCAGTACCACATAAACAGAAAAAGCTGGAAGTGGCACTGTGGCTCAACTGGTAGAGTGCTAGCGTTGAGCAAAAGAAGCTCAAGGAGAGTGCCCAGGCCCTGAGTTCAAACCCCAGTACTGGCCAAAAAAAAAAAAAAAGATACTGTACAGAGGGGTTAGTTACATGAGTAATGTAATGAGTACATTTCCTATTGAGCATTGTTACCTCCTTTGTTTCTCCCCTACCATCCCTTCACCAACCAAAGACAAAGGATCCTATATTACCTAGTGTCCCTGAAGAAGCAAACCAAACACTTGGAAGTGAAGATAAACACTTAATCATGTATTTCAAAGAGGATTTCTATAAATAGAGGAGGCTTGAATTATAGGTTCCAATGATGTTCTGTACCCTAAGAAAAGAATCCGAGGAAAGAGTAATTGACACAAAGCTAAGTAAAATTTTGTTAAACACAAAGAAAAAAATTTTTTATTGTCCATGGGAAGATAAAATAACAATATGATTTAGTCTTTAGAAAAAAAACCATATATCATACACAGGGTATTGAGCAATATTGAGTCCATCAGCAGAAGTATAACCTAAAATTGTTATGAATAGCAAAACCAACATCTCCTAT
Source organism: Dipodomys merriami (assembly GCF_024711535.1). NCBI lineage: Eukaryota > Metazoa > Chordata > Mammalia > Rodentia > Heteromyidae > Dipodomys > Dipodomys merriami. The sequence continues at coordinate 107,019,360 of NW_027202270.1, forward strand.
AGAGAATACATATATACAGTTTTCAAACATGCAAGAATTAATGCAATGCAATTTTCATAGATGATTTTTTAAAGAAACTGTTTCTCAGGCAAAAGAAGGGAAAACTGAATAAATAATGAAAGAATAGTGATCAACCTTGAGTCCATTCCTGAAAAGTAAAAGAACTACAAACAAATAGGTAAATTTTTATTTCCTTTTTTTGGTTGTGGGGCTTGAACTCAGGGCCTGGACTCAGGCTAACATTCTACTACTTTGAGCCACAGCGCCACTTGCAGTTTTCTGGTGATTAATTGGAGATAAGAGTCTCATGGACTTTCTTACCCTGGCTGGCTTCAAACCACAATCCTCAGCCTCCTGAGTAGCTAGGATCATAGGTCTGAGCCACTAGTGCCCAACATGTAAATTATTCTTATTAAAGATGTTTTTTCTAACCAGTATGGGAGCTGAACCTTAGAGCTTTAAGCTCTCCATTGGATTTTTTTTTCTTTTTTTCTTTTTTTTGTTCATGACTCTTTCTCTACCACTTGAGCCACAAACCACTTCTGGCTTTTTGGTTAATTGGAGGTTAGGTTTTCTTACTTTTGTTTACCAGTTCTGGCTTTCTTGAACCTTAATGTTCAGATCTCACCCTCTGTGTACTACATTTATAGGCATAGGCCATAATTTAAAAGTTTTCTGTGATGACAAAGCAGAAAAAAATGTAACTAATAAAGGAAGAGATAGAAAAGGAGACAGCGTATATGCACTGACTCACATTTTTAACCAGAGAGTAAAAGATATGTTTTATAATTGACACATTATGTAAGCAAGCTATAAATAAAATTAGAAGTACGGAAGCAAATTCTGGTACAACTAAGAAAAATAACACATAATGAAGTAGTGAAAAATAAAACAGGAATGATATAATGTAGTTTATTTTTACTGTTTATAGTAAGAAACCAATATCTTACCCCTAAGGAATAATGTAACAATTACATTCTAGAGTTCTGATGTGTAAAGCCCGTTAACAACCAAAATAACTGAATACAAATAGTTTACATATTCCAGAGTAGTTTTTTAAAAGATATGCTTAAAAGCCCACACAACTAAAAATAAAGCACAATTACTAATAATTGTTTCATTATTTATTTACTTATCCATTTATTTACTCATTTCATCATTTATTGTTTAAAACAATAAAGCATCCATGAATGGTGGTACACACCTACAATTCCAGCACTTAGGAGAATGGGGGCAAGAGGATTGGAAGTTCCAGCTAAGCCTTCCCTATGTAGAGAAGATGATGTGATTAACACACACACACACACACACACACACACACACACACACACACACACACACACACACACACACAATACAAACAATACCAGCCAACCAACAAACAAAAACCCTTATAAAGTTAAAATGTCTAATATGCATACATGTGTTAGGGGAGGATTTCTGCTTTCAGCCTTGATGTGGTAACTGAAGGGAGACATAATGCTTTTGTGCCTAACTTGTTGACAACAGCATTCTAAGAACAACTAGTTATTGGTGGCTCCAACCTGTACTCTTATCTACTCAGAAGGTTGGGATCTAAGAATTATGGTTCAAAGCCAGCCCAGGAAGGAAAGTATGTGAGACTCTTATATCCAATTAACTACCAAAAAGTTAGAAATGAAGCTGTGGGTCAAGTAATAGAGCACCAGGCCCTGAGTTCAAGCTGAAGAACCGGAAGCAAAACACCAGAATGATTAACCATATATGTGTTCAACTGATCTTGAACCAGCTCATGGGAAATGGGCTTTTTCTCTTCCCAACTCTAGTTAATAACTTGTATTTGGCAACTAGAAGTCTTTAATCATGGAAAGACTTACAAGAATGATATCAGCTCAAATGAGGGCTATTTGTCTTTCTCAACTGCCAGATTTTAAACAGTAACCACTACTTTGTTCATTTACAACATTCTTCTACATATGGAAAAGTCTAGAGATATTTTTGATTGTTATAACAGTCTTGTTGTTAAGGTCGCCATAAACAATCATGATGTACTGTCAAAGTTGTCATATGGAGAAACTCTATTTTAGACAAACATACATGCCCAAGTCAAATAAAAGCAAAATAGGAGGTCGAAGGAGCCAAAGACTAAGACAAAATACCTTTACCTATGTCAGGTTTATCTTGAGATGGATACCACAAAATTGAGAAACAAATATATTGTTTAGATTGCTTATCTTTAATCTTAAGGACAAATTAAATAACAAGGGAATTCTGTTCATTTTTTTATAGTTAGAAAATTAAATTTGGAATATTAGACTTTATGAGATTTTTTTAAATTTTTATTTATTATTTCCTGGTCCAGGGGCTTGAACTCAGGGGCCAGGTGCTAACCCTGAGCTTCTTTGTGCTCTACCACTTGAACCACTGTGCTACTTCCTTTAAAAAAATTTTTTTTTTGGTTGTTGGGCTTGAACTCTGGGCCTGGGCACTGTCCTTCAGCTCATCTGCTCAAGGCAAGTGCTCTACCACTTGAGCCACAGAGCCATTTTGGTTTTCTGAGTGGTTTATTGGAGATAAGAATCTCATGGCCTTTCCTGCCCAGGCTGGCTTTGAGCCATGATCCTCAGATCTCAGCCTCCTGAGTAGCTAGGATTGATTACATATGTGAGCCATTGGCCGCCTAACTATAAAAATTTTTAATAGTAATCATACACAGTCAACCTCTAAAAGGACAGAAACAATGAAGTAGCCAAGAACAAAATAAACAAAACTGTGTAAGAAATGTGTAAAGAAAACTGGAATTTAGCTTTTGCTTACATAAATAGGAATAATTAGACAGGTATAAGTGAATCTCACATTAACCTATAAAAGATAATCCAATCCATATAGAAACTGAGCTTTCAAAACAAAGTTACATTATCATATACTACAAATATAAATAAATTTAAATCAATGGTGTCAATAAATGTAAAAGATTCATAAAGCAGAAAAAGTAAGGGTTGAACAGACTTATAAATGCACCAAAAGCAAGTGGAAGTATATTGTATTAGGAAGGTAGCAATTTTTCTTATTTTCCAACTCTCTACCCCCCCAAAAGATATCAATAAATAATATTGATATCATCTAGGACACTAATTTGTATTTGGCTCATGATTTATAAAACAGAATATACTTTCCACAATGATTTCTGATTTCCACAAATGATTCTATAGGACATGGAAACAAAATACTTATCAGCTGAGACTGAGTTTGACCTCAAAGGCCATAGGAAATCTGAAAGAAAGGAGACCTACAATGGTATTAGCTTATTGACCACACTACATCCATCAACTCTACTGTGGATGAAGGTTAGTGAGTTTCTTTGTATATATTTTTTAGTTTTGGTTGGTTGTGGGGCTTGAACTGTGGGCCTAGGTGCTGTCCCTTAGCTTTTCAGCTCAAGGTGAGTGCTCTACCACTTGAGTCACAGTGTCACCTCTGATTTTCTGGTGGTTGGCTAGAGACAAGAGTCTCATGGACTTTCCTTCCTTGGGCTGGCTTTGAACTGCAATCCTCAGATCTCAGCCTCTTGAGTAGCTAGGATTACAGGAATGAGCCATTGTCTCCCAGTGTATCAGTGTATGTATGTATCTTGAGGCAGCATCTTGCAAGGTTTAGTGTGGGTTACCTAGATTCAAATGATCATCTTGCTACAGCTCCAAGTAATTGGGACTACAGGTTCCCACCACCACCCTTTTGTGTGTTTATGTGTGTTTATGTTTATTTTTCCCATTTTCTACTAATTAAAAATATCATGTTGACAATTCCTGTTTATGTTTTCTGGTACAGCTATACAGGAACTACCTTCGGGCACTGGTTCTCAGCTATTAGCCAGAGACCTTGAGAGCTTTTACAAAAATACTGATATCCGAATTTCATGTCAAATTAGTTTTTGTTCTTCTACACTTTATTTTATCTAAATAAAATTTTATTGTTATTAATAAGGTATAATACAGAAAGGTTACCATTTTTATAAGTCAGGTAATGAGGGCTGGGAAGGTGGCTCAGTGGTAGAGTACTTGCCTTGCATGCATGAGGCCCTGGGTTTGATTCCTCAGCACCACATAAGCAAAAAGAAAAAAAAAAGTCAGGTAATGAGTATATTTCTCTTTTAGACAATGTCATGCCTTCCTTTGCTTTCACCTCCAAGTTTTTGAATGATACAATAAGACATTATGATTTCTAAGAAGAACCTTCTCAGGTGGGTGTAATGCATTGATAAGTCTGACAACTTCCTGTGAGCAGGAATGATGTTACTTAAAAGGTGTGAGTGTGTATGTGTGTGTGTGTGTGTGTGTGTGTGTGTGTGTGTGTGTGTGTGTGTGTGTTTTCAGTAGATAAAGGCACACTGTTTTCCCAATGGCCACCACTTACTTCTTTCTAAAGGGTAAAGAGTTTCCCTTTAATATAAATATAATTCCCTGTAATAAAAATATACATATGGTTAATGGTTAACTATTTTATTTTGTCTATAAGCATCTTATAAAGATAACACCAGCTTTTATCTTACATTTCCCTGACTTATTTATGTTTTCAGATGCTCATAAAGTTTATAAATTTTGCAGGCTCTTTGTCTAAACACTGGCTTACTCTATTGTTTATCTTTTGTATTGGTTTTTGTAGATTTTTTATTATTCAAATTCATAATTTGTTGCCATTTTATGCAAATATATACTCCATATTTTCCTGGTTTATATCTTCTCGAGGAACAGATGTTTAAATCAGGGGCTTTATGATTACTAGGCAGGCCATCTACCATTTGTGTCACACCTCAAACTTCTTTTCGCTGTAGTTGAAATAGCACTGGGTGTTATGCTTTGTTTGTGCAGGCTGTCCTGAGCCATGATGTCCTTGGGATGATAGGAACATATCACCATACCAAGAACAATATTGATTGAGATAAGGGTCCTGTTAATTCTTTACCTTGGTTGGCCATGAACCACCAAAAACCAAAGCACCAAAACCAGACCAAAACAACTACCAAAACAAAGCAAAACCAAACCAAAAACTTCAAAAAACAAACAATAACAGGAAACATAGTTCTGTGTTCGTTATCTTTAAGTAGTTTACAAAGGAAGTGCTAACAAAGCAGTTTGTGAATGCAATGCATCTTGATCATTATCACCCTTTTCAACATTTCCACCCATTCCTCTCTACCCAGCTCTTTCCTCACTTTTATTAATTTTGTAGGATACACATTGAATTCTTGGTTGTTCTCCTTTCTCTTTATTCTACTCTTCTCCCTATTACCCCACCCCTCCCTCTTCAAGTACCTGTTTCCTGGTGTTCATTTTGTTGCACTTTGACTGCCTTTTTGAAGATCAATAGCATTTGAGTTCTCCCTTGAATCTACCATCTTTCAGTTAATACATTTGTGTACTCTTGCATACCACCTATTGTAATTACTTATTAATTTGTAAGCTAAGTCTAGATTTCTGAATATTGAATATTACTAATTATAACCAATATAAAATTGTGCTTTCTTTCTATATTAACTGTGTTTCTTCAAAGGTTCATTCTTCTGTCTGTTCTACTGGATATCTATATTACAACCATTGGCTTCTTTACACTTTATAGATTCTTGACTGTGTGGTCATGTTTATAAATAATATCACAAAATGAGTATCATTGATAGCTGGAGTAGATATCATCAACATAATTAAAATTTCTTTCTACGTAAATGAATTCTGATTATGATCATTGTTATCTTTGTTCAGATGATTAAGCAGGCAATATAGTTGCAAAGAGTTTTATGGCTCTCTGTTTTCTTTTTGAATGCTGAGGTGATTTGATCAGTGGCTGTATTTATATACTTTATTGTGTTCAGAATTTATGGACCCATTCTTAATTTTTTTTTCTAACCCTAGTAAGTTGTTTTGCAAACTTCAGTGTCTGATTGATGTCTGTTCTATGGAGATAATCTAAAGTTTTATCTTTTCTTTTCTTTTTTTGTGCCTTAATTTTTGAGAAGTCTTTTGGCTCACTAATTGGTTTTAAGTTTCTAATTTTTCATAGGTCTGTTTCAGTTTTCTTGTATTTATATTATATTTCCAAAAATTGTTCACTGTTTTATCCACTACTGCATCTAACGTCAGCTGCAGTTATTGATAGGTTTGCATTTTCATATTCCTTCTTTCATGTCTTGGATTATAAATTCTGACCATTGACAGTTTGTTTGATTGTTCTCTTTCTTAAGATTCCTTTGTTTTATTTTTAACTTTGTTTTCACCAATGCATAAACACTACTTGTATTTATGGAGTACCATGTGATGTTCCAATACATACTATATACATACTATGTACACATAGTATGTGTACTATGAATGTTACATACTATGTAATGTTCAAAGGCATATAGAAAGCTTAGACCTGCAATAAATATGGGAGTAAAATGTTTGTCCCTATAAGTGGTCCTATAAGTGACTAATTCTTTTGTCTGTATACCCAGTAGTGGGAATGTTGCCTATCGGGAATATAGATTTCCTTTTCCCAAATCCTAGCTAGCTGTTATTATCCTTAGTCCTGTGTTAATAGTATTTCTGTGTGAAATGATATAACATTTATTTTGATTTGCATTTTTCAGGTATTTAGCAATGTTGAGCCGTGTTTCATAGATTGATTGACCATTTCTGTCTTCTCTTCATGATGTCCTATTTAATTATGTTGTTGTTTTCGTTGTTGTTGTTGTTCTGTTCCTGGGACTTCAACTCAGGGCCTAGATGCTCTATCTGAGCTTTTGTGCTCAAGGCTAGCACTCTACCACTTGAGCCACAGCTCACTTAAGGCTGTTTTGGTGGTTAATTGGACATGCCAGTCTCATAGACTTTCTTGGCTGGGCTGGCTTTGAACTGAGATCCTCAGATCTCAGCCTATTGTTTAGCTAGGATAACAGGCATGAGCCACTTGTGCTTAGCCTTAATGTACATTTTTAAATTAGTTATTTGCTTTCTTTTTAATATATTTTTTGCTATCAGATGTTTGGAATTCCTTCCAGCTTCTGAATATTAACCTTTGTCAGATGTATACTTCGGAAATATTATTTTCTGTTCTGTACCTAGTCTCTTCATTGTGTTGGTAGTTTGCTGGGCAGAAGCTTTTGAGCTTGGTATAATTACATTTGCTAGTGTCGGTGTGATAGCCCTATTTCTAAGGCTCAATTTCTTCAAGGATTATTTCTTGTTTAAATTATGATACTGATTTTGTTAAGGGATTATTGGCATGATAATTGCTCATCATTAAAAATAGAAGCTGCACTATAGGGGAAAATAGCAATTATAAAATAAGTATCTGTGGTCACAATGGAATTTGTAAAGGTTAGAGTAAAGCATTTGGAAATTTGACACTTTTAGACATATTTTAATAAAATGAATATTTCTTCAGTGAGTAAATGGAAAGAAAAATCTACTATATTTAATTTTCTAATTATTTAATATGACCCATTATATTAAATCTTCAAATAATTTCATATATTTGACTTTAGTTATTGCTTGGTGACAATTATTTATTGTAAGATATTTTTCACTCATAATGGGTTTGCGGCATTTGATAAAAATCTTTTATTCTTATTTAATAGATGAGTGACATATTTGAAATTTGGATTGTTATATTTATAGGTTGGAAATTAAGTTTTGATTTTTCAAACCAGTAATGCAATTTCTCAGAACTACTTTTTGTTTTTTAGCAACCATTACTCTGCTTAGTAATCTTCCACATTTAAATGACTTAGATATAAAAGAAAATCAAAGGGCTTGAGATGTCTCTCAATGACATCATACCAACCCAGCAAGTTCAGGGCCTGAGTTCAAATGTCTAATGTTGCAAAAGATAAACTAAATAGTGAAAATAAGTAAGTGAAATTACAAGTAATTGCCATATTCATCTATTTTTGTGTTTCATGTCATGTGTATAAATGGTAAATTTGACTATCATTTACTTTAATACATAATTACGATAGTAAATTTAAGAGATATATCTATTATTAAGAAAAGAATTGTATTTTTATTTAACTAGAGCCAAAAATTTTCACTATTTTTGTAGCTCTCTTGCCTTTATATTTAAAACTTTTTTCATTTACTTTGTGTGTGTGTGTGTGTGTGTGTGTGTGTGTGTGTGTGTGTGTGTGTGTGTGTGTGTGTGTGTGTGTGTGTCCTTGAGCTTGCATTCAGGACCTGGGCTGTCCCTGAGTTTTCTTTTTTTACTCAAGGCTAGTGCTCTGACATTTGAGCCACAGCTCCACTTTCTGCTTTTTGGTAACTCCAAGAAAAGGAAACAAGAAATTTTTTTTAAGTGGCTCTTTTTTTTTTTTCTTTTCCTTTTGTCTTGTTTGTTAGTTTGTTTGTATTGGGAAGGTAAGAGGGTCACAGAAGAGATAGAACCAAGGCTGAACAAATACAACAGTAGTACTCATTAGACACTATGTGGAAAATAAACTGTATATCTTGTGGGGGTGGGAAGGAAAATCTAGGAGAGAGTGAGGGAACAGGAGACATGGTTTAAAAAGAAATGTACTCATTCTCCCTGCATATTATCTCTAAAATAACAATGAAAATATCTCAAGGACTTTCCTGCCCTGGCTAGCTTCAAAACATGATCCTCAAATCTCAGCCTCCTGAGAAGCTAGGATTGTAGACATGAGCCACCATTCTAGGCCTTCGTTTACTTTTAAATGTGTATTCAACTGTAAAAGTAAATGAATATTGAGAGAAAGAAGGAGACAAAGTTAAAAAGCTTTTCTTTTAAATGTAATTACTGTCATTTCCCCAGTGAAACCTTGCATGTAATACTGAGAAATTAACCAAGCAAGTATAGTTTAGATCATGTGCTACAAATAAAAAAAAATAGTACTGGAACAATGAGGACAATAAATGAGATGCATTGACTTACTGAAGTTTTAAGATACATTCATATAATAAAATAGCTTAATTTTTAATTTTTTTCTACCTCTTGTATCTGTTATTTCCCTATTATTATTATTATTATTATTATTATTATTATTTTGTCATCTGTGGGGCTTGAACTCTGGGCTTGGGTGTTGTCCTTCAGCTCTTCAGCTCAAGACAAGCTCTCTACAGTTTGAGCTACAGCACCACTTCTGGTATTTCTGAGTGGTTTATTGGAGATAAGAGTTTCACAGACTTTCCTGCCAGGGCTGGCTTTGAACCTCCATCCTCATATCTCAGCCTCTTGAGTAGCTAGGATTCAGGCGTGAGCCACCAGTGCCGGCACTTCTCTATTATCTTGTTTTATACTTTATTGTGTTTTCTTCAGGGTAACAATATCAATCTCTTAAGTACATTGTGACTGAAAGAATATTACTTGAAACATTTTCAGATCATATAAGGAAATAGTTTTCTCTTTGTAATCAAGGAATAAATTAGTTTATTACATTGTCAGTCATGGATTTATAAGTTTAAAGTAGTTGGCAACCAAATAACTAGCTTAATAATTTACTTAAGAAGGGAACTCGTATAAAAATATACAAAGCTTTAGAAACTGAAGGTCTTTAGTATCTCTAGATTTCTTCTGCTGTTTTTGCTACATTCTCTGTGTTTCTATCTAGGTTCCTCTCTACTTATCTTTCTTTCTGGAGAGAAACAAATTCTCACATCATGCACATGATGCAAAGCTGTTTTACCTTTCCTTACTTGGAAAGATTTGCTTTTCTTGAATCCCCGTGGGGGGAAAAAGGCAGAATCATCATAGAGACAACTATGACAGGAATTTAATGTGAAAAGACCAAATATGTACCAGCTAGGGTGTGTTGAATGCTACAGAAGAGAGAAAGTAGGTGGAGTTTTGGTGGGGCAGGAAGGGAGAGAAAGAGAGTGACAGAGACAGAAAGAGACAGTGGGAAACAAGTTATCTACATCACAATTGAAGAAAAGCTATTATCATTAATCTCATAGAAACTAATACAAAAAGATGAAAGAACTATTATAAACCACTCTATAGCAAGAAATCTGATAATGGATAAAAATAGACTTTTTTGGTTTTTTTGGGTACAAGTCCTTAGACTTGAATCAGGGCCTATGAATTGTCCCTCAGCATTTATACTGATGTTTCTCTTTTCCTCTATTACTTAAGTCATAGTTCCACTTTTGGCTTTTTGATGGTTAATTAGATATCAGAGTTTCAGGTTTTCCTACCCAGGCTGGCTTCAGATCATGATTCTCAGATCTCAGCCTTCTGAGAAGCTAGAATTACATGAGTGAGCCGCTAGTGACTGGCTAAAATGGATCCCTTTTTTTATTTTAGTCCATTGTGCAGCTTGAACTCTAGGCCTGGACGCTGTCCCTGAGCTCTTCAGCTCAAGGCAAGTACCCTGCCCAGGCTGGCTTTGAACCATGATCCTCATATCTCAATCTCTTGAGTAGCTAGGATTACAAGAGTGAACCACAGGCTCCCGACTTGGATACATTTTGATAATGACAAAAAAAAAAAAATCTCACAAGAAGAAAGAGTGAGTCTGAATTATCTAATATATTTTTAAAAGCTTTGAATCAATAATTGCTTTTCAAAAAGCAAAGTAACAATCTCAAATGAAATCACTGGGAAATTCCACCAAACATTTAAGAAAAAAATGATGACAAATATCTCTTCAGAAAAATAGGAAATGGTAAATTCACTCAATTTACCAGTCTGACATTACCCAAATACCAAAACAAGCTAGAAAAATATAACAAAAAAGAAAAGGCTAATATTTTTATGACCATAGATGTAGAGATCAACATTAACCAATTGAACCTAACACTGCATAAAAATAATGTCCTCCCCCTTCCAATTAAACTGTAAATTCAGTGCACTCTCTAACAAAATCTGAGGATACTTTTGTAGCTCTCACTGAGAGACGTATCAGGAAACTCTTGTAAAAAAAAATCAAAAAATTTCTCAACTTAACTTAAAAATAGAATGTCATCAATGTCAACCAACCTGAGAGACAAAAATAGAGTTGGGTATTGGAGCAGAATCACACACGCAGAGCTATGACGCAGAAGTAGCAATGTAGATACAAGAGTTAAAAAGAAAAACAGTATTTTGAATAAGTGGAGACAAATGACTTTGGAATGATCATTATCTAACCAGAGGATAGAGTTAAGACCACCACCACAAATTTTCTGAAAACAAAACTACTGATCGACTAAGGAGGTAGGTGTGAAAAAGAAACCTGAGTTTAATATATCCAGCAAACACATGGTCAAGTTCAGTAGGAGACAGTAAAGATGAAAATGTCAGTGAAGAATTATTGAAACAATATATTCCGTTTGGTGAAAACAAAATGTTAATAATATCTTGAATGGATAAAGATGAAGAGGAATATACTGTTTAGGGTAGCATATACCTTTTTTTGTGAGAATACCGTACAGAGGGGTTACAATTACATGGGCAACGTAATGACTACATTTCTTATCAAGCATTGTTGCCTCCTCCTTTGTTTCCCCTTGCGATCCCTTCCCATCTTCTCCCTCCTGCCTCCCCCCCAAGTTGTGAAGTTCATTTTTTGACATAACGACTTGTACATCTCATTGTTGCAATGGGTCCATCTGTATCCCTATTTAAACAATTTGTTTTTTCCCTTCCCCTCCACAAATTATACCAGCATCAAATACAGTGAAAACAGGGGTTATACCGTGGGGTGGGACATACAAAGCAACAAAGAAATATCTTATAAATATGTTAGCATATACTTTTTGAAGCTTCTTTGGAAGGGAATTAAACAATAATACCTATAAAATATCTTTGAAAGAGCAGTTATTGGATACAACACTTTCACTTCACAAATTTAACTAGAGGATATGCCCAGAGATATATACAAAAATGGTCCATGTTTCATTGTTTGGAATGGGAAAAAGTTGGATAAAGGGTCTTATGCATGCAAACACAAACTAATTAGGTAAGGTATGGCATACTTAGGGGAGGAGTCCTATGGTGTATAGTCTCTGAACAACTGAACCAAGTAACTAAATAAATGCCAGGAATCTGAAATACCTTTTGTTTGAGGAAGGTGAGGTGGGGAAGGGGGAGGTAGGAGAGAAGAAGGGTGGGTAAATACAATAGTTACATTCAGTGTGCATATGTAAAAATGGAACCAGGGAATTTGAGGGTATGGGTGAGGACAATGGAAAGGGTGACATTGATCAAGAAGTATTGTACTTATAAGCTGACATGTCAAATTGAAACCCCTTTGTATGATTACTTAAAGATAATAATCATAAAGAAAAATGGAAAAATGTTCAACAACCTTGGTGTCCATGACCATGGTGGGGGGGATTGCTCCAGAGTTTTGCTCCACATATGCATAGTCAACATTTCTATTGCTGCTGCTAAAATGGAAAGATTTTCAAGGTGAAATGTGTGGAAATGGATATTAGTGTTCTGAGGAAGTTTCCAAGGTTTCTTTGTTTATCTAGTCTTCTTGCCTTCCCTCACCCTGCAGATCTCAGCTTGTCAGTTGATCTCATTTTGTAGTACCTACTCATCTTCCTAGTCAAGCATAACTCACTGAGTTCCTAGCTTTGCAGACTATCTTCTGCAATCTATACTCTCCTATACTCTCTCAATTATCTGTTATCCCTATCCAATGTGTCACAGACATTAATTTCTTTAATCTCTTTAGTTTTAAAAGTCATTTTATTTTTGTTATCTTTAAGTAGCTTTACAAAGAGGATTCAACTCAGCATACCAGTTTGTGATTATAATGTATCTTGATCAATTTCACCCCTTTCATCATTTTCACCCATCTTTCCCAACCACACCCATTTCTTCATTGTACCAGGTCCTATTTTCACATATAGGTACATGGAATACTGCATTTGTCTACTTTACTCTCTCCATCCACTCTCCTTGACTTCTGACTACATGTCCTGTTCCAGATTCCTGGTATTCATTTTGTTGAACTGCAAATTAGTTGTTCAAAGAAATTCTCCCCTGAATATACCAAATTTTAGCTAATGTTTGTATACATATATATACATATGACACTATATGTTTACATGTATATTTCTAATTTCTCTCTTTAGTATCTTTGATATTGTTTGGACATTAGAAAGGAATTGAGATCCCTCATGTAGCCCCTGGGTGAATGAATTTCTCTCAGTTCCAGCAGTTGGGTAAGGAAGGCAATTTCCAGTAGGAAGACTTGAGCATAGTCTGGCTCCCTACAAACTCCAGCTTGAGTTTGTAGTTTATGCATTCCTACTAATGAGTAAGCTTTACTTACTGATGAGTCACTAGTACTTGGTGATTTGCTAAGCTCAACAAAAATCCACAGCCTCACTTGAAAATCAAGTGGACAAACTCATTAGGTCTTTTGAGCAACATTAAATCACAAGCCAAGATGCAGGCACATCCATTTAAGTTAGGAATATTTTTACCACAATAGCCCACACTGAAATAAAAATTCTATGTTCTTTTCCAATATGACAACTTGCTGAAATTTTGAGATTCCCACAAACTTCACTCTTCAGAAGTATAAATAGTTCCTTCTCAAAATATCTAGGTCACTTGATGACAAAAATGCAGACAAATATGTAAAAAGTACAAATTTTTTAAAGTGATATATGACACTATTACATGGAAAATTGGCTGCTTTCTGTTCTCCAGTTACTGAGTGAAAAGTCTTACATCTGTTTTTGCTTGACCTAGACCATTTTAGAAACTATTCCTATATAACAAATGTTCATATGCTCAAAATAATTTTTATTTTTTATTATCTTAAGTAGCCATACCAATGAGTTGCCATTTAATTAAACAGTTTGTGAATGAATACAGTGCATCTTAATCAGAAATTTTTAAATTGATGTAACAAATTATTTTTTTGCAAACAATACCTTTTAATTGAAAACTACATTGAACAATCATGTTTGCATAGCATAAAACATTTCTATCTTAGCATTTATTATAGTAAATTCAAAGACAAATGACTAATAGTACTTATTTGCATCTGTACAATTAAATCAACCAGGAGTAAGAAGATAAAGGTGATGTTTCCTTTTCTGAAATTTTTCAACTACAAATTCACGGTTTGGCAAAATATTCCTTAGCAATATTTCAAATGTCTGACACACAATTATCTTTAGTATGTATTCCTGGATAATGGGGTCACAGCATTGATTATTTCTCTGGAAAACATACATAATCATAAAAAGAAAAAGAGTAGGTAATTGTCCAGGATAGGGAAACATTCTTAGTGAAAATTGAAAGATAGAAATCTGATATTATGGCAGTCAGTTCAAAGAAAGTACTAGAAGAATGGAACTGCCAACTCTAAAGTTAATCCTTTGGTTTATTATAGATATTATAGATACTCTATGATTCTAGAAATTTACTAATGGAAACTAGTAATTATGCAGAAGACACATTGATACTATTTTGCCATTAGTTTCACTGACAATGATGTAGATAGATAGGTTGTAGATAAGTTGTGAGTGACCATGGTTCATAACAGGAATTCAAGCTGTTCTGAATGACATGTTCTGTTATGGAAAAAGTTAAACTTTCGTAGTTGCAGAAAAAAAACCAAAGCAATATATTTATCAAGTACATTCTTTGAGAGCATCAGGTATGCAACTTACAGAAAGATAGGGGAAATTTCTCATACACTTCTTATGGACTGCAATTCTTAGCTTTAAAGTTAGTAGAAGTGAGCTGTCTGCAAAGCTTACCTCTGCTAGTCACAAACCTTAATATCCTTCAATGCAATACTGGTGTGTATTATGGACATTTCATGCATATGTCCTTGCAATGTGTTTGGCTATCTTTTACACAAGTATTTCACCAATAAGTTCACACATGTGTGTATACAGGCACACATATGTGTGTGTGTGTGTGTGTGTGTGTGTGTGTGTGTGTGTGTGTGTGTGTGTGTGTGTGTTAAATTGAAGTTCTCTGAAGCCTCCAGTGTCTAGAACAATTTGCAGATTGACTGGAACTCCATGACTGTGGAGAGATATAGTGTTGCATATAAGTCCGAATTAGATTGGTCTGTTTTTAGTCACCTTGATAGCTATTTACTATCAAGCTGTGTACCTGGGTCTCTTCTCTGAGATGAACTCTCAAACCCTGGGAGACAGCGGGAATCTGAAAGCAGATAGAGTTCTGTCTTGATTGGTTTATATAGAAGGAATTCTACAAAAAAGGATTGTCTTGCTTTTCTCTGTCTCTCTCTTTTGTCTCCTTTATGTGTGTGTGTGTGTGTATGTGTGTGTGCATGTTTGTGTGTGTGTGTGTACATGCGCACTGGTACTTGGGGCTTGCACTTAGGGCCTTGCACACCTTGGCTTTTCTGTCCTGTGCTGGCCCAACTCCCACTTTTCTTCCTAAGCTGGCTTTGAACTTTGACCCCCAGATTTCAGTTTCTTGAATAGCTAGGATTCCAGATGTCAGCCACCCGCACCTATTACTTTACTCTTTATTGCAATATCAAGCTTTGTAAATCCTATACCTTAACAAGTCTGGACTGTGTTTTTATCAATTTACATTTAGGAGATTGAGAATGCAATGTTTTCATTAAGGCAGAATTTCTCAATCTTGAAGCCATAGACATTTTGGAATAGAAAATTCTTTTTATTTATTTTTATTTTTTTGTACTTTTTTATTGTAAAAATACTGCTCAGAGGGGTTACAGTTACACGAGCAAGATAATGAGTACATTTCCTATCAAGCATTGTTGCCTTCTCCTTTGTTTTTCCCCTATCATCCTTTCCCTCCCACCTCTTGACTTCAATGAGTTACACTGGAGGGGGAAGAAGTCATTGTCATGTCTCCAAATGTGTTTCCACTGTATTCCAGTCAGTTTCACCCTTTATGTCGTATTCCCTTCATCCTTTCCTCTAAGACATAGGCTAGAAATGGGTTAGAAAAAATGTTTATTATAGGAAGATGTACCATGTATTGAAAGAGGTTTAGCGTCATCCCTGGAGGCTGCCTAACAGAGGCCAAGATCACTCAGTAGTGGCAGTAGACAGAACATGATTCCAGAAGTCTAATGAAGGTACTCAGGGATAGTCATCCCCAGGTGAGACCCACTAGATTAGAAGAGCACAATACAAATTCTGTGGTTATCATTAGTATAGGATTTTCTTCATAATGTCTACTTTGGGGCAGATATTTCACAATGGGATATCAATGTAGTTTATTTGTTTCCATTGAATAAACAGGTCCCGATTTTAGTGAGTTTTGGAAAGATAAATGCAAAAATCTGTATCCCAACAAAACAATATTCTTCACTTTCAGATTAAAATCGTGAAGGCATTTAGATTCTGCTTTCTGTTTTGTGCTTCTCCTCCTCCCTCCCTGTGTCTGCCAGTCTCCCTTCCCCTGACTTTTTTATATGTTAAGCTGGGAAGAGACCATGTGATTATTGTTTCTACACAGTTCACTGATGACATCTGCTACTTTGCCCTCAGCACCTCACAGAAATTTCAAAGCAAATTAATGACCAGATGGCTTTACCTGTATGAAAAAAACTTTACTGGATATACAGCCTATTTTAGCATAGTACCTTATGTCCTAAAGAAAAAGCCAAAAGTAATTTAATGCCATTAGTTTGAGTAGAATTTAGAAAACCTTCTCTACTTATTCTTTCAAATTCTCTTCTACTTTTGTACATTCCTGATGCTGCTCAGGACTGTGATTATTATATTTTTTCCTCATTACTCTTTTTTAGTAAAGTAGCATCCATTTTAGCAAATTTCTAAGTCAATTTGGCTCTAATATATATTATATTATTTTCTATATATATATAGTTCATCTTTATGAAGCAGCTCTACACAAGTATATCTTTACTAAACTGAAAGTTAAAATGTGATTATGGCTATGCAAATTAATATTTTGTGGTACTATTTCATATATTTTTCTAGTAACATATCTATTGTATACAAATGATTAAATACAGTAAACTAAAGAAGTTAGTAAAAAGTTCATTTGTAAATGGTTGTTAACTCCAAATATAAGTCCTTGCTATAGAAATAAAATGTGCATGCAGAAACACACACATACACACAAATACATATTCAGTACTAAAGACTGCATATGTATAATATACTAATGAGTCAAAGAAATAGTATATTTCAATAGACTATGTCTATAATCTTAGTTTTTTTTTCCCTAAGAGAAGAGAAATATTTAGGGGAAGTGTTCTTGGAAATAATGTGCCAAGTCTCTAATTCAACAATAGAACTTTAAAAAAAAATCATTTTAAGAATAAAATATTCTGGTATACTGTTTGGGATTGGTTCCCCCAAAATGATACCCCAACATCATTAAAAATTACTTACACAAATGCAAAATTCACCTTTTCTTTTATGCTTCCAAAGAAGCTAGGAGCGAATCTTATTTAGGGTCTAATTGCTACCTCAGAGTCTCTGGCTTGATCCCATAATTAGATTTGTGAAAATTAAAATCAATTACATTATAAATAAATAAATGCACAAACTAGCTGTGTCTATAATATGCATACACAAATATATATATATATATATATATATATATATATATATACTTCACATAGTAGTTTATTTGATTTTTATTGTTTGGGTTTATTTTGGTTTAATAACTCAAAGTGGCAATATCCATATGGGTTTGCTGATTATTTCAAACACTTACTTAAAACCCTACCTGGAAAACTAGCAACTGTATGAGTCGTTAATCAGGAATTCTCAGAAAAAAGACTTCATTTTTCTGTCACATTCATTCAGGATGACTTGTGAGTTTCTGCATAGTATAGGCTCAAAAAGAAGTTTTGTGATGCCTGCTGTGACTGAGTTATGGCAAGAACCACTTATAAAGCAAGGATGCTACAGGTACAAGACTGTGTCAGTGATCCACATGTGACATATTTATACCTGCAATGACTTCTGTCCTGTAACACCCATTAATGTTCCTACCACTGTGCGATTTCATGCTCATACAGCAGATTTCTTTTTACTACACTTGAGGAGATATTGCCTTTTGTTCAATAACACACTTTTTAAAACTCTCCTTTCAATTTTAAGTTACCAAGCATCATTTGTTTGTACCAAATATGCAGCACCTACTGTTGCAGTGATAAGTAAAATGCTTTATCTGAACATGTTGTGTTAAAATTATTCAAATGGCATTTGGAGAGAAGTTTTACACCCCTTGGATACTAATTCAGTTTTAACAGTGAGATGAGAGTGCATTGTGATATATTACAATTCTAGGTTATTAAACTACAAAGAGAAAATTGCTACCTATAGGAAACTTGATGACAAATGTGGTTTTCTTGAAATGGTTGATAAACCTCAAAAAAGAGGTGCCTGCTGGGTATGTAACTGTAGCATATACTTTTCAATAACTATAATTGTAGGATCTTTATAAGACTAAATTTGCATTTGATGGAATGCACTAATATAGCTCTATCTGCTCAACCCATATGTAATTGTGATTAGTAATGGTAATTGAACGTTACTATTAGCATGAATGATTTTTATAAAAATTTTTATTTATAGTAGGTCTTATAGACCTACTATAAAAGTGATATTGGGAAGTATTGCCATTTTCACGATGTTAATCTTGCCAATCCAGGAGCATGGGAGGTTTTGCCATTTTTTAAGTTCTCTGTTGATTTCCTTTTTCAAGATTTTAAAGTTTTCATCATAGAGGTCCTTCACTTCTTTGGTTAAGTTAATTCCTAGGTATTTTATTTTTTGTGGGGCTATTACAAATGGAGTTGCTTTCCTAATTTCAGCCACACTTTTCTCATTGTTGGCATATAGAAAAGCCATTGATTTTTGGGGGTTAATTTTATACCCTGCTACTTTGCCAAAGTTTTGAATCAGCTTGAGTAATTTGGGAGTGGAGTCTATGGGATTCTTTAAATACAAGATCATGTCACCTGCAAAGAGGGAGAGTTTTATTTCTTCTTTCCCTATTTGGATCCCCTTTATGTCTGCATCTTGTCTTCTTGCTGTAGCTAGGCATTCTAATACTAGATTGAAGAGAAGTGGAGAGAGTGGGCATCCTTGTCTTGTTCCTGAGTTAAGAGGAAATGGCTTTAGTTTTTCACCATTGAGTATAATGCTGGCTGTAGGTTTGTCATATACAGCCTTTATTGTATTGAGGAATGATCCATGGATTCCAAAATTTGAACAATCTGAAAATATAAAAGTTAAGTGAAGACTGGTTAATATTGGGCATCTTTTTTGTCATATGTCGGTTTTAGAAAATCAAAATCATATCATTTTATTCTGTGAGAATTGGTATAGGGTCATGGATGCTGGAACCAGACTTCTTAAGTTCCTTTCAGGTTTGTGATATTGGAATGGTTATTGGTTATTGAACCTTTGGTTCTCAGCTTCTTAATGTGTGAAATGGGAATAATTACAGTACCTAACTCATAAAGGTACTTAAAAAAGAGACTATTATCCAATGAGAGAAGAACAGAATAACATAAAGAGAAAATGAAGAAACAGAGATTATGTGGAGGCAGAGACATGGTAGAAAAAACACAGACATACTTGGAACTGAAACAAGAATATTATATTTTAGGATATACACACAGATATATATATATATATATATATATATATATATATATATATATATATATATATATATATATATATATATATATAGTATAATACAAAAAGGAGGCACCATGAACTGTCAATTGGAAAATGCAAGTTTTAATCTATGGGTTGATAACTAATTCAAGTAATACACCTGGAGCCTCATGAAATTATTTTTATTAACATTCCTGGGATTTTTAATAGGTTGCTGCATTGTGTATGAAAATTACAGAGGCCTTGAATAACATTATCTTTTTCATTGATTTTAAAGATTGAGTTTCTTGTGGCTGAAGGAAAGATTATATGGAGATTACTTTGATCCAACTAATAGATTTCAGGCTTTCTCCAGATTGGTCTATTTTTTCATCATTCTTAACATCTCCTGCCTCGTCCTTCCATGGTCTCAACTGGAATTCCAGAATTTTTAACAAATTGCCTCGGCTTGCTGAGCCATGGATTGCCTTGGTAACCCAGTATCTTGAGACCATCTATCTGTGCCCAGGTTTAGTCTCCAAAGGCTGCTTTGTCTTTCATTCTTTTTTTCTTTTGGATATTTTGCTTTTGTTTTAGAGACTAAGAGTTTGAAGAATATTTACAGAAAAAAATGAATAAATAAATGATATTTTCTTCTCTTTGATGCTAATTCCTCAAACCCATTCATCTTGGTATTTCTGTTCTGCACTTGGCCTCCAGAACAAAGCACCTGAACATTGGGACACTTGTCTTCTCTGTATGACAAAGGGAATTTGCTGCTATCCTGGAGAAAACATGGGCCATACCTCAAAGCCTTTCTTTTCTCTGTTGGGTTTTAGTCACTCAAATTATGAGACTTATTGTTGCTTATAATTAATTTTTTGATTTGTATTCCTTGAGAGTGTGATTCCAATACAAGTTTCTCTGTTGACACCAAAGGACCAGTTATTTTTAATAATCAACATATTATCTGCATTCCTGTTCTGGCACAGGGTAGGGGATTAGCTGCTGTGCCTTTGTCAGGAGTGTTCTTGCCAATACCTTTTATAATTGTAGCCTCTGGGTAAACAGTTAAGGTGCATAGTTCTGAGCACACAGAATGAAAGATTGCCACTTGTCTAATCAAGAACATTTCTGCACTGAAAGGTAAAAACATTCTCAGTAACAGTTCTTACTGGAATTTCTTATAGTAAAATTTTAAACCTGAAATGTATTTTCATTATGGATACTGTGTGCTCTTTAACTTTCTTTTGATTGTTTCACACAATAGGGCTGTACTTCTTAGTCTATTGTAATTTAGTTTAATGCTTGTCCTCTTGTGTTATTTTACAAACATGTCCAGACATATTTGTAAGTTTCAGCTTCGTTTGTACATTGAACCACAGACAACCATATCTCAACATAGTTGAAGACATTGAATTCCTCCAGAGATTCTGTGTTTTGACGTGAGGTATCACTGAATAATGGTTATGACTACGTCTTTTGAGGAGTCAGGAGTATGCTTTGTGCATGGGAAAGTATGTAGTGTACAAATGTTGTGGGTGGGTATTAAAATGTTAAAATGTGAACCTCAAGACATTTTACTTATTGCCTCCATACTTTGTTCCTCACTAATCCTACTCTAATTTTGTTGTGAACACCTAAAACCTCTAAACATTTGCCTTCTCCAACTACTTCTACAAATTGAAACGACCATATATAACTGAGTTCTACCAAATGACATAAATATCATATCTGTCATCTATAATTATGTATTTCAGATACAACACATATGCAATTAAGCAGCACTGATTCTAGGAAAGATGGCTAAAAGAAAGGGAGATTCAAAATAGCATTTCCTTCCCACTTTTGCTCTTCTTTTATCAGTCTGCCCTACATTGTAAAACAAGAAAGGTCTAGGGCAGTGATCTCACTTTACTGTCTTCATATTTTGAAGGGAACACTCAGATGATTTTAGCCTAAACTTTGACAGTCATGAGTAACTGATGTACATGTTAGCACCTGCTTCTGCCATTAGTACTATGAAAGTAAAATCCTGAGTCATTTAAAACACTTTACAATGAGCTCCTTTCCTTATGGGTAAACTCTGCACTACTATATCTAGAGATTGTGAAGGAGAAAGGAATGTATAATAGTTTCTTTCCCCTCAAAGCACAAATAAAACACAAATAAATCTACATTTTATGGAACTGCATGTCAACAAAATATATGTTTGCTTCATTTGTACTCTAACATTAAGAAAAAATGTTGAAATCAACTTGATATAATTTTCACTTTTGGGTTTGGACAAGTATCCTGGTATATTTTGTAAGGCATGTCTCTAGTTGCTTAAAAAATAGAGTCATTAGATTGAGAGTGGGCAATAGATCAAACCAAGTGAGTTTTAATGCCATATGTTTCTTTACAAGATGGATGGTAACTGACCTTTTAAGCAACTCTAAGACATTAATACTAAGGTCCTAATATGTTAACTATTTGCTAATATTTGACTCCAATGCAATTTAAAGGCCACAAGACAGTCAATTTTCATAGATATCACAGCCAGACACGGTGACACTCACTCGTAATACCAGCTCTCAGGAGACTAAGTCAGAAGATCATGAGCTACATGATTGGACACTATTTGAAAAGAAGATCCAGTTACAAAGAACAAAACCAGTAAAGATTTGTTCAGTTATATATTGAATTTCTAGGCTTGTGATTTGTAGCCTCACATGAGTATCATTTCCATTTCTTTTCCTGTAGCACTCAATTTTGTGTGGCTAACACACAATTATTTGATCTAATACCTGTGGAAAGCCTCCAATTCTTGGGAATGCAAGAAGGGATACAGAGACACAGAAGAGTAAGTTAAATGTAGTTCTTTAAGGGAAAAATTGGAGAAAAGGAAATATAACATATAATAATATATAACATATAACATAATATAACATATAATATAATATGACAGTGGGATGCTAGCAGATATGACTCAAGCAGACTATTAAGATGTATTTGAATGGTTGAGTCAGTAATTTTGTACTTCTACCCACCATAACTGACCACAGGAAGCTAACCGGTTTCTAAAAATATGCAGAATGGATTAAATCACACAGGTAGCTTGGAGTTAGGCCTAATTATGTCATAAAATATCTACATAAATATTTCAGTTGACTTGCTTATGTATAAATAGAATAAATAATATTTATTTAAAGTCACAGAGTCTTAGGGTAATAGACTACTACAACTTTACTTTAGTAACAGCTGATCATTAAACAAAAGTAATGAGATACCCTGCAACAGAAACCTAAATTATGATTTTGATCAAGAGTATGGGCTGCCAAGAAAATGCCATAAATGGCCAGGAAAAGTAAGATAAATATTATAAGACACTAGAAAAATTATAACCTATTGTATGTATTATTAAAATGCATAATAAATATGCTGTCTATGGCTGAAAAGTTATGTGTCTGATAAATGTATAGAGGAAATACAAAACATGATAGCATCTAAAAATAAATACCCAGTTTGCGAAACATAGTGAGAAGCAGAAGAGACAATTTAGAATTGTAGAGTTCCTAAAGGAAGCTACTTTCTTAAATCAAATTTAAGGTGTGAGAATTAAGGTTCAATCTCAGGAAAAGACATAGTTAACAGACTTAACACACAGTCACATTAGACTAAAGGCCTAGTGAAGAATTGTGTATTACACTTTTTGGGTAAACAAAATAACTTTCTTTAACATACTTCCTTAAATAACTGACATATTATTTAAAAGTAGAAATGTGGTGTTAAAATTGATGAAGTAGTATTTTTACCAAAGTAATATGCACACAAATTCCATATAATGACATACAGTATTGCGGATACTGGTTATAGAAAGTCAATCATCTAAAATACATGGAAAGCCTGTAAACTTGTAGGGTAGATTTGTTTTAGGAAAATAACAAGGCTACCCTGGACTAGAAAAGATTGAGACAAGTTAAAAACTTTTGGTCTCTAAATTTCTATAAATAGTTAACAAGTTTCAGAGATACTGAGAGACTGAAACAACAGAAGGAGAGAGAGAGAGAGAGAGAGAGAGAGAGAGAGAGAGAGAGAGAGAGAGAGAGAGAGAGAGAGAGAGAGAGAGAGAGAGAGAGAGAGAGAGGGAGAGAGAGAACAATAGAAATTACAGAGAGAAATTCTCTAAATCTTTAATCTTTCTTACTAATTAGTCAAGGAAAATGACGAAAAAGAAATGAACTCCAGAAGACAGAGAGGAACAGTGGTCTTGAACCTATTTCCACAGCTTAAGTTAAGAAATAGTCCCATATAAAGCCAACTAGATTTCAGAATTGATTAGACCAATTACTAAGTACCATCAACTCTCTCCTTCTACATAGGAGAAGTTTTTGCAATGTTTTCCAGCATTATATGACACTTTATAGTTCATAGGCCTTCTAACCAAGAGCATCAATTAGATACTGAGATTCTGGGCATTTGTTCATACTGTTGTGGTTTACAAGTCTTTTTCCTGCAAGCAAGAAAAATGATCTAGACGTCTAAATTTAAGCTAAGAATGAAATCATAGCCTAGTGATTCTGAATACATTGAACTGGTAGCTGGTGGTTTATGCTGTAATCCCTGAGATTTCAGTTTGAAGTCAGTGAGAAAGAAAAGTCCATCAGGCTTTTACATCCTCCAATTAACCACCAAAAAAGGAAATATAGTTGTGGGTCAAGCAAAAGAGTGCTAGCCTTGAACAAAACAAACTCAGAAACAGTGCCCAAGCTCTTAATTCGAAGCCCCAGGATGACACGTGCAGGTGCACACGCGCGCACACAAAGAAGAGATATTGAAGATATCGAGAGACTAAAACAAGATTTTAACCCATTACTCTTGCTTGTATTTTATAATTTGAATGGTGGCAATATGTAAATAATCTTGTTATAGTGAATATATGATGTGCTATAAGCAAAGTTTCAATGTAGTGTTAGCACATTAGTGATTGAGTATATTGTGACCTGCATTATTCTTAATTGAATTACCAGTTTGAATTTATCTTATGCCCATTTTGGGAATATTAAAATAACTTTATTTTCATTGGTATGATAGTCATGATAGTGCACAGTTGTAAAGGCTGGTGAAATCTTTGAAATATGTAATTTTACATATAATTCTACCAGTAATGTAGAAATTCAGGCTGTTAGAAGGTCCTATTTCTTTTATGATATAGTGAGCTGCTTATACAGCTTTGCTGGCAATATCTGATAATCTTATCAGTAAATCATGAGTAATAAACTTCTGCAATACTGATTTCAAGAAAAAGCATATTATTAATTACTAGAAGAAGATATATTTAACAAAACAATTTTAGACCAGATGCTTCCTTTTTAAAATATTTCTGAGAAATAGCCATTTCAAAAGAATTTCCATTTGTTAAGCAGATAAAGTAGTTTCAATAGTCATTCTGGTTTTCTATTTTTAATTTTTGAAAGTAACCATTCAACCATTCTTTTGTGTAACAAATGCTGTAACAGCACTTGTACTGTCCTATTAATCACTCTATTGAAGTTAATACAATGACAGCCCCATTTAGCCAACACTGCTGCCTTTCCTTTAGAAAATGTTCACAGATTTTCAAGAAGGGGTGGCTCCTTACCTTTAACATACACATACAAATACACATGCACACACAACCACATATTTAAGATACTGGAAGACAGCAAGCTTATGCCACAATACCTGAATATATATAATGAATTACATGTGTTTCATTTCATTTTGTTTTGTTTTTGTGCAGGTAAATTTTAAATATTGTGATACATCTGAAGATGTAAAGAAGCAAAACTGGATTTTATTAGGTTAATATTACTGAGAAATTAGGACAACACAAGAACATTGCATTACTAGACTATCTCTCCTTAAGACTAATATGCAAAGATTTGGAAGTGCAGTGGTTTGAAAGCTGGTAGTCATAGATTTCTATTCACACTAAGATAAAAAGGAGTCAGATTCTGTCTTGAGAGAAAATGTACAACTGTTTTTCTTCCAAATTACCTTTTTGCGCTTAGTGTATTTTATCATATGGAAAATGCTAATAATATCCCATAAAAATGGTTATCTGGTAGTACATATAGGGATTCATAAAGTCTAGTCCCCTATGACAGTGTTCACATGTTTTTTTGTGTGTGAAAATACTGTACAGAGGGGTTACAATTACATAGGCAAGACATTGAGTACATTTCTTATCAAGCATTGTAGCCTCCTCCTTTGTTTCCCCTTCCAATCCCTCCCAGCCCCCCCTCCCCCGCACTAAAGTTATAAAGTTCTTTTTGGACATAACAACTTGTACATCTCATTGTTGCAATGGGTCCACCTGTATCCCTATTTAAACGATTTGTTTTTCCTTTTCCCCTCAAAAATTATACCGACATCAAATACAGTGAAAGCAGGGGTTATACTGTGGGGGAGGGACATACAAAGCAACAAAGAATTAATCTTATAAATGTGTTAGAAACAATCGCATGAAAGAAAAAAAAAACATTTGAATACATATCTTAGGGTTCATTTCCCTAACATCACCTTATCTGACCTTTTCTGCTTGACTCAGACATATACTAGATATTGCAAATAAGGGAAACCATGGGACCTATGTTTCTTTGGGCCTGGCTTACTTCACTTAATGTAATTTTTTCCAAGACTTTCCATTTCCTAACAAATGGGGCATTGTCACATGTTTTAGCTGTCTTATCCACATAAAATATTTGCATTTTTCAATTTATTTTCCTATTACATATTTTGTATTATGTCTGTATTTTAATATATTGAACGCATTGCTGCTCATGCTTTTGTTGTTGTTGTTTGTTTTTCTGTCGGTGGGGTTGAGGGCTTGAACTTAGGGCCTGGGCGCTGTCCCTGAGCTTTTTTTTTTTTTTTTTTTCTGGTCAGGACTAGCACTCTACCACTTTGAACCACAGCTCCACTTCCAGTTTTCTGGTGGTTATTTGGAGATAAAATTCTCACGGATTTCTCTGCCTTGTCTGGTTTCACACTGTGGTCCTCAGATCTCAGCGTCCTGAGTTGGATTACAGGTGTTAGGTACAAACACCTAGCTGCTGTTCATCTTTTGATATGTTGGATAGTTAGCTATCAATTATTTGACTTCCTCTTTTCTTAGATCTATCACTACCCAAAGAGATACTTTGTCTTTACAGAATTATAGCAGCTGGTATAGATAAATCATTTCATAGTCTCCTTTAAACTTACTTTAGGCAGAGTTGTATTTAAAGGTAAGACAAAGAGATTAAAAACCCTTAGCTCAAAAGTCATCAAATGTTGCAAGTCTGCACTGGACTGCGC
Organism: Dipodomys merriami; assembly: GCF_024711535.1. Lineage (NCBI taxonomy): Eukaryota > Metazoa > Chordata > Mammalia > Rodentia > Heteromyidae > Dipodomys > Dipodomys merriami. The sequence continues at coordinate 107,046,200 of NW_027202270.1, forward strand.
TTGCACTCAGGCTGGGCACTGTTCCTTACCTTTTTCTTCAAGGCCCAGCACTCTACCGCTTGAGCTACATCTTCACTTGTGGCTTTCTGGTGGTTAATTGGAGATAATTACAATAGCTTAATAGCTGTGTATATATGACCATATAAAATGATGCTAATCAAAAAGAACTCCAAGAGATGGAAATCAGAGGTTCTTTTTGCTGTTGTTGTTGACATTGCTGTTGTTAATGTACTGTATCAAGTTCTTTCTTTCTTTTTCCCCAACTTTGGTTTATCCTGATAGTCACTGTTTTTGATTCTGGTATCCTGGGTCTTGTATATACGTTTATCTGATTTGGGGAAGGGAAGGGGAATAACAAAATGGGATGAGGGCAAAGGGTGAACCCGTGCAACAGTGACACTCACAAGACACTGGGCTGAAAATAAATTTTACATCTTTGTGGGGGAGAGTAATACTGGGAGAAAAACGGAGAGGGTAACAATGAATGTACACATTATTTATGTAACTGTAACCCCTCTGTACAAAACCTTTACAACAAAATAAAATTATATTTTAAAAAAAGAATGCAAACTTTTCTGTCACGACTGGATGTATATGGCAATCCTAGGATCTCAGCCTCCTGAGCAGATAGAATTACATGTGTAAGTCACCAAGTGCTTGGCAGAAGTTGTTATTATCCAGTGAGTAAATTCTATATTGCATGGAGTCTTGTGTTATAAGATTGAGCTGTTTCCCTATCTGACATAAATTGGCATAGATCTCTCGGTCTCAGACTCCACTGTTTAAAAGGAAGCAGTTGGTCCACTTGACCCCAGAGACAACCTAACAGCTAGCTAGCATAAGGTTTTGATAACAAAGGTTAATTAATAAGGTCTAACTAGTTAGGAGAAGTGTTGCACTTAGAGACATTTAATAAGATTATCCTTTCAAACATTATTTGGTACATTAATTCAAATATGTAAATTTGCAAAGCCCAGAGGCCCAAACACACACAAAAAAATGAGGGCAGATAGGAATAAAATTAAACTTTAAGAAGACATTAAAATAAGAATATACATACAATTTGGAATCAAGAACAGAAATTAAGGATTTTTAGCTTATTAAAACTCACTGCTTTTAGTACATGAGCTCACTAAATTAGGTAGATTGTAAATGTGTACTAGGCATATATTTAAAATTAGAAATTATCATCTTTTTTAGGTATTACATTTGAATTCTCTAGACAGAAATTGCTGAAGAAATTGTGGACAGTACAAGAGCATATTTATTCTTAAAATATTAAATAGCAAATGCAGTCATAATAGTCAGTGTACATATGTAAAAAAATCAGGTAACTTGAAAGAATGGGATGGTTTGCAGCAGATGGCAAGAATGATGGAAGGAATGATATTAGTAAAATGCAATAACTTATAAACTGATTTATTGAATTGAAACACCTTTTTATAACTACTTAAAGGGAATAAAAAGTTTAAAGTAAAATATCACTTCTTTGTAAATTATAATTAAGGATTTTTTTCCAACTGATCTTGTATTTTGCACTTAATAGATGAGTATCTGTGTGTTTATTTCTACTGCCTTCCATACACAGTGATAATTCAGATTCAGACAGTGGAGACACCATAGAAAGAAAATTAAACATTTGCTCTGAGGATTCAAACCTACTGAAATACATTTTTAAAATGGAATTTGAATGCCAGCAGAATATTTTATTTTGGACAGGCCTTCAAAAATGTAAGTTTGGTGTATTTATGAGGCAGTGTATTTTTAAATAATACTTGGTAATTTAAAACTATAATAAAATCAAAGCAGAATCTGTTTACCATGTTGTAAATGAAGATTATTATAATTCAATATCAGATATATATCAGTTAATTCTGCTTCAAAACAAGCTATAATATTTTAGAAGAGAGCAGATGCTACCTTTCCTAGTACCCCATTAACATACCTAGTCAGGTTTCCCACCATTCTCCTTAGGTCAAAGAATAAAGACATATTTTCTTTTCTGTTCCTTAAACAAATCCACTTGCTCCCTGAAGCACAAGATTTAATTATCCTTATTGCATTGTACTTGGTTGAATAGCTACAAATGTTATTAATGGGCATAACATTTTCTGATCTTTTTTCATGAAATTCAGCTAGCTGTGATATTTATGCTGATTTAATTACCTTGAGCACATTAATTATGGTAGCAGTATGAATTAAGGATTTAGAATTTATAATCAAGTTTAATTTATTTTGTTTAACATTATGATATGAAACTCTTTTTCTCACCTAGCAAAAAGTTACCAATGTCTTTCATAAAGACAAATCATTGCAGAAACAGAAAAGATTCATGGACAATAGCTTTTATTTTATTTGTTAAAAAAGAGCACATTCTGGAAGTCTATTTAACTCTAAACTAGGGGAATTAAAGAAATCATCACCTACATATATCATCCTGAAATGCCTGGAAACCATAGACAAAGAGAAACAGCAGAAGCAGCCTGAAAGAAAAGAGGGAAGCATCAAAGAACAATAGCAAATATAAAACTTGTCAATAATCTATGGAAATGAGGAAGCAAACAACTTGAATGATCTGAGAGAAATGGTGTGTCACCTGATCTGAATATCCTGACCAGTACCATATATTCAGACCAACAGCAGCAGTGCTACAGTGGAGCAGGGGTGTATACCAAGATAACCTCACTAAGTAAAATTTAACTGACATTATTTAGGCAGAGGAACAGTAATCCCAATTAGAAAACGTAAGAGCTCCATGTAATTATTGATCCCAACTAGAAAGTTTGAGAAGTGTATGTATGTCATGCAGAAAATTAATATAATTAAAAATCCACACAAAAGCAAATATCTTTCCTTATTGATTCACACGAATTGGACTAAAATACTAAAAAATTACGTCACGTCAAGTAAAGGAGGACAGGGAAGAAGGAACTAAAGTGTCCAGTAGAAGGGGCAAGCAGGTAAATTTGGTTAATGGAATTTAGTTTAGGAGGCATATTAAAGTTCCATTAAATATCTCTAAAAAAATTAGAAATAGATTATGTATCTTCCACAGTAGGCAAAGGAAATAGATTATCAGTGCTATCTTGAAGAGCCTAACAAAATGTTGGACATGTTAAAAACTGGTCTCGACATGATTAGATTGATGGGTTCTGAGTAAAATGCATAAAAACTATGTTATTTCTCCAACAGTGTAGAACCTTTGCTGAACATGCTTTGTCAAAACTGCTGATATAACAATACTTGGAAGAAGGTATTTTACTTTTAGTGTTAGTTTGAGTTTTATCAGTTGTGTGGATAGACTTTGGAGGATGACCAACAAAGTCATTATTTTTTTCTATACATTTATGTGTCAGTAATATGTTCCTCAACCATGTTTCCAGTTGGAAAACTGGTCATTTTTGTGGATTTAGCTACCCATCAGTAAAATTATACATATTTTCTAGATGTGTTTTCAGTAAAATTAATTACATATGTATTTAATATGGCCTAGTTTTTTTGAGTTGATCAATTATTTTGGTGTCTTGTAGCCTCTAGTTCATAAAAGTATAGGGCTGAGGTATAGCTTAATAGTGTGATATTTAATATGTTCATTGCATTTGATTCAATGATAGCACTACAAAACCAAACCAATCCAAAATAAAATTTCAAAGAATGAAAAGATTTAGATTTTTCCAATGCATAGAAATGCAGATTCTTTGAAAAGAACTAAAATACACAGAAATTCAGTGAAAAATCTATCCTCATAATTACTTTATGCATATATAATGAAATTTCATAATAAAATAATATGTATGGGTAGATTATATATGTCAAATATTTAAAGAATAATATTTTATATAATATGTGATTTATTTATATTATAAATCAGCTGATATTAGAAACAATGGGCTTGTGATTTAAGCCATTTTGGTTTACTTTACCCTAATCATAGATATTATTATTTTGTAGCTGAAATAAAAACAAAAATATAAAGCAATCTGTAATGTAGGAAATATTTATAAATGTCCCAAAGATCCAGAATGCACAGCTAAAGCATACTTTCAAAAACATATCTAAGGAAATAGAGACTAAACATTCACAATTTCAACTGCTGTTTATAAAAGTATTTCTGAATCAATGTGTAGTGGTGGCATCCATTCTAATCCATTTCAAACATCCATCGTGTTCTCCACAGAGCATATATCACTTAAATGTTAAAAATTAAAGACATTGTGAATTAAAAGATGCTAAAAATTAGAGACATTATACATTAAAAGATGCAGTTTTAAAATGGGAAACTTACAAATATAGAACAATGCCTCCACTTCCAATCATAATGGGCCATTTCTATATCCAACTTAAGGTGTTCCTGTCACCCTGGGGAATCATATTTAATATTTTCCCTTCCACAGTCTGTGCACCTTCACAAATATGGGTACACAAATATGTGAAACTTTAAGAAGTAAACTAGACAAGTTATAGCTATTGGCAGAAAGTATCTGCCTATATTTTCTGACGCATAGGGGCATGAGAGTGTTGTGGCGATTGTGGAACAGATATTGCTCAACAAGTTTGATTTATTGAGGTGAAAAAAGTCTCTCATTGCAGATGCAAATGCTATATAATTTCATGCAGCTGTATCTGCCTGGCCACTTCATAGCTAATCATATGTTGCTTGGAAAAGGGTAGGGAGCATTGACAGGGAATCAAGCGGTATCTCCTAGTGACAGGAGGAATGAGAAGGCACATCAACTCATAATGATATACCCAGAAGCAATTTTTCGTGCATTGAAAACTTGGAACTAATGGACAAATTATATTCCTCCTCTTCTAATCACCAAAGAAGTTTCAGAAACAAGGACTAAAACTATTTAGTTTCTCTACTTAAGAGTTATCATACAAAAATGTATGAGTTATCATACAAAGATGTAGAGTCATTTCAATGAAATTGGAGAAGAATAATTCTGCCCAGATTATCTATAAAATTGAGTTTGTTTAGAAGAGTCAGATTCAAGTTGTCTTTACAGAGTAAAGAATGTGTAGTATTGTTTGAATAAATTTGCAGGATAACTACTTTAAAAACAATTGGTTATAAATATATATATTTCAAATGTTGGAAGAACCTTTTAGTAATTATCAGCTTCAATTTTTTCCCTCTATTAATAATACCTGTTTCTCTGGGGATAGGTAAGATGCCAATTAAAATGCGCTTCTGAGGGCTCTTTCTCCTGACTATTACCAAGTATGCAGCAGTGATGTAAATTTCACTTTATATAACATTCTAGAGTGTTCAAGGTATCCACTGATGATAGTTTTTAAATCTTTGACAAGTATAATCAACCTGATTGGTTTAGAATACTAGCTAAGCACATTGCTAGGTGTGCTGTGGCACACAGCTGTCCTTTGAAATACAAAGTTAATGAAGACTTGAGGACTTATCTATTGCTGACTTTGCTGAAGTGTTATTACCCTTTTCTAAGCAAGAACTGAATGATCTGGTTTGAAATGCCAGGCATCGGTAGCATTTTGAAGTTTTCCTTGCTCTGCTACTTCTAAATAAACATCTTGATGTCCAGTTAAAACTCTAGCATTGATCATAAAGGAGATGGCTTATTTTCTTCTCATTTTAAAGGGTTTGTTCACATTATGGCTATAAATTTCACGTTGAAAAGGAAAATAAATCACTGTGACATCGTAAGTGAATCTGTAATGAATTCTACCCACGCTGTACCATCACAAGCCAGAGGCCAATGAGAATGAAGTGGACATGCTGATTCTACACATTTCACAAACTACTTGGGGCCAAAAATCATGCTCAAAGGAGACTACAACTTCTGGTGAGTTTTAGCCACCTCCCAAGATGTTGGTTTCTTAATATGACATTTTTTTTTCTTAAATTATATTCATAAATTGAGAACATATATGTTTAGGTAGAATAAACAACCCAATGTACATATATACATACATTTGAAAGAGCTTATTGTAAAGGTATTGCAGGATAAAAAAGTGATATTTTTTCCTGATCTTATGTATGGTCTTATGTATTACCTTCTCTGTATTTGAATTTTATTTTCTTCTGAACTAGGTAGAGAGATATAGTAAATTAAACATAATTTTCAGAATGATCTTACTTTAAGATCCAATTTACTTCTGGCAATATGTTATGCTCTGTTCATGAAGTATTTCCAGTACAGTTCAATCCCAAAATTTGGCTAGGTTTCTGTAGCTGAAATGGCCAATTTGATCATAAAATTATACTAAATGAAATATCTTTAAGGAAAACAATTTATAAAATGGAATTTTTTATTGCTATAAATTTTTGATTGTTATAAAAGAGAAGGAAAGAAAGAATGGGAGGAAAAGATAGGTGCAGGCTCATGCCTGCAATCAGCTTCTCAGAAGACCGAGATCCATCCAGTCATGGTTTTAAGCCAGTCCATGGAGAAAGCATCATGAGACTGTATCTCCAAAACAACCAGCAATATACTAGGTGCAAGTGGTAGAGCACCAGCCACTGAGAAAGCATGAAGCTCTGAATTCAAGTATCTGTACTTAGAAAAAAAAGAATAAAAAATAATATAAAAAATCAAATTGAGGATCACAGAAATGGTGGGACAAAAGGTGAACCAATTTAGCAGTGGTACTCACTAGACACTATGTTGGACATGAACGGTACAACTTGGCAGGGGAGGGAGGTTGAAAAGGGAAAATGAGGGAGTGGGTGACACTGTTCAAAAAGAAATGTACTCATTTCATGACTTATGTAAATGTAACCCTTCTGTACATCACCACTACGATAAAATTTATATTAAAAATGAAATAAGACGTAAAAATAAAATAAAGCAGAAAATGTAATTAAATACTAAATCAAAGATGAAGCCTTTAAGTATTGTTTTGGCAAAACTTTTACAATTTATTGAATTGTCCCAGATTTCAGTAAATTGCCCTGAATTAATTAATTAATTAATTAATTAATTTATTTATTTTTGAGATGCACAGGTGCTTTAGCTTAATGATTTTGGTTCTGGAAGTACATAAGAAAACATTGTTTCTCTCAGAGAAAAATGTATAAAAAAGAAAAGGCACTATAAGTTTTATGTGCTGTAATAACTCAGCAATTATGAATGAGTTCCTGTGTAGGTATGCCTTCTTTCTAGCTCCAAGCTTGAGACATACCAGCCTCTTTCTATGGAGACTAACACTTCATCATGTCCAGTCTTGGCAGTGAGAGTTTCCCCAAAGATACTAGAAGTTTCTTGCTTGCCCAGTTTTAGAATTATGTTTGACTGGTATGATTTCTCAGTTACATCTTAATTTATTTCCTGGACTTCTCTGGAAATTGCTCAATGCATTCCAGCATTATTCTTTGTAGTTTGAAAGTGAACCTAGTCTGGAATAAGAAGACTGCAGAGGACTTTGAAAAAGGATTGAAAATGAAAACATGTCCTAGAAGAAAATTATGGAGGAAAAATAACCTCCAATTCAACAGTCATCAATTCCACACGGGGACTTTTGGAAAGAGTGCTGCAATGTTATTTATGGTGTTTCTCACTCTGGAGTTCACAGTCTACTCACTGTGATCCTAGCATATTAGTAATGTTCGAAGAAAGGCACAAAGAGAAACACTAGCAAAAGGTCTATTGCTCTGTATGAAGAAATGGCAAATGGGCTCTAGCTTCAAAGTGTTATTTAGTTAAGAGTGAAAGAAAGCACTGAAAGGCTATAAGAATTAACACAGATGAAAGAAAAATGAGACATATTTTCTACAGCAAAGAATACTTACTTTTGCTTTTAGTGAAAGTCAGTAATTGAAAATGTGGTTTCAGAATCTCAGAACATTATATTTTTATATAATGTTATTGTTATTATTTAGGTGTCTACAGAAGGTTACAATTTCATAAAGAACATTGCTTTTGTAAGGATTTTAAAATGTATGCTTAAATAGTTGTACAAAGGGATTTCAGTGCAACATGTCAGTCATGAGTACAGTCTGAAAGCATTTCTGCCAATGGGAATAGCAAGAGAGTGGTTATTCTTTTACCAGGCAATTGATTTTTTGGTGGGGTGGGCAGAACTGGGGCTTGACCTCAGGGTCTAGGTGTTTTCCCTGAGCTTATGTGCTTAAGGCTAGTGGCCTACCACTTGGGCCAAATCTCAGCTTCCGGCTGTTTTGGTGGTTAATTGAAGGTAAGAGTTTCCTGGACTTTCCTGCCTGGGTTGACCTTGAATTGTGATGTCAGATCTCAGCTTCCTGAGTAGCTAGGAAAATAAGAATGAGCCACTGGCACACAGCTGATACATATTGTTAACAATGTGAATTATAAAATATCTCAATGATTGTGATATATAATATGGATAATTAATATTATTTAATAACTGATTCAAAACTAAGGCAAGAAAAAAAAGAAGAGTCAAAGATTGATTTCTAGCAGAGTTCTGGTGGTTTACACCTATAATTTTAACTACCCAGGGATTTGAGACTGAAGACTTATGATTCAGGGTGCTAGCCTGGGCAGAAAAGTATAAGAGACTCCATTCTCAAAATAAAAATAACAAAGCCAGGCCGGTAATAGAGCATCAGCCATGAATAAGAAATCAAAGCAAATGGAAGACTGAGTTCACACTGTATTTTCAATGTCATCAGAAAAGATGGATTTCAACCTGAGATAATACAGAATCATTGTTTTGGATATCCTCATTTTCATATTCTATTGTATACCAGTGTTTTACACTTACCATGATCATTTGCTTATATTGTAGATGATAATTTGAGTTTCAAAGGCTTGGACCACCACAAATCTATGTGTTATTGAACAGATTTTTAAATACATTATGCCAGAAACGTGTACTAGCCTCTTGTAATCAGCAGTATATGGTTCTAAGGAGACTTTTTGCAATGCTCAGGATATTTTATGTCTGACTTAGTTCATCTGCACTTTCCATATGAAAAGGCCTATGTTTGCAGTGAACATGTGAGGCCTAGACACCTTATTTCATGATGAGCCATTTCTATCCTTTTCAGGCCATGTTGATCTTATTCTCTTTTCAACTCTATAGATTTCTTATATATCACAAAAAATAAATCACACTTCATTAGTCAGCACACACACACCTATATTTTTCTCAAGCCAATTTTCTCTATTCCCTCACCTGGCTATAAAGCGGTCTAGGACAATATCCTTAAGATTTTTAGAAACATTTTTATTTAGTTCAAAGAGTCTGTAAGGTATCCCCTTAAAATGTTGGGCTCTTAACAAAAGGTCTAAAATCCATATCTTTTATAATAATTTTACCTTGAGGCCACATTTTGCTGTCAGGCTCCAGATTTGATGTGTTCTTTGAATCTGTTTCACACTTTGAGAACTTTGGAAAGAACTTGGATGATAACCTTCTAATTTGTAGTTACATTAAATTCTGCACAAGATCAAAATGGTTCCTCTCTAACACATTCTTTATGTAAAAATTGTCATATGGAACCAAAATAATGACATGTCAAGCTGGGTGCTGGTGGCTCATGCTTGTAATCCTAGCTACACAGGAGGCTGAGATCTGAGGATCACAGTTCAAAGCCTGCCTGGGAATGAAAGTCTGTGAGACTCTTATCTCCATTAAACCCTAGAAAAACAGAAGTGGTGCTGTGGCTCAAGCGGTAGAGCGCTCGCCTGGAGCTGAAGAATGCAGGGACAACACCCAGGTCCAGAGTTCAAGCACAATGACTGACCAAAAAAAAAAAAATGATGTGACTTGATCCATAAATGGATTAGGTTCATCTTGTTTATTTCCAAATTACCACAAATAAGCATTTCATTAATTTTCTCATTCTTACAAAACATATATCACCTTTTCTTTGTCATTTAACAATACCCTCACTATCAATGTTTTAGGAAGGAATGGTAGTTTAGTTTCAAACTCAAAGTTTCATGCTTGCTAAACAGGTACTATACTTCCAAAACCATGTTTCCAAACTTTCATGTCCTAGTCCTACTTTTTTTTTTTGTTTTTGGTCATGGGGCTTGAACTCTGGGCCTGGGCACTGTAGCTCAGCTCTTCAGCTCACGGCGAGCACTCTACCACTTGAGCCACAGCACCACTTCCAGTTCTCTAGTGGTTTATTGGAAATAAGAATGTCGCGCACTTTCCTGCCGGAGCTGGCTTTGAACCATGATCCTCAGATCTCAGCCTCCTCAGTAGCTAAGATACAGGTGTGAGCCACTGGCACCTGGCTGTCCTAGTCATTTTTTGGATAAGGTCTCACAATTTTACCTTGAGTAGGCCTTGGACCACAATCCTCCAATCTATAGATTAGTCCAAAGTTACAATCTTATTCATGGATATAAGTCTTACAATTTTTGTTGGATCTGGCCTCAAACCATGATCCTCCTAATAGCTGCTTCTCTCTCTGTTTCTCTCTGTCTCTCTGTCTCTCTGTCTCTGTCTGACTGTCTGTCTGTCTGTCTCTCTCTCTATATATTTATATGGATTACATGCTGGCCCTCTTCTCTATCATTTTAGCTCCAAAAATAGTCTTCTTTTGCCCTATCAAGTATTTGCTCACTGTTTAGAACTAAATGTAATAGAAGATAGTTTAAGTTTTTTATTTTAGCAATGCCTCACTCAATAGATACACAATATGTTCAAGTGTCAACAAATAGTGCCTCTAAACAGTGTGTGTGTGTGTGTGTGTGTGTGTGTGTGTATGTGTGTGTTTGTGCTCATGTGTGCACCTGCCAGTACTGAGGTTTGAACTCAGAGCTCTTTCACTGAGGGCTGGTGCTCTAGCATTTGAGCAAATGCTCTATTTCCAGTTTTTGGTGGTTAATTGAAGATGAGTCTCACAGACTTTACAATGAGGCTAGCTCTAAAGTGTGATCCTTGCAACTCTGCTTCTTAATTAGTAACTTACTGGCATAATTAGTAATGTACTGGAATAAGGCACTTTTGCCTAGCTGACTTCAAAACACTTATTAGCATGTCTTTTTAAAAATAATTTTACAGTTACAGGGGGTAACTTGTTACCCCCGCCTTCATTTTTCTCCACTTTCCTTCACCCCACCCCTCAAGTTGTACAGTTCATTCCCAACATATTGTCTTGTGAGTAGTGCTGATACATTGTTAACCCTTCGTCCTTTTGTTGTGTCCCTTTGTCACCATTTTGTTGTTCCCCTTACATTCCCTAATTCATATAAACCTATATATAATACCCAGGGCACCAAAATCAAATACGGTGACAATTGGAGATAGACCATAGGAAGAAAAACACAAAAGAAAAAAGAAATCACATATAAGTGAAATAAGTCAGACTCAAAGAAATATAGATATCATAGTTTTACTCATTTTGTAATAATTAGTATATGACTAGGGTAGTCCTAGAAGATCAGCAGAAGAGCTCTATAGCTATGTATATATGACCACTTAAGATGATGTTAAGTGAAATGAACTCCAAGACATGGGAACATTAAGTTTTTCTTTGTTGTAGTTGTTGTTTTTAAGGTCAGTTCTTGTAACTGCACTTTGACTGGACTCAAGAGCCAGTGAGTGTACTCTCCCTTGGCATCTTGTACACAGCTTCAGAGAGATAGTCAGATGTTGGATGAACTTCAGGCTATCTGAAATTTTGATATGGTTACATACCCAAGATGATTTACTCATATGGCAGTCATGTGAGTTGCTATAAAGCTAGACATCTTCATGGAAGCAAACCCTTCCCATGGAACTGCAGCTTTTCAAAGAAAATTGGTTCTGAGAGAATGCCCTCAAAATTTGCAAAAATATCACTTGAAAACTTTGAAGAAGGCTATGCCTAGTCACAGGATAGTGTTACTTTTGTTATATGGTCAAAAAATCACAAGCCTACTCCAATTCAGTGTGCTGAAGAAAAAGACATTGTAGCCTGTCTGAAGAATGCCAGTGACACACTGGGGAAAACCACAGAGGTCAAGAGATTCTGTTGCAGAAGTCTTTGGAAATGGTCTTTGGATATATGGTAAGAAGGTCATAGTTTCATTCCTTTTGCTTCCATTCCTTCTCCTTCATCTTTATCCCACCTTAGCCTCTGTGCCCATCTTTGTTACATACTCCTTTCCCATCCTGTTCTCACATGATTGCATTGTTCCTACAGCTTAATAACAGCTATGTGGGATATCTAGACATTGAAGATGAACCCTGTTCCCTGTTTTTCCTCCCTAGAAACATTACCTCAAGTGTTGGTATATCTCATCTGAGTGGAACTGAACATTTTAATATATTCATGTTTTCAGGAAAATAAATCATTGCCTTGCTTTGTCTTGGAGCACTAGTCTAGGGCAAATGAGGCAAAAGAGCATTCTAGATGTCTCATGCCAGATCAGACACATTATTAGTTAATTGCATAATGGTGTGGGACTCAAAGCCAAGTTGGAATTATGATATTATTTTGATTCCTTTTATGTTTAGCTATGTACTCTTCTGTTTGATTCCTCTTGGGAAGTAGTGTGACAGGCAGATCAGGACCCAGGTAATATATCTTATGGTTATCATATAATGCATTCACATAACTTGTTGAAACACTATTGTAAAGCTGGATGAGAAGGCCAACAGTTTCAATATTGGATTAAAATCATTGCTTTCAATCAGTGCTTCTATAAGAGACATCACAGCTTCAAATCTTCAGTTCATATCTTTAATGAAACTGAAAATACATCTGATGGCATTGAATAAGTTAAAATATGGTAGTGAGAAACTATATAAGAAACATTATTGTAGAAGGAAATATATGTAGAAAGAAGGCATGATGTAGAGTAAATATGAAATACGGTATTAGGAAAATTAGGTGTTCAATTTAAAAGACAAAGTTAAGAAATTGATGAGGATGGATATTTAGCTTAGTGATGGGGTACTTGAAAAACCCTGTGTTCAATCACCAGCACAGTTAAAAAGTGATCAAAAGAAAAGAAAGAGGTGGTAGAGGAAGATGGAGGAGGAGAAGCTGGGGGCTAAAGAGCTCTCACGTAGAAAACAGTTTTAGTGCTCCAGAGAAAAGTCCAAGGCAAGAGAATCACACCAAGTGTGTCATCATAGTACAGAGAGTTTGGCCAGAGAGAAAAACTGCAGACAGCTTGGTTAAGGACATATATTTGAGCACCCACTTGTGTCCATGGGGTGGCTTGGTTGCAGCCACGACCACCATATCAACAGAGAGAGCCTAGGACAAAGGCACCAGAGGCAGTGTGCACACAGATACTACTCACCACCAGCAAGAACTGACCAAGAGGGGAAATCATCCTGCTGACCACAGACAGTTGCAGAATGTGGATGGCTCAGAAACTAAGGGAGTACTTCCCATGACATGCTCATTACTTCTCATGGAACAGTGGTAGGAAGGTAGCATCTCCCCCACCACTAGAGAAGGACTCCATCTTTGATACTGACAAAGACTGGGCCAGAGCAGCTAGCACATAACTCAGGCTTTGGAAGAAGACAATTAGAGCCATTCGACAGGTCAAAGGAACTTTACCTATGGGGCTCAGCTCCACTCAGGGGAAAGTTGTCCTTCCCACTCAGAGGAAGCTCCGCCCATGGAGAAGTCACATTCTTCACTGGGTAAACAGAGCCAGAGGCTGCCTAACCCCACTGCAGCACAGGCAGCAGACTCAGCTGCAGGAGGGTAAAAGAAAAACAATTGGAAACTCAATACATATAAATCCTGAGAATGGCTCCACGCTGGGCTGTTTGAGTATCTCAGAAGCTAGCCCCTCAGGGAAAAGCTACTGATTGCTGACAAGCCCCAAGCATATCCACAGCATAGCCCCATCACAGCAACTCCAAGCTAGAGGAAACAGCCATCTCCCTATTTTGTGATATGTAAAGCAGATTGCCCTCCCACTCAATTAGCCTGGAAGAGGGTCATAAAGTTCCTGCTTGATCAAACTGATTTAAGAAACCACTCAAGCCACAGAAAAACCAAACATCACAAGCTAACCAGAAACTCCAAGAGTCTGGTTATGGACATAGGGGAGACACAAGACCTCCCCCTCTACAAAAAAAAAAAATCAAAGAACTCTTTTTTCTATCTAAAAAAAAAGTTATTTTCTATTTTTTCTATCATTTTTACTGTAGATTTTTACTCTTTTCCCTTTCGGTCCTTTTGTTTCATTTTGATTTTTTCTTTACTTAATTGCTGTCCTGTGCATCCCTAGATATATACTTGTCTTTGATTATTAGACCTTATCCTTCATTGTGTGCATACTTTATTCAAATATCTATTACTCATTTCACAAACTCTCAGCCTTAACTTCTTTATCTGTATTATTATTTATTTTTCTTATATAATTTAAGTGTTTCATTTGTAAATTTCTTATTTTTTCATTTTTCCTTTTCCTTTATCTTACTTCTCCTTTCCTTCTACCCTTTACCTCTCTCTGCATTTAGGTATTGGTTATATTCCCTCTCTTCCTTTCCCTCCCCATATTCCTCTAATCTTATTTTCTTCTCACAATTCTCCCTAAACCTACTAATTTCTAGTCTGCTTACTCCTTTGTTTTCCTTAGCCCATTGATCCCTAGTTGTTTATTATTGAACTAGATTGTATCTGAACTCATTTTAACTGCATCAAACTATCTGTGCAACTGCAGAGCTCTGGCTGATGCTTGCCTTAAAATAATGTTCTAGCACAGAATTGGTTTTGTTTTCATACCCAAGTGGGCAGAAAAAGCCGAAGAAACACAAGAAAAATGGCAAATCCCACTCATGATAATTAGGCAACAGAGCAGTTAATGAATAATCCAGAGGAGAGTACCAAAAATGCTCTATAAACACTACTGGTAAACATGCTGAATGAAAAGATTGAAAGCCTGCAAAAGACTCTGTGTGAGCATGATAGGGAAATGCGTGAGTGTGAGGAGGCCAACCAAAGATAAATAGAGGAATTTTGTGTGAGAGGGATGAGAATAGACAAAGATTAATTGAGGCATTCAAGGAATCCACAAACAGAAAGCAGGAGGAATCAATGGAGGCCACAAAGAGAATGCTGAATAAAGCCCAACAGAAGGAATGGGAGTCCAATGAAACTATAACCAATGAACTAAGGAATTTAAGAATAAACGCTGAAAACCAAATTAAGGAGGTAAAGAAGTCCATACAAGATCTAAAACAAGGCTCCAAGAAAGAATTTGAAACCATCAAAGCTAACCAATTAGAAGAAAAGGAAATAAAAAACAAAATAGGAAGTCTTGACAGTAGGTTAGACCATGCAAATGATCGAATCTCTGGGATTGAAGGCAACCTAGATATTATAGAGAAAGAACATACAACTATCCAAGACAAATCCAAGAAATATGATAGACCTATTCAACATGTAGTTGAGACCATCAGAAGGCCTAATTTAAGGCTAATGGGTGTAGAGGAGGACCTAGAGACAGAAGTAAAAGGCCTAGGAAATTTAACAGGATCCTAGCAGAGAACATACCAAACATGCAAAAAGATAGGACCATTCATATACAAGAAGCTTTTTAGAATCTCAAATAGATCAGACCAGAACAGGACATCTCACTATCACATTGCAATCCATACAGGATCAATTGAAACCAAGGAAAGGAACCTTAAAGCTGTCAGGGAGAAAAGATCAATCACCTATAAAGAGAAGCCAATCAGAATGACTTCAGATTTCTCAAGAGACAATGAAAGTAAAAGGGGCCTGGAACGATGTATGCCATACCCTAAAGGCAAAAAAAACTATTGACCAAGAATACTGTACCCTGCTAAATGGTCCTTCATAATGGAAGGTCAAATAAAAACCTTCCACAGCAAAGAAAAATTGAAACAATATATTGCCACCAAACCAGCCCTACAAAAGATATTTAAAGTTGTCTTACACATAGAAAACCAAGAAGAGCATGATAAAAGGCCAAGAAACAACCCCCAAAGAGAGAATCCAAGAATCATAGGTAGAACCCAGTTGACACATCTTCTAAGAAGAGAAGATACCAAAATAAACAAACTTAGAGATGAGAATGGAAACATCACCACAGGAACAACTAAGATTCAGAACATTATAAAGGAATATTTTTCAAATCTTTATGCTAATAAGTTTGAGAACTTGACAGAAATGGACTTTTTCCTAGCATATATCAACATGCCGAAACTAAACCAAGATGAGTTAAACCAACTTAACAGGCCCATATCAAGCATTGAAATAGAAACAGCAATAAAAGACCTCCCATCTAAGAAAAGCCCAAGACCAGATGGATTTACAGCAGAATTCTACAAGGGCATCAAAGCAGAGCTCACACCAATACTCCTCCAACTCCTCAATAAAATTGAAACGGAAAGTTCACTACCGAACTCTTTCTATGAAAACATCATAACCCTCATTCTAAAAGCAGGCAGGGACTCATTGAAGAAAGAGAACTATAGACCCATTTCTTTGATGAATATTGATGCAAAACTTCTCAACAAAATTTTGGCCAATCGACTTCAACAATTCATCGAAAAAAAATCATACACCACGACCAAACAGGATTGATTTCAGGGATGCATAGCTGGTTCAATATATGCAAATTAATTAATATAATTCATCACCTCAACAAGAGCAAGGATAAGAACCGTATGGAGTTTTCCTAAAAGACTCCACATAGAGCTCCCCTATGACCCAGCAATCCCACTTTTGGGCATTTACCCAAATGTTTACAAACAAGACCACACTAAAGCTACAAGCACAACTATGTTTATTGCAGCATTATTTGCTATAGCTAAGATACAGAACCAACCCAGATGCCCCTCAGTAGATGATTGGATCAAGACAATGTGGTATATATACACAATGGAATTCTATGCTTCCATCAGAAAGAATGACATTGCCCCATTTGTTAGGAAATGGAAAGACTTGGAAAAAACTATATTAAGTGAAGTAAGCCAAGCCCAAAGAAACATTGGTCCCATGGTTTCCCTTATTTGCAATATCTAGTATATGTCTGAGTCAAGCAGAAAAGGTCAGATAACATGATGTTAGGGAAATGAACCCTAAGATATATATTCAAATTTTTTTTCTTTCATACGATTGTTTCTAACACATTTATAAGATTATTTCTTTGTTGCTTTGTATGTCCCTTCCCCACAGTATAACCCCTGCTTTCACTGTATTTGATGTACAGGTGGACCTGTTGCAACAATGAGAAGTACAAGTTGTTGTGTCGAAAATGAACTTTACAACTTTGGTGGGGGGGTGGGGAGGATTGGATGGGGGGATGGGGGGAAGATGGGAAGGGATGGGAAGGGGAAACAAAGGAGGAGACTACAATGCTTGATAAGAAATGCACTCATTGTCTTACTCATGTAATTGTAACCCTTCTGTACAGTATTTTCACAATAAAAAATAAAAAATTTAAAAAAAGAATCACATGGTCATCTCATTAGATGCAGAAAAAGCATTTGACAATCTCCAACAACCTTTAATGATGAAGGCTCTGGAAAAATTAGGAAACCATGGAACATTCCTCAATACAATAAAGGCTGTATATGACAAATGTACAACCAGCATTATACTTAATGGTGAAAAACTAAAGCCATTTCCTCTTAACTCAGGAACGATACTAGGATGTCCACTCTCTCCACTTCTCTTCAATTTAGTGTTAGAATGCCTAGCTATAGCAATAAGACAAGATGCAAACATAAAAGGGATCCAAATAGGGAAAGATGAAGTAAAACTCTCCCTTTTTGCAGATGACATGATCTTGTATTTAAAGAATCCCACGGATTCTACTCCCAATTACTTGAGCTGATTCAAAACTTTGGAAAAGTAGCAGGGTATAAAATTAACCCTCAAAAATCAATGACTTTTCTGTATGCCAACAATGAGAAGAGCGCGGCTGAAATGAGGAACGCACTCTATTTATAATAGCCCCACAAAAAATAAAATACCTAGGAATTAACTTAAACCAAACAAGTGCAGGACCTCTATGATGAAAACTTTAAAAACCTGAAAAAGGAAATCAAAACAGAACTTAGAAAGTGGCAAAACCTCCCATGCTCCTGGATTGGAAGGATCAACATCATGAAAATGGCAATACTTCCCAAGGCTATCTACACATTCAATGTGATACCTGTCAATATTCCAACTTCATTGTTCAAGAAGGTAGATAATATGGCAGGAACTACCAAACACTACTGAGTGCTAACTCTCAATATTAATGGACTTAACTCTTCAATTAAGTGACATAGATTGTCTAGTTGGATCAAAAAGCAAGATCCTTCTATCTGTTACCTTAAAAACTTACATATTGTGAAAATGAAAGGCTGAAATAAAATCTACCAAGCAAACGGCCCCCATAAACAGGCAGGAGTTGCAATAGTAATATCAGATAAACAAGGCTTCAAATTAAAATTAGTGAGAAGAGATAAAGAAGGTTGAAACACTAATTAAGGGATCTTCCTTCAGGAGGATATTACAATTCTAAATATCAATTCACCAAACAATGGAGCACCCACATTTATCCAAGAAACACTACTTTCCCTCAAATCTCACATAGATCCAAAGACATTAATTGTTGGGGACTTTAATACACCATTATCTCCACTAGATAGATCAATCTGGCAAAAACTAAACAGAGAAATCTTGGATCTAAACAATTGGATAGATCAACTAGACTTAACAGACATTTTACCAAATATTTCACCAAGCAGCATCAGAATACATGTTCTTCTCAGGAGCACACAGAACATTCTCCAAAATAGACTACATTTAAGGTCACAAAGCAAATTTTTCCAAATTCAGAAACATTGATATTATGCCCTGCATTCTCTTAGACAACAAGGGAATAAAATTAGTAGATGAATGGATCAAGAAAATGTGGTATATATACACAATGGAATTCTATGCCTCCATCAGAAAGAATGACATTGCCCCATTTGTTAGGAAATGGAAATACTTGGAAAACATTATATTAAGTGAAGTAAGCCAGGCCCAAAGAAACATAGGTCCCATGGTTTCCCTTATTTACAATAATCAGTATATGTCTGAGACAAGCAGAAGGGTCAGATAAGTTGATGTTAGGTGAAATGAACCCCAAGATAAGGATTCAAATGTTTTTTTCTCTCATGCAATTGTTTCTAACATATTTATAAGATGATTTCTTTATTGCTTTGCATGTCCCTCCCCAATGGTATAAACCCTGCTTTCACTGTATTTGATGTTGGTATAATTTGTGGAGGGAAAGGACAAAAACAAATCATTTAAATAAGGATACAGGTGGACCCATTGCAACAATGAGATGTACAAGTCGTTATATCAAAAAACAACTTTACAACTTTGGCGACGGGGGGGAGGGTGGAGGGGTGAGATGGGAAGGGATGGGAAGGGGAAACAAAGGAGGAGGCAACAATGCTTGATAAGAAATGTACTCATTATCTTGCCCATGTAATTGTAACGGTATTTTCACAATAAAAAAGAAAAAGAAAAAAGAAAAGAAAAGAAAAGAATTAGTACTTAATCAAAAGCTACAAAACAAAATCCTGTAACACATGGTATTCTTTACTTCCCTCAGAAATAATGATACTGCCCAATTCGTTGGGATATGGAAAGACTTGGAAAAAATTATATTAAGTGAAGTAAGCCAGGCTCAAAGAATCATAGGATAATCTTACTAGACCAGCAGAAAAGGTCAAATCTATGTACATATGACCATATAAGATGATGCTAAGTGAAATGAACCCTAAGATGGGGAAACAAGAGGTTTTATCTTTGATGCTGTTTTTTTTAACGTACTTATAATGTACTATGTGTTTTTCTCTTTTGTATATAACTCACACATGGTATAACCCCTGTTTTCACTGTACTTGCTTTCAGTGCTCTGCATCTTATATATACATTTTTCTAATTTGGGGAGGGGAAGGAATATAATAAAATGCTTAAATAAAGATATAGGTTGACCCATTGTAACAATGAGATGTACAAGACACTATGTTGAAAAAGAACTTCACAACTTCGGGGGAGGAGGGAGGAATTGGGGAGGTGGGGAGGGAAGGGATGGTAAGGGAAAAACAAAGGAGGGGTAACAATGCTTGATAGGAAATGTACTCATTATCTTACTCATGTAACTGTAACCCCTCTGTACAGTATCTTCACAATAAAAGTATATATTTAATTTAAAAAGAAGGAAAAAGATATAAAAGAAGAAAGAAAGAAAGACAGGAAGAAAGAAAGAAAAAAGAAAGAAAGAAAGAAAGAAAGAAAGAAAGAAAGAAAGAAAGAAAGAAAGAGAAAGAGGGAGACAAGAAAGAAGGAAAGGATGGAACAAAGGAAGGAAGGAAGGAAGGAAGGGAGGAAGGAAGGAAGGAAGGGTGGAAGGAAGGAAGGAAGGAAGGAAGGAAGGAAGGAAGGAAGGAAAGAAGGAAGGAAGGAAAAAAGACAGGTAAAATAAAAAAAAGAGAGGTCATAAAGAACAAAAAAGGAAAGGTCAAAAGAAAAACAGAAAGAAAAGAAATATCAGAAAGAAAGAAAAGAGGGAAGGAAGGAATGGAAAGGAAGAAAGGAGAGAAAAGAGTAGAAAGAAATAGATAAAATAGAAAAGCAAAATATAAAAGAAAGCAGATAATCAGATATCCAATGTGTTCTCACTTAAACTGTTTACATATTTAGTGAGCACCTATTGCTATTTTATATGAAGTATTGTAGTAATCGACTTAGCATTTCAGAAACCATCTTTTCTCTCAAAGAAATGGAAGTCCAGCAAGTGAGTTAGAAATGTGATTAAAGCATGATGAATTTTCTGATGGAAAAGTATGGGTTACTGAAAGAATGGCTAATAGTGATAAGAAAGTACTGTTAATAAGTGTCAGAAGGTCTCAGAGGATGTATGTTTAAAGTGGGATCTGAATTCTGAGTAACATGTAAAAATACAATAAGGAGAATTGCAGAGGAAGCACCATCAATCTGAACAATGAACAGGAGAGAACATGGCACAAAGAAATGAGTAGTGTACATCATAAAGTTAATTTGAGTTAGGAGAGGAAGTTGCTGTGAGTCAGTCTCCCAACAAAAAACCAACAGCATGACCCAGTATAGCTGGAGATTTGCATTTCTTCATAGGACCATGTATGAATTGAGCTCATAGAGAACAGAATGCTGTACTTCAGATTCCATCCCCTTGTCCATAGTGTTCTTCTAACATGTCTCTGTTTCTTATTTCTAACCTTAGGTTCCTGCCCTGTGGACCTCTGTAAGCAATTAAATTAAAAAAATTTGCTTTCCAAAATTGTTTTAAAATTTCTATCAGATGTCTTTACACCAAACAAAATCTTTTGTTATTGAGTACTTGAACTATGTATTTCACATCTTTTTACATTTCCAGATACTGTAATAAAATAAAATATTTATTGAATACATGAAGCACCATTTTAAACATCATATGTAAAATTAATTTTAATAATTCAATAAAGAATATTATGTTCTTAACATTTTACCTATGAGTAAAGCAAGACTCATGTAGTTTGTTATTTAACTAATGTTATCACATCAAGAATATAATGGGGCAATTTCAAGTGCATTTAGTCTCACTGCATAGCTATATTCTGAATCATTATTTTTAAAAATCTTATTACACACCCACACACACACACACACAAACACTTTAACTTCACTGCTGATTTAAGAGAAAGGATGTAGTTCAGAGGTAGAATACTTGCAATAGAAGAGGCAATCCAAAAATTCATATGGAACAATAAAAGACCCTGAATAGCAAAAACATTCCTCAACAGAAAGAACATTGCTGGAGGAATATCAATACCAAATTTCAAACTCTACTATAAAGCCATAGTAATCAAAACAGCTTGGTATTGGCATAAGAACAGACCTCAGGACCAATGGAATAGAATTGAAAACCCAGAAATGAACCTACAGAACTATAGCCATCTAATCTTCGATAAGGGAGCTAAAACAATAGAATGGAACAAAGACAGCCTCTTCAGTAAATGGTGCTGGCAAAATTGATTAACTACATGTAGAAAACTAAAGCTAGATCCTTATATATCACCGTGCACCAGAATCAACTCCAAATGGATCAAAGACCTCGAAGTCAAAGCAGACACTCTGAAAACATTACAGGATGGAATAGGAGAAACCCTAGGTCTCCTTGGCTCAGGCCGAAATTTTCTGAATAGAGACCCGGAAACACAACAAATCAAAGAAAGGTTGGACAAATGGGATTGCATAAAATTGCAGAGCTTCTGCAGGGCAAATGACATAGCTAGCAAGATCAATAGAAAGCCCAAGGATTGGGAGAAGATCTTTACTAGCCATACAACAGACAAGGGTCTCATATCTGAAATATACTTGGAACTCAAAAAATTAAATCCCCCAATAACAAATCCTCAAAGAAACAACTGCCCAATAAATAAGTGGGCTAAAGACTTAAAGAGAAACTTCTCTGAAGAAGAAAGAAGGATGGCCAATAGACACATGAAGAAATGCTCAACATCCTAGCCATAAAAGAAATGCAAAGCAAAACAACATTGAGATACCACCTCACTATAGTTAGAATGGCAAAAATCAAGAACTCTAACAACAACAGATGCTGGAGGGGATGTGGACAGAAGAGAACCTTACTTCATTGTTGGTGGGAATGTAAATGTGTTCAACCACTTTGGAAAGAAGTATGGAGGTTCCTCAAACGACTTCACATAGAGCTCCCCTATGACCCAGCAATCCCACTTTTGGGCATTTACCCAAATGTTTACAAACAAGACCACACTAAAGCTACCAGCACAAGTATGTTTATTGCAGCATTATTTACCATAGCTCAGATCTGGAACCAACCCAGATGCCCCTCAGTAGATGAATGGATCAAGAAAATGTGGTATATATACACAATGGAATTCTATGCCTCCATCAGAAAGAATGACATTGCCCCATTTGTTAGGAAATGGAAATACTTGGAAAAAATGATATTAAGTGAAGTAAGCCAGGCCCAAAGAAACATAGGTCCCATGGTTTCCCTTATTTGTAATATCTAGTATATGTATGAGTAAGCGGAAAAGGTCAGATAATGTGATGTCAGGAAAATGAACCCTTAGATGTGTATTTTAATGTTTTTTTTCTTTCATGCATGTGTTTCTATCGCATTTATAAGATTATCTCTTTGTTGCTTTGTATGTCCCTCCCCCACAGTATAACCCCTGCTTTCACTATATTTGCTGTCAGTATAACTTGTGGAGGAGATGGGGAAAAACCAGTTGTTTAAGGATACAGGTGGACCTGTTACAACAATGAGAAGTACAAGTTGTCATGTCCAAAACGAGCTTTACAACGTCGGTGCGGGGGGTGTGGGGGTGGGGGGGGAAAGGGGGGGAAGGCGAAGGATTGGGATTGGGGGGGAGGAGGGAGACTGGGAAGGGATGTGAAGGGTAAACACAGGAGGAGGCTGCAATGCTTGGTAAGAAATGTATGCATTATCTTGCCCATGTAATTGTAACTCCTCTGTACAGTATGTTCACAAATAAAATAAAATTAAATTAAAAAAAAAAGAAAATAAAATGTGGTATATATACACAATGGAATTCTATGCCTCCATCAGAAAGAATGACATTGCCCCATTTGTTAGGAAATGGAAAGACTTGGAAAAAATTATATTAAGTGAAGTAGGCCAGGCTCAAAGAAACATAGGTCCCATGGTTTCCCTTATTTGCAATATCTAGTATGTGTATGAGTCAAGCAGAAAAGGTCAGATAATGTGATGTTAGGAAAATGAACCCTTAGATATGTATTTTAATGTTTTTTTCTTTCATGCGATTGTTTCTAACGCATTTATAAGATTATTTCTTTGTTGCTTTGCATGTCCCTCCCCCACAGTATAACCCCTGCTTTCACTATATTTGATGTCAGGATAACTTGTTGAGGAGATGGGGAAAAACAAGTCGTTTAAGGATACAGGTGGACCTGTTGCAACAATGAGAAGTACAAGTTGTCATGTGGAAAATGAGCTTTACAACGTTGTTGGAGGGAGGGGAGGAAGGAGGGGAGGGAGGGGGGAGGATTGGGTGGGGGGGGGCGAGGCTGGGAAGGGATGTGTAGGGTAAACAAAGGAGGAGGCTGCAATGCTTGATAAGAAATGTATGCATTATCCTGCCCATGTAATTGTAACCCCTCTGTACAGCATGTTCACAAAAAAAATAAAATAATATTTAAAAAAAAGAGGTAGAACACTTGCCTAACATATGCCTTGTTTTGATTCCCATCGTTGAAAAAAAGATCATTGGGAAGAATTCGTCACAGACAAGAAAAGCAGATGGAAAATTGTCTGGTCTGAAGAAATATGTTTTTTTAATGTTTTTTATTGTGAAAATACTGTACAGAGGGGTTACAGTTACATGAGCAAGGTAATGAGTACATTTCTTTTTTTGTTAGAAATAATTTTTATTCTATAAATCATTAAATACATTGTATCAGCATTTTATTTTTTATTAATAAGTTTTTTTATTGTGAAAATACCATACAGAGAGGTTACAAATTACATGAGCAAGGTAATGAGTACATTTCTGAACAAGCATTGTTGCCTCCTCCTTTGTTTCCCCTTACCATCCCTGCCATCCCTTCTCCCCGCACCTCGCCCCACCTCCCCCTTGCCAAAGTTGTAAAGTTCGATTTTTGACATAACTCTTGTACATTGTTGCAATGGGTCCACCTGTATCCCTATTTAAAGAATTTGTTTTTTCCATTCCCCTCCACACATTATACCAACATCAAGTACAGTGAAAACAGGGGTTATACCATGGGGGAGGAACATACAAAGCAACAAAGAAATTATCTTATAAATATGTTAGACACAATGGCAAGAAAGAAAAACCATTTGAGTACTTATCTTGGTGTTCATTTTGCCTAACATCAACTTATCTGACCGTTTCTGCATGAGTACATTTCTTTTTTTTTTTTCTTAGAAAGGGTTGTATAAGTTATTTATTGGTGTTATTGAATAAAATTACTATAAATATATCTTATGTGTACACTGAGTTAATTTTTATGTTTCTTTTTTTTAATTTTATTTTATTTGTGAACATACTGTACAGAGGGGTTACAATTACATGGGCAAGATAATGCATACATTTCTTACCAAGCATTGCAGCCTCCTCCTTTGTTTACCCTTCACCTCCCTTCCCAGCCTCCCCCCTCCCCCCCACCCAATCCTTCCCCCCTCCCCCCCACCGACATTGTAAAGCTCCTTATTGACATGACAATTTGCACTTCTCATTGTTGCAGCAGGTCCACCTGAATCCTTAAATGACTTGTTTTTCCCCATCTCCTCCATAAGTTGTACTGACATCAAATATATTGAAAGCTGGGGTTATACTGTGGGGGAGGGACATACAAAGCAACAAAGAAATAAACTTATAAATACGTTAGAAACACATGCATGAAAGAAAAAAAACATTAAAATACATATCTAAGGATTCATTTTCCTAACATCACATTATCTGACTTTTTCCTCTTGATTCATACATTTACTAGATATTACAAATAAGGGAAACCATGGGACCTGTGTTTCTTTGTGCCTAGTTTACTTCACTTAATATAATTTTTTCCAAGTCTTTCCATTTCCTAACAAATGGGGCAATGTCATTCTTTCTGATGGAAGCATAGAATTCTATTGTGTATATATACCACATTTTCTTGATCCATTCATCTACTGAGGGGCATCTGGGTTGGTTCCATATCTTAGCTATGGTAAATAATGTTGCAATAAACATAGTTGTGCTGGTAGCTTTAGTGTGGTCTTGTTTGTAAACATTTGGGTAAATGCCCAAAAGTGGGATTGCTGGGTCATAGGGGAGCTCTATGTGAACTCTTTTGAGGAACCTCCATACTTCTTTCCAAAGTGGTTGAAGAAGTTTTCATTCCCACCAACAATGAAGTAAGGTTCCCTTCTGTCCACATCCCCTCCAGCATCTGTTGTTGTTAGAGTTCTTGATTTTTGCTGTTCTAACTGGAGTGAGGTGGTATCTCAATGTTGCTTTGATTTGCATTTCTTTTATGGCTAGGGATATTGAGCATTTCTTCATGTGTCTATTGGCCATCCTTTCTTCTTCAGAGAAGTTTCTCTTTAAGTCTTTAGCCCACTTATTTATTGGGCAGTTGTTTCTTTGAGGATTTGTTATTGGGGGATTTAATTTTTTGAGTTCCAAGTATATTTTAGATATGAGACCCTTGTCCATTGTATGGCTAGTAAAGATCTTCTTCCAATCTGTGGTCTTTCTATTGATCTTGCTAGCTATGTCGTTTGCCATGCAGAAGTTCTGCAATTTTATGCAATCCCATTTGTCCAACCTTTCTTTGATTTGTTGTGTTTCCGGGTCTCTATTCAGAAAATTTCGGCCTGAGCCAAGGAGACCTAGGGTTTCTCCTATTCCATCCTGTAATGTTTTCAGAGTGTCTGCTTTGACTTCGAGGTCTTTGATCCATTTGGAGTTGATTCTGGTGCACGGTGATATATAAGGATCTAGCTTTAGTTTTCTACATGTAGTTAATCAATTTTGCCAGCACCATTTACTGAAGAGGCTGTCTTTGTTCCATTCTATTGTTTTAGCTCCCTTATCGAAGATTAGATGGCTATAGTTCTGTAGGTTCATTTCTGGGTTTTCAATTCTATTCCATTGGTCCTGAGGTCTGTTCTTATGCCAATACCAAGCTGTTTTGATTACTATGGCTTTATAGTAGAGTTTGAAATTTGGTATTGATATTCCTCCAGCAATGTTCTTTCCGTTGAGGAGCGTTTTTGCTATTCGGGGTCTTTTGTTGTTCCATATGAATTTTTGGATTGCCTCTTCTATTTCCTTCAAGAATGAGGTTGGAATTTTGATAGGTATTGTGTTGAATTTGTAGATAGCCTTGGGAAGTATTGCCGTTTTCACGATGTTAAACTTTCCAATCCAGGAGCATGGGAGGTTTTGCCATTTTTTAAGTTCTGTGTTGATTTCCTTTTTCAAGATTTTAAAGTTTTCATCATAGAGGTCCTTCACTTCTTTGGTTAAGTTAATTCCTAGGTATTTTATTTTTTTGTGGGGCTATTACAAATGGAGTTGCTTTCCTAATTTCAGCCACACTTTTCTCATTGTTGCATACAGAAAAGCCATTGATTTTGGTGGGTTTATTTTATAACCTGCTACTTTGCCAAAGTTTTGAATCAGCTTGAGTAATTTGGGAGCGGAGTCTATGGGATTCTTTAAATATAAGATCATGTCATCTGCAAAGAGGGAGAGTTTTATTTCTTCTTTCCCTATTTGGATCCCCTTTATGTCTGCATCTTTTCTTATTGCTGTAGCTAGACATTCTAATACTAGTATGAAGAGAAGTGGAGAGAGTGGGCCTCCTTGTCTTGTTCCTGAGTTAAGAGGAAATGGCTTTAGTTTTTCACCATTGAGTATAATGCTGGCTGTAGGTTTGTCATATACAGCCTTTATTGTATTGAGGAATGTTCCGTGGATTCCTTATTTTTCCAAAACTTTCATCTTAAATTGGTGTTGTATCTTTCAAATGCTTTTTCTGCATCTATTGAGATAACCATGTGGTTCTTGTTCTTACTCCTGTTGATGTGATGAATAATATTAATTGATTTGCGTATATTGAAACAGCTTTGCATCCCTGAAATGAATCCTGTTTGATATGAGTACATTTCTTAACAAGCATTGTTTCCTCCTCCTTTGATTTTCCCCTACCATCCCTTCCCTCCCACTTCAACTATACTCTCCCCTCTCCAAATTGTAAAGTTTGTTTTTGACATAGTGTCTTGTACATCTCATTGTTGCAATGGGTCAAACTGTATCCCTATTTAAACAATTTGGTTTTTCCCTTCCCCTCCCCAAATTATACCAACATCAAATACAGTGAAACAGGGGTTATAGCATGGGAGGGACACACAAAGCAACAAAAATATCACATGGTACCTTATAAATCAATATGTTGGAAACAATAGTAAGAAAGAAAAGAAAAAGCATTGGTGTCCCTAACTTGTGGTTCATTTTGCTTTACATCATCTTATCTGGCCTTTACTGCTTGTCCCAGACATAGACGAGTTATTGCAAATAAGGGAAACCATGGGACCTATGTTTCTTTGGAAAAAATTATATTAAGTGAAGTAAGCCAGGCCCAAAGAAACAAATATTTGTATTTTTAGCATAAAATTTATCTCCAGTGTCACCTTAAACTTTATAATGAAATGTGTATGACTGAGAAATAATTTTATTTACGTGTGTGTCTGCATATATGTGTGTATCAGTTAATATTCAGACAACAAAAGAAATATAAATTACATTTTAATATTTTTCTGTACCCATCCTTGGAATTGAACTCAGGGCTGGTGCCTGTCTCTCGGTTTTTTGCTCAGGGTTAATTCTCTACCACTTAAACTATTGTTATTGTTTTGGATTCATGATTAGCATATCTCACCCTCCTAAGTAGCTAGAGTTAATGGTGTGAGTTACTGGAGTCTGAAAAAAATTACATTTTAAACGTAGATTCACAAAAGTTTTTTTTTCTGTAACTCTTAGTTCCATCAATGAGTGTAATGAGGTAATGCCTACAGATTCAAACATAATTATAGAGGTCAAGGAATTTGGGGCACAAAATATTAATCCCAAAATGATTAATGAAAGGATTTAGAAATGACATAGCTAGCATGCACTTCATAGAAATATCTCAGAAAAAAGAACACAAATAACCAAGTGATATGTAACTAGACAAAGCTCAAAGCTTTATGAAAACATTGAAGCTGTTAAAATATCTGGAGTTAGGCAGAAAGGATGTAGTTATATCAAGATATATACCTGAAGAACTAATAGGTTCAATTGCTTCAAAATCATCTGTTTCCAATGAACAAATAAAAGTGCTCAATGAATGAGTAGAAAGAAAATAAGATGATTAATAATGTGATTGAATTGCACCAAAATGTTTCTTCTGAAGACCGGGAAAGAGATTTGTTGGAGTGTTAAATATGTTTCATAAACTTTCTATACTAAATACGAAATCACAGGGCCTCAAATTCTTTCTCACTGCAGACTCCTTTTGGACCAGAATACTGACACCAAGTGAACTTGCTCCAACACATCCTGGACTTCTCCAAAGGTTTCTGGCAGCAGCCAGGGCGACCACCTTCTGTGAACCTGGAGTTAATTCGAGATGCCAGAGAAGTTATATGAAGTTACCCAATACAGAGAAGTTATACAATGTTATATGAAAGAAGTGATTGGGAAATCTGAGAAGGAAATGTTAGAACTGATTATTTTTAGCTTTTATTTTTACTTAAAATTTCTTACAGCTAGTTTATTTAACACACACAGATATATAATTATAGAATTTGCCTTGTGAATTCTATTTACTAAAGATGATAAATGATGCATTTGTTCAGAGAACACTTGTATTTTTGAAAAACTCTAAGTGGTTTGACCTTTTAGAAGATTGATGGTTGGGTTGGGGGCAGTGCCTTTATTTGGGATCATTAATAATAATATTGCTCGTAAAAGGATTTGAAATGGCAAATACAGAAACCATTGCCACTGTACCCTGTTGTTTGGCCAAGTAGAGAGCTTATCAACTATCCTTATATTCAATTTTATTTATTTTTGTCATTAGGAAAACTTTTTTTATTGTCAAGGTGATATACAGAGGGTTTACAGTTACATAAACAAGGTGGTAAGTATATTTCTTGTCCAACTTGTTACTCCCTCCCTCATTTTTCTGCCCTTTCACTCCCCCCAACCCCCTATATTCAACTTTATAATCAGAAAAAAAGCATAGAGAGACAGATCAGAAGTATAACATTAGCAGCTGAAATGAATAATATATCCATAACTAGTTTTCATGTCTGTCACAGACCCATTGTCTACTGAATAGGAGGTCAGACATGCAAGAACATTGCAACACCAAACATACTTGCAATAAGTAATTCATTGAACTTTCTTGTTATGTGCCTAAGAGGAGAAACTGTAGGAATTGTGGGAACTGGAAGTTTTTATTGTATTTATTAGATATGGAGTCTAACACCTAATCCACGTTATCAAAGACTTCATATAGATAAGTCACAAATGGGATTTTTGGCATGAGTTTTTCTGATGGTAGACTCAATAGATCTGTATACCTGCTTGGTCATTATTCTCATTCCTAATTTTCTGAGTGAGATATCTCTACCTTACATTTGAAAGAAAACCCTTGCAGGTCCCTTGATCATAAAAGAAATATGGATCACTTATACAAAGGATGCCACCAAAATGAGGCAAGAGGGGACAGGTGGAATGTCTTAAGATTGCTATCTTTCCTTCTCAACAGGTCAGTAAATTTGAAGCAACAGTAAATGTCTAGAATAAATGTAAACATTATCATCAAAACCTGAAAGGATCCTGTATGGCATAGCTTAATCATGTTCCCATTCCATTTTCCTCTTTGTTTTCAGGGAAACCAGAAGGAACAGGGTGGTGAAACTGAAGTTCCCAAGATGGAACAGAGAAAGTAACTGCAAACCATTGTGACAGAGAGCACTTGCGTTGGAAGAATTGATGGATCATGTGTCTGAGCAAGTGAGGAAAATAGGTCAAAGTGTCAGTGGATAATTCCACACATGTTTGAAGGCTTCCATAGGACTGGACTTGTATTTCCTTATTATTTTATAGTCTTGGCAATATCGTGGTTTGAACACAGATCCTCCTTGACAGACACACACCATGGCACTCAAACCATGGTTTCTTCCTGTTTTCACTTCGTTTTTTTCAGATAGAATCTCTCATACAACAGTATTGTAGTTGTCATTAAGAAATCTGTGTAGAGTAGGGCAAACGATGAGGTGTGACATCCACACATCATGCTAATAGAGGGTAGTCAGTATAGTTCCTAAGAGGCATGAGCATTTAACCTACAAGAAAAGGAACAGTCCCACAGAAGTGTTACCATAGTAGTCTTGGAGAAAACTCACAGCAAGGAGATACAAGAAAAAAACAAACAAACAGAACATTTTCCTTTCTCTCCACGGATCTCCTCTAACTGAGCAGCACAACAAGAAGGCAGTCTTCAAGAGATATCTTACTCATTCCTTTTGTGTGATTTCTGATGCGGAGATAATCCTAAAACAATTCTTTTGGAGTGCTTTTTGCGCTATGTCAGGATTTTCCTATGAAATACAAATTGACAAACAAAAAAATGTTAAAAACATTGAAAAAATTATGCATTCTGAAAATTAGCCTAAAACTATCACCCTAGCTAATTTTAAAAGTTATTCTTACCATCATCACCATCAAGCAGAGCAGAAAAAATAGAATAGATAACGAATCTGATTGAAGAGAATAGATTGAAAATTTCTTGCAGTATCTATGAAATAATTTTCAAAAGTAGCTGATATACTACACTATCTAATTACCAACATCATGACAGGGCTAAACATTTCCTAAGAGACTGTAACATCATTAAGATATACTTTCATGTAAATTAAGCTCTAAAAAGTGGAGAAATAATAACATGTTAATAAATTATTCTGTTTGTATTAAAAATCTGTAGTTTGATAAAATGTTATCTATAACTACTTTTTTGTGATGCAAAGGATAGAACTCGGGGCCTTCCACTTGCTAGGCAAGTATTATTCCATTGAGCTAAATTTCTAACTTCAATAACTATTTTTTAAAAATTCAGGGAAGAGAAGTGAAAGCTGTTTTTTCTAACATTCAATAATAAACATAATTTGTACCGCAAAAATTAGCTCAAATGGCTAAAATGTTACTCATAGCATCAATGTACCTATTTTATTCAAAAATTTATATTTCACCCAATATTTTATGAGTTACTAAGAAGGATAGGAAAAAAATCTCCAAACATTACTTTGCATTTCTTTCCTTTTTCAATTTTACTTCATGTTTTCCAAAGCTCAGTTATTAGGAACATTTTTTTTTTATTTTTTATTGCAGTCTTCTAATGAATAGATCCTTTCATAATTTTTTTTGGGGGGGGGTTCTGGTCGTGGGGCCTGAACTCTGGGCCTGGGCACTGTCCTGCAGCTCTTCAGCTCAAGGCTATTGCTCTACCACTTGAGCCACAGCGCCACTTCAGGCTTTTTTTTTTTTGCTTATGTGGTGCTGGGGAATCGAACCCAGGGCCTCATGCATGCAAGGCAAGCGCTTTACCACTGAGCACCTTCCCAGCCCCCCTTTTATAATTTTTAAATGTTCTCCTTTACTTTGTGCAATGCTGATTTTTCCTTGGAGCTTAATTGGTTTATAATAACACAGTCACTTAAACTTTTTATGTTTTCTTCTTGGATCTAATTTTATCATTTTAGGTCCAAGTGATAGACGTATTTAAATCCAAAATCTATCATATATAGAGAGTTACATTATGCTGTCTTGCAAATCAAGGGCTTTAATTCAGAGAATTTGGTATATTTATAATATAGTACTTTTGAGTTAATTTTGCATTTAAGCTTAAAAGTTTACTAATTTTTATGTCATGTCAGTTTTTTATTATTATTCTAGTATGTTCTTTCTTATTTGCACTATTGGCTAATTCAATATTTTTATTTTAATTAGTCTATAGACACATAAACTATATTTTTGTCATTAGTTTGAGTTGCTGCTCTAGGCAAGGTTATAACATACATCCCTTATTTTCTGCAGTCTTTTAAAAGTCTATGCATAGTTTTGTGATAGCAAATTTGAAGCCTTAGTCTTATAATTTCAAAATTCTGGTGGTCCTAAGAAGTGTTCTAGTATAACTGCTTTTGGAGTTGTGGCACTGTGGCATGTGTCTGTAATCCCAGGATCTCAGAGTAGGCTAGAGTCATAAGATCATGGGCCCAGAATTTGGAGACTGGCCTGCGCTGAAATACAATACAAACCACAACCAAACCAAACCAGACCGAAGCAGAAATACTGCTCTTTATAACAGGGCATTTCCTTTCTTGCCATCCTTTAAGTAAATGCTAATTAAGTAAATGCTAATTAACAGAAACACTGAATAAGACACTAAAAATAAAATAGGAAAATTATATAATTTTTCTAAAAATGAATACTCATTAGCCTTAGAGGCAATTCTCATCAGGCTTTAATTTTGTAATTCTACAACAATCCAATTCTTTTAGAATGAAAGAAATTGTAGAAAATTCACAGTTGTAGTACATGGTCTATTCACGATTTAAATTTGATAAAAGTTTCACTATTCTGAGATTAGAAAAATTAATTATATTTTCATATTATAGAAAATAGTCAATGATAGCCACCAGTGCAATTAGTGATGAAATATGATGTTATTCTGAAATATTTATGAGTGCTTCAGTGATACCATTTTATTGTATGTTAGCACCATCCTATTGAAGGTAAAATCAGAGAAAATAGTTAAAAATTCAAGTGATATTGGGAAGCTGACAATTCCTTATTATGTGTATAATCCTACAATAACTTTTTAAAGAATAATTATCTAGATTAATTTCTGGGTAAATCAAAAAAATGAATTGTAGCATTATTATCCCCAAATTAAAATGCAGTGAAATCATAACTTAAAATGTGCTTTTTGAATAACATTAGCTAACTAAAGTATTTCTGCCAAAACTGTCATAAATATAGATTCCAGATGAAATATACGTTCAAAGAAACACAGTTTGTAGAGGAGCATACTTGTTCATAGTTATCAGCCATTACACATGAAATGGCTTTCATAAATAAAAATAGAGGCAGAAACTATATCAAAAAGTAAAATGTAGTTGAGAGCAAAACAATGGAAAAGTCATGTAAAGAGATTAAAAAACAAACACAAGTCCACTCTCTTAGGGATAAGTTTAGGGCCATCTGCATCAAAGTGGTAGTTTAAGCTAAGTGAATTCATGCATCAGTGATTGAAAATAAAGACATGTATCAGTGATTGAAAATAAAGACATATGGCGCTGGTGGCTCACACCTGTGATCCTAGCTACTCATGGTTCAAAACCAGCCCAGGCAGGAACGTTCATGAGACTCTTATGTCTAATTAACCACCAGAAAAGCAGAACTGGCACTGTGGCTCAAGTGGAAGAGCACTAGCTTTGAGCTAAAGAGCTCAGGGACAGCACCCAGGCCCAGAGTTCAAGACCCATGATTGACCAAAAAGGGTCTGTCAACTTTATTCAATCCCCCAAAACAGTTTAAAAAGTAATAGTTTTGAAAGCACATCAAAATATGTTTTTAATTTTTTATTGAAAAGGCAATGAGCAGGGGTTTACGATTACTTAAGTAAGGCAATGAGTATATTTGTTTTTAATCATAATTACCCCATCGCTCATTATCTCCCACTTACCCCTCCTCCCCAAATTGTAAAGTTCATTTCCAACATGGTATCAAGTGAGTATCAATGTTGCTGTGGTTCATCCATTGTCCTGCTGTTTCTGTGATTCCTTTTTCTTCCAAATTGTAAATCTGAGTTTCTAATTACTAGGATAGTAGAACAGTTTCAGATTATTTTCAAGTTGTTAATTTTAAATGTTTGTAGTCATACTAAAATGGTATAGAGGACTTACATTCTTATCTACATTTATAATAAATTTCATGAAAGTGGCTAATTCAGAGTTTGAAGACAAAAGTACAGATAAAATAAAAATGGCTATTGTTCCATTCTCACTTTTCATACTCTTTACATGGCTTCTTCTCATAACAGTTTCATCTTTGTTTTGTTTTGTTTTTGTTTGTTTTATGGTTGTGGGGCTTGAACTCTGGGTCTGGGCACTATCCCTCAGCTCTTCAGCTCAAGGCGAGCGCTCTATCACTTGAACCACAAAACCACTTCCAGTTTTCTGAGTGGTTAAGTGGAGCTAAGAGCCTCACGGACTTTCCTGTCCAGGCTGGCTTTGAACAATGATCCTCAGTTTTCAGCCTCCTAAGTAGCTAGGACTACAGGTATAAGCCACCAGTGCCCTGCTCAGTTAGCTTAACTTTGCCAATGTTAGCAAAAATTAAATCCACTGAGATTAGAGATTAAGCTAGATTAAAATTAAACAAGGACTAATTGTGTTGTTGTATGAAAGGTCCTGTTATCTATGACCTTATATTGCTAATTAAAAGTAGGATACTATGGGGGTAAATTATGCTTTCTTCTCCAAACCTTAAATTCTTACCACCATAGGGTTTACTTCAACTACTGTATTGTAACTTTTAAATGAGATACTAATATATTTCTAGAAACTAGCACCTTTGGCAGAGTCATTCAATAAATTTTATTACTATGTTAATTGTAAATTGCAAACTGTTGCCAGATGATGACACAGAGTTTAACAAAAGCATCTGTTTTGAAAAACTTCCAGATGTTGCTTCTAAAATACAGAATAATCACATTTTTGATTTTTGGAAATCAATTGCCTCCATCTTTGATTGTACCAGTTTCTGCAAAATCATATGGAGTTCTCATTAAGATTCACTATTTTCCTCATATTCCTTAGAAACATGACCTGCCTGCATGTCACCACTACAAATATTTTTAAATATGTAGAAGACATTTCTATTTATCAATTTAGGATAAAACTCACATCCCTAGTACTGTTATCTGGAGAAAGTATTATGTTTGACAGTACAGTGTTCATCACTGTCTTGAGTTTGTTATACTGTATGTTAATAATATCTATGCCAGTCTTCAGTCATTTAAGCAGCCCACAATATATTTCCCACTTCTGGATTAAAATGAGATAGTACATGTAATTGTAACTCCTCTGTACAGTATGTTCACAAATAAAGTAAAATTAAATTAAAAAAATAAAATAAAATAAAATGACATAGTATCATATTTTAATGAGATTTGCCACATATTTACTTTGATGAAAAATAAACATGATTGTTATATTTGTAAATATGAAACATACATATATAACCAATAGATTATTTAAATTAAGAAAATAAAACATCAATAAAAAAGCAAATAGTATCTGATTTTTATGAATACAACTAGATTATGTACTTATTATTTATTAGGTTAAATTCATTTCATCATACAATCAAGTGCAATCATAATCCCTTACTTTAATTTAACTCTAACAAAGTAATATATACATTTTGTTATTTTATGTATATATTTAATTACTTTATGTATTTTATATTTCTTAAATACATTTTCTACAGTCAAAATTATTTTAAATAAAGTTTAGCCTCTACTAGTTTTTCTAGAGTAAGAGAACTTCAAACTACTTATGTTGTAGTAATTCTAGTGTCTTAATATCGATTGCTAGCACACAAGATGAAAGAGCTTATTTTCAGGGTGTCATTGTTTTAGTGGCCTTGTTTAAACTGCTCAGCTAAAAAGGCCGATCTGAGTGTCTGTTTACTGCATTATAAATTGCCTGTGTGCTGCTTATTGGCATTAGGGACAGACTGAAAAATGGATTCTATAAGGTGGAAGTTCTTGAAAGTGTAAATTTCTGAGGTCCTAGAACATCACATTCCTCCGAGAGATCTGCTTTGCCTTGGAATGTTATTTAAGGACTCTGTTCACAGTACAATTTCTTCTGCCAAACACTTGCATGAGGAAAGAAAAACAATCTTTTTAGATCCTATATGGAATTCACATGGGAAGAAGAAGTTGAATTTCACACACAGTACAGTTAATATTTTTTTATCAGACCAGTATTTTCTTTAAGTAATTGCATAAAGGAGTTGCCATTTAACAAAGTAGTTTCTGAATGCAGTGTATCTTTATATATATATATATATATATATATATATATATATATTATTGTAAATATACTGTACAGGGAGGTTACAGTTACATGAGCAAGGTAATGCGTCCATTTCCTATGGAGCATTGTTACCACCTCCTTTGTTTTTCCCCTACCATCCCATTTCTCCCCACCTTCCCATCTCCCCACCCCCATCCCTTCCCCCCACCCCGAATTTGTAAAGTTCGTTTTCAACATAGTGTCTAGTACATCTCATTGTTACAATGGGTCATCCTGTATCCTTATTTCAGCATTTTGTTATTTCCCTTCCCCTCCCCAAATTAGAAAAATATACAAGATACAGGATACCTGAATCAAATACAGTGTCAACAAGGGTTGTACCATGTGGGAAGAAACAAAAGAGAATCACATAGTACATTATAAGTACATTAAAAAGAACAACAAGAAAAATAAAATCTCTCATGTCTTGTTATAACAACAGATGCTGGAGGGGATGTGGCCAAAACAGAACCCTACTGTATTGTTAGCAATGTAAACTTGTTCAACCACTTTGGAAAGCAGTAGGGAGGTTCCTCAAAAGACTACACATAGAGCTTCTCTGTGACCCAGCAATCCCACTTTTAGGCATTTACCCAAATGATCACAAACAAGGCCATACTAAAGCTACCAGCACAACTATGTTTATTGCAGCATTATTTACCATACCTAAGATATGGAACCAATCCAGATGCCCCTCAGTGGATGAATGGATCAAGAAAATTTGGCACAGATAGATAGAATCAATCAATCTATCTATCTATCAATCAATCTATATCTATCTATCTATCTATCTATCTATCTATCTATCTATCTATCTATCTATCTATTGTAGTGCATCTTGATCTGTGTCACTCCTTTCAACCCACTCCTTCCTTTACTTTCCTTAATTTTGTAGTATATATATATATATATATATATATATATATAGAGAGAGAGAGAGAGAGAGAGAGAGAGAGAGAGAGAGAATTGACTGAATTTCCCAAAAATGTAAGATTTAATTTTTAAAAGTTAATTGAAACAAAATATCAAACTTATCCTCTTCTTGTTTATAAAATTTGACTACAGTCTGACTGCAAAATGAGGATAAGATTATTTTCTATTTTAGAATGTTGATGCATATTCTGAAATATGTCACATTTTTTTTATATTTGGCAGTTGATTACTTCCTTACTGAAAGACAGAACAATACAAATGCATTTTGTTACCTCTTCTAAGGAATAAATAGAGTTTGGTGATTCAATTGAATATATTAAAGTTAGCCTGGATAAACTTATGAATAAAATATTGATCCCAAAATTGATTCTCTGTGAAACATCACTTTATAGAATACTTTACATAAGCCATATTCACTGTAATACTTAATGAAAGTTTTTGTATACATAGCATTAATATAATGTCTGGTGTTGTTGGTTTTAGCACTTGTATGCTAAAACTTTTTCTCCATTGTGTCTTTTGTTCTTCCATAATTCTAGCAAGAGAGTTCAGAAAACACCGTTATTGTTCCAATTTTGCATTTTGGTAGCATAATCCAAGCATTATTACCAACTGACCCAATCCTATTAAACATTATGATTATAGTACTTCTCAAATATGTAATTGGGACCAGAAACTCAGTAATTTACATCTAACTTAAAGTGATCATGGTGACATCGTGCCAAATCTGAACTTACATTCATTGTTTTCAGTTATGTTTTTTTGTCGCACCTTAATGTTTATGAGTTCCCTTTACACTGGCTAAAATAATTTTAGAAAAATAAATGTTTTATTTA
Organism: Dipodomys merriami; assembly: GCF_024711535.1. NCBI lineage: Eukaryota > Metazoa > Chordata > Mammalia > Rodentia > Heteromyidae > Dipodomys > Dipodomys merriami. The sequence continues at coordinate 107,084,607 of NW_027202270.1, forward strand.
AAATTTTTTTGAGGGGTGCTTAAACACTGGGCCTGGTTCCTGTCCCTGAGCTCTTAAGTTCAAGGCGAGCCCTTGCGCCACAGCGCTACTTCCGGTTCTCTGGTAGTTAACTGGACAAAAGAGTCTCATGGACTTTTTGCCCAAGCTGGCTTTGAACTGAGATGCTCAGATCTCAGCCTCCTGAGTAGCTAGGATTACAGCAGTGAGCCACTAGTGACTGGCACAAGAAAAACAAATGTTTTAATGATAAAAAAAATATCGATCATTATTTCTACTTGTTCATTGATATAAAACTGTGTTTTCTTCCCAAAAGATTATTATGGTAGCATTGCACTGAAAATTATTAAGGGGGGAAAATTTACGAACAAGGAAAGATATTGAGAAATCTCCCTTCTCCATTTGAAAATCTCTCCTTAGGTAATAGATATCTGCTGTTTTTACTTCCAAGAATCTGCTTAGCGTCCTGAACAACCTTCTGTATTTTCATGAAGGAAATAACCCTTTTCCTATCCAATCTTAAGAGAGGTTTTATCCAAGCTCTGACTCAGCTAAGGTATGAGCATGTAACACAATCTGGGCCAAGTAGTCTTTCATCCTGAGAACTTAAACTTTGAGCAAAGTTAAAAAGAAGAAAGAGGAAGAAGAGGAGGTGGAGGAGAAGAAGAAGGAGGAGGGGAAGAAGAAAGGAGGAGGAGGAGGAAGAGGAGGACAAGAAGGAGGAGGAGGAGAAGGAGAAAGAGAAGAAGGAAAAAAGAAAGAGGAAGAGGGGGAGACGGAGGGGAGGAAGAAAGGGAGAGGAGGAAGGGGAGGAGAAGATGGCAGAGTCATCCTTACCTTCTTTTTCAGCAGTTATTTAAAGCATTCCCTTTAATTTTTCAAGCTGCCCATAGTCTTCTCAATAAATTCCTTTTCTGATTAGATTTTTATCAATTTTAGTTGCTCTGATAAATGGATAGATGCTTTAAATTTCCATACTAAGCTTTTCATTTTTCCTATGTCATGTTTCCTAGTGTGAAGTTTTCATTATAAAACCGGAGAGGGAAGAGAGATATAGAAGACAAGATGTTAAGGAATATGGGGGGAAAAGATTAAATAGAAATTTTGCTTTTTAGTTATTGATATTTTTGACCATTTTGTGTTATTAGCATATATTAGTTATACAAGGAGTTTTCATTGTGGTATTTCCATACCTGAGGAAGATGTAGCAGGATCAGTTCCACCCTTTCCATCATTTTTCCTCATGCCCTCTCTCCTTTTTTTGAAAACAATTTGGCAGGTTTTTATCTTTATATTTTCATTTTTTTTTTGCCGGTCATGATGCCTGAACTCTGGGCCTGGGCACTGTCCCTCAGCTCTTCAGCTTAAGGCTAGCACTCTACCACATGAGCCACAGCACCACTTCCAGCCTTTTCTGCTTACGTGGTGCTGAGGAATCGAACCTAGGGCCTCATGCATGCAAGGCAAGCACTCTACCACTAAGCCACCTTCCCAGCCCCTTATCTTTATATTTTCATACATGCATATAAAAGCACTTTGATTATATTCATCCACATCCACCCTTCCATTGTCCCTTCTCCCTTGTGTTGGTACCTTCTTACCCAATAGGGTTTTGTCATGATATTATAGGCATACAATACAATATTTTAATATTAATGACCTTCTCTAATGCTATTTCCATCTTCCCCTATCTTCTGCAGTTCACAGCTATCAGCGAGTTTTCTTCTTAGAGCTTTATACTTTGATATCATGTATTTCAGTATTATGTACCCTGTATTATTCTCTTTTTGCTGTCCTTTCTCCCTTTTTTCTCTAGCAGTCCCACAATTACAGTATTTCTCTCTCTGTGTATCTTTTAGGTTTAGATTCAGAACATAGGTGAAAATGTGTATTTGTCCTTAAGAACCTGGTTTATTTCATATAAGAAATAATCTCTAGCTGCATCCATTTTCCTGCCAATAATATAATTTCATTCTTCTTTATGGCTGAGAAATATTCTCTCTCTCTTCACACTTACACACACACACATCAAAAAAGCACTAAAATAATATTAGTATACAAATGTCTCTGTTGCATCCATCTTGATTTATGCTTTGTCAAGACTGGTATCATTGGAACATACAGTAGTCCTGTTTTGAGGAACCTACATACTGATTTCCATGGTAATTACACTAATTTATATTCCCACCAATGGTGTATATGATTCTCCTTTTCCCCTTATCCTCACCATTTGTTGTTTGTCTTCTTGATGATTGCTATACTGATTAGAGTGAGATAAAGCTTCATTGTTTCTATTTGCATTCCTTTCATGTTCAAAAACATTGAACATTGCATTATATGTTTATTGGCCATATGTAATTTGTTTTTACAATTGTTTAGTTCAGTTTTCTACCTATTAGTTGCTTAGTTTAGTTTTTTGAACTCACTGTTTAGTCTGGTTATTAATCTTTTGACTGATGTATAGCTTGCAAAGATTTCCTCTTACTCCAATAGGCTGCCAGTAACTATTCCTTTGCTATAAAGAAACTTCTTAGTTTGATGCAATGCCCCTTTTCAGCCTTTTGCTCTTATTTGCTGAATAATTGTGGTCCTATCCATGAAATTATTGTCTGTCCCAGTATATTTCAATATTTCCTGTGATAGGGTTGTTTTTTATTTTTTGTCTATGGGGCTAGAACTCGGCCTGGGCACTGTCCCTGAGCTTTTTTGCTCAAGGAGAGAACTCGACCACTTTGAGCCACAGTGCCACTGCCGCTTCTGGTTTTCTAATGGTTAAGAGTCTCACCAATTCTCCTTCTAGGGCTGTCTTTTTGTTTGTTTGGTTTGTTTGTTTGTTTGTTTGTTTTTGTGTGTGTGTGTATGTATCCCTCATGGGGCTTAAACTCTGGGCCTGGGCGCTGTCCCTCAGCTCTTCAGTTCAAGGTAAGCACTCTACCACTGGAGCCACAGCACCACTTCTGGTTTTCTGGTGATTACTTGGAGCTTAAGGGCTGGCTTTGAACCTCGATTCTCATATCTCAGCCTCCTGTGTCATTAGGATTACAAGCATGAGCCATCAGAGCCAGGCTGTGGTAATTTTAAATTTTAAAGCCTCACATTCCAGTATGGAATGATATCAGTACAGGGTCAGAGACAAGGATTTAATTTCACTCATCTACAAGAGAGTATCCTGTTTAACCAGTGCTATTTGTTCAAAGACTGTTTCTTCACCATATTTGTGACACTCTTGTTCAAAAATCAGCTGATAATAAATGTGTTCTCTTATTTCTGGGTCATCATTCTGTTTCATTAATCCACACGGTTATTTTGTGCTTGTAGCATGCTGTTTTTGTCACTATGGTTCTGTAGTATAGTTTGAAGTCAGGTATTGTGATAACTACAGTGTTGCTCATTCTACACAGGACTGCTTTGGCTGTCCAATGTCTTTTGTGCTTCTATTTGGGTTTTAGGATTGATGTTTCTATTGACATAAAGAATACCATCAAAATTTTGATGAGTGGTACATTAAACATAGAGATTGTTTTTGGTAGAACAGCATTTTCACAATTATTAATTCTGTGAATCCATGAGCATGGAAGTTTTTCCCACTGTCTGGTGTGTTCTTTGATTTGTTGCTTTTTCCCCCTTCTTTCTTTGTTTCTTTCTCTATCTCCTTTCCTTTCCTTGCCTTGCCTGCCTGCCTGCCTGTCTGCCTTCCTTCACTCCTTCATTCCTTTCTCCTTTCCTTCCTTCCTTCCTTCCTTCCTTCCTTCCTTCCTTCCTTCCTTCCTTCTTTCCTTCCTTCCTTCCTTCCTTCCTTCCTTCCTTCCTTCCTTCCTTCCTTCCTTCCTTCCTTCCTTCCTCTCCTTCCTTCCTCTCCTTCCTTCCTCTCCTTCTCCCTCTCTCTCCTCTCTCTCTCTCTCTCTCTCTCTCTCTCTCTCTCTCTCTCTCTCTCTCTCTCTCTCTCTCTCTCTCTCTCTCTCTCTCTCTCTCTCTCTCTCTCTCTTTCCTTTTTTGTGACCCTCGTGGAGCTTCAATTCTGGGCCTGGTTGCTGACCCTGAGCTTCTTTTGCTTAAAGATAGTGTTCTACCTTTTGAGTCATAGCTCCCCTTCTGCCTCTTTTGGGGTTAGTTATTGGAGATAACGATGTCAGACTTCTCTGCCCAGGCTGGCTTCAAAACACATTCTCAGATTTCAGCCTCCTGAATATCTAGGATTACAGGTATAAGTCACTGGCATCTGGTTGATTTTCTTTAGTGACGTACAGGTGTCATTGTAGAAAACTATACATTTAGTTATGTTTACTCAATGCTTTTTGAAGCTATTGTGAATGGTATTGCTTTCTTGATTTCTTTCAACCTGTTCATTGTTGGTGTATAGAAAAACTATTGAATTTTGTGTACTGATTTTCTATCCTACTACATTGCTAAACATATTTATAAGAGCCTTGGAGTTTGGGTTCTTTATGTATGAGATCATAAAACCTGCAAATAGGGATAATTTGACTTCTTTCTTCTCTATTTGATTCTTTATTTTCTAATTTTTTTCCTCTTGGAATGAATCATTGAAAAGAAGAATTGAATTTTTGAAAAGACAAAATTTGATGAATCTACAGCCAAACTAACCAAAATAAGAAATTAAAGATACAAATTAATAAAATAAAACATGAAAAGAGAAACATAATAACAGACACCAATGGAATTTAGAAGATCATTAGGGCATATTTAGTAAATATATACTCCAGAAAACTAGATAATGAAGAAGAAATAGACAGATTTACTGCCCTATATGAACTACAAAAATCAAATAACATAGCAATAATTAAAATGGGTCTATAAGGAGTAAAGAAATTTAAACAGAAATAAAGAATATCCTAATAAAGACAAGCCAAGAGCTGGATGGATTAAATGATGAATCCTATAACACCTTTAAAGAAGTAACACCAATGTTCCTCAAACTATTTCAAAAATATTAAAAAAATACTTCCTAAGCCCATAGTTTGGTTTTATTATTTATTTTAATATTTTTATTCATTTTTATATTTACTTATCCAACAAATGTGTATTGAACAGTTTCTGTTTTATAGACTTTGTTATAGATTCCAGGAATGCAATAATAACAGTGCTACTTGCACTGAACTTACTTTTCAAGAGAGGAGGGGCTCTGGCAGAAGAGGAATAACAAATCTATATAAAATCTGGTACTATGTTATAGTGAAACATTACTTGGTCGAGGATATTTATAGTCTTTTCTCAGAAAGTAGAATAGTATCTGGTCATAGAAAGCATGTCATACTAAGTGGGAACAAATTTTATGAAAACAAATATCATCTGGTAAGGTGATTGACAGTGACAATGAGTACTACAGGCACTAGTGATTAATTTCACTTTACTGAATGAGGTGACATTTTGACAAAGAACAGACTGTACTAAGGATACTGAAAGGCACACATTCCTGGTGATGGACTGTTGTGGTGAAGCTCCAGGAATGGAGTGTGACTGGCATATTTAGGAGCAATAAAAAATGGTGTGAGGATGAAGCATGAAGAGGTTATCTCCAGTTAACCAGCAAAAGGATGGCAATGGAGATATGGTTCAAGTACTGGAGCACTAGACTTGATCAAAATTGTTTAGGGACAGTGCCCAGGCCTTGACTTCAAGCCACAGGACCAACACACAACACACCACACACACACACACACACACACACACACACACACACACACACACACACACACACAGCATTATTCTGAATGATCTACCTAGCAAAGACCATTGAGGGGCAAGAAATGTTACAGTTGTCATGATTGTCATACTGCTAACATTATTTTATTATTAATGTTTTTGTTGCAGCATTGAAAGAATTGTACCTTTAAAAATAGTCACTCTATGTTTGTGCCTATCAATTCAAAGGAAAAACACATGAATTTTTAAACCATGCCAAAAAACATTTGCTTTCAGTAACTTCAAGCTAATGGGGAGTGAAGACATCACTTCATCTTAAGTGAAATTTATTCATAGTGCCCTTGTTAAATGAAGTATTATTAAATATTGTCTTTGAAATAAAATTATGCTACAAATCTGGGATGAGGACAAATTTTTATTTCCAGAAGACCAAGTATTTTTATAACAGTAACAACATGAATTTATAAATTCATTACATACATTTGTGAATTCACAAAAATTCTCTTTCTTAAATTACATAAAAATCTTTAAGTTGCTTTCAGAAGGGCTAATTTAGAAATGATTTCATGAACTATAATAGTTTTCAACATAAGATAGAAACAAAGTTATGGCTATTTTTAGGACTTTTACTATGTTAATGAATTACCCTAACATTTTTCCCGTAAAACACTACATAAGAACAAAATATTCTAAGTATTTACAAAGAAAAGAGTTCAAGATAAATGTGACTGCCAGGAAGTCAACATTTTCAGTTTTTTTAATTGTAGTTTTAAGTGTATTAAATTGTTTGCTTGCTTTTCCTGATTCAATCTTATGTGTTCTTTTTAAATTCATTTTTCTTCTTCCCAAATAATTCTTTTTCTTGTGTAGTTCTCTCTCTTGGGCTTCTTTTTGTAATGGAAATATATTTATTTAACCCTCAATCTTGAATGACAATTTAACTTAGTGCAGAGTTCTAAGTTGACAGTTATTTTATCTTTGCAATTTTAGCATTTTCAAGATGTTCTCTTTTGTCTTCTAGACTCTATTTTTGCTGTTGAAATATTTATTTGCTGTCAGTTTAGTTCTTAAGCAGTATGTCTTTTCTCACTGTATTTTGTAAGAACATTTTTCATTTCTGTATTCTGCAATTTTGCTACAATTTTAAAGGATGGTTTTATGTTGAAATTTCTCAGCTACAGTTTTTGTTTGTGGACTATGTAAATGCTTACTTTGTATTATGTCAGCACACATTGCCTTTCACTAATTCTGTTATTTTCTTTCTGAGAAAGTGTTTTCCCTTGTCAATAAATCTTCCATAGTTCATTTTTTCCTTGCCATCTTTGTATTTTTCCAATTGCAACCCAATTAATTCAGTTTAGCTTAACATAGTTGATTCCCAGCTATATCAAATCCAGTGTTCAATTGATCCACTGAAGACTCCATTAATAAATGTTGTTTTTCTGTTTAGTTGTTGTTTATAATTGATTGTTTGTTAATAATTTTCAGAAATTCTACTTGGCTATTTTCCAGGTCTGAATATTTTGTGTTTTCTTTCTTTATGGCTTTTATATAGAAATCACTTGAGAACTATTTATTGCTTATTTTCCTTGTCAAGTCCATTCTTTCATAAGGAACATACTCTCAGGATAACTAACCCAATCCTGCAGACACAGTATAAAGCCACTCATGAAGGCAGTATAAACATAGTCGAATCCTCTCTTAGGCTTAGCTCAACCTACAGCACTGTTGCATTGAGGATACATTTTGAAACATATGAATTTTGGGTGGCACATTCAAAACATGGTATCTAATAAATGCAAATTAATTAGGCTAGTTATAATTGTACACCATTTTAGACATTATTGAGTACCATAATTTTACTGCATTTATGATAGGATAGAAATCTTAGATTTTACTTCCAGGATGGTAGGAAATTAAAATGCATAAACTTGATATAGCAGAACTCAGTGGATATTTCAATAAGTAAATTAATGTAGACTTCAAGGCAGATACAGAGGCAAATGAAAACAAATTAATACAGTAATAAACCTCAAGTCACTGCATAGAATGTAGTCAAACTATTCTCCAAGTTATATCTCATGTCTCTTGTCATTGGCCTTTTAAAACTTTGCCTGCTTCATGAGCAAGAATAATGGAATATGGTAGAAGGGAAAAGTTGAGAAAAGATGAAGGCATTTTCCTCTGCTCTTGGTATTCAGCCACTATGTCCTGAGGAAGTCAAGTCTAAAGAGAAGTTCAATAAAGTGAGCAATCAATATACCCAACCTTCAGCCCGAGTGACTGTATATTTGACAGAAACTGTAGGAACATACTTTTATGATTGTAAGTCCTCTAGTCTTCAGTTGAATTCAGTTGATGCATGGGGAAGAATTAAACCTTTTCAATAGTGCTTTCTCCAAACTGTATATGAATATACCAAGGAAACTGGGTGCTGGTGGCTCATACCTATGATCCTAGCTACTCAGAAGACTGAGATCTCAGGATTGTGGTTCAAAGCCAGCCCAGGCAGGAAAGTCCATGAGACTTATGTCCAATTAACCACCATAAAACTGGAAGTGGCACTATGGCTCAAGTGATAGAGTGCTGAAGAGCTAAGGAACAGCACTCAGGCCCAGACTAGAAAAACAAAACAAAACAAACAAAAAAACCCAAGAATATACCAAGGAAGCTACTCAGCTTTGTGGTTTCATTTTACAATAATATATAACCAGAACAGAGACCACATAGCAGTGAAATAAATTTCACTAAGGACATGCAATCAATGTGATATATTTGATAACAATCATATAACTTCTACATATTTAACCCAACAGGGAATAAAAATTCAAAAATGTAAAAGAAATCGTAATCCATTTTATATATGTGCATATATTTTACATATGAACACTGTAGATCAGTTATGCAGATAAAAGATGCAGTAAGAGTAAAGAATATTTGACAAGTATACTCTCTGGTGAGTGGGCTGATCAGGAATAAATTCATCTGAAACTAATCTTGGTTGTAAGTGAGATAAATCCAGACCCATTTTGAAGCTTAAGTGGGTGAGCAGGAGAAAGTTGGGTGGAGGAAAAACATGGGGAACAGAGAAGAATGTCATATTTCTTGTGACCAAGTTTCTGAGCATCTCTTCACACAGCTCACTCTTCCTCTGTTGGAAGTTACAGTTTATCCCAGCCCAAACTCACGTGGCTTAATTCTCCAATGGATTAATATTAAGGTGGGGCAAAATTTATGAAGTAGACTATTCCTCTCATGAAAATGTTAATGCTGGTCTTGTGGAATGATTACCTTACAGGTGAGTGGCTAGGTCTTCTGCTTCCCCTATTGCCTTGTGATTTGCCTACTACCTCTCTACCATATTATGACACAGTTCAGGAGGGACTCTCCAGAGTCCATGGTCATTTAGATTGGACTGCCAAGCCACTAGAATCATCAATCAAATAAAGCTCCCTTTTTTTTTAGTGAGTGCATCATGATCAAATAGGTTGTTAATAGCAACACAAAATGGTCTAAAACAATTATATATATATATATATATATATATCCTGAGGAGTTGCATTGTAACTATAATGGCATCCAAAAATGTGGAAAGAACTATAAAACTGAAAAATGGACACAGTTTGGAAAAAAATTGGAGAAATAAAATTAAACAAATCCTTTTTAGGTAACATTGGTAAGGGCTCAGGAGATAAAAGAATAGGGAAGAAGCAGAACTTCTTAGAGACTGGTCAAGTAGATGTGACTAGAATGTTGACGGAAATGTGCGCAGCAAAGGCTATGCTGATGAGAATTCAGAAAGAAATAATAAATATCTGCTGGAAACTGGAGAAAAGGCCACTCTGTCATACAATTACAAAGTACTTGGCTGTACTGTCTCCAGCCCTAGGGCTTCCTGGAAGGTCGAATTGGAGCACGATAACCTAGGGTATTTAGTGAATACTTTTTTTCTAAGCAAGTCATATAAGGAGCAGCATGGGTGCTATTGGCTTCATTCAGTGAGATTTATAGTGATATTTGGGGGCAAAGTAAAAACAGAATAGAAACATTTGGAAAAATTGCAGCTCGACTGTGCAAAGAATGAAGCAAAAGTGTACCAGGTGAATAAAATCATAGCACTCTGAGCAACTGCTTATTAAAGAAATAACTATGGAGAGAGAAAAGCAGGGTTTGTGCAGAAAAACAATAAGCCCAGAGGGCATTGCAGAAGTCCACAAAGCCCACTCACCTAGGCTGATAAAGTGGTCATGGGAAAAGTGCCCAGAGTGCTCTCCCTGGGGGCCTCTTCTCAAAGTGCCCTTCACAGACCCTCCACCAGGGGGCCTTACTCTGCATTGCTCCCCACCCTGATGCAGTACTCCGGTGTCCTAGCAGTGGCCTTGTACAAGCCCAGGTATAGTTTGTGCCAACTGCTCCAAGGGAGCAGAGTGGACCTTGGTGGTGTCCATGAGGTTAATTCTATAGGAGTGGAGGTACAAGAGCTATGGGATCATGGAAACGTCCTCTGAGATTTCAAAGGGTCTGGCAACCCCTGGAGTGTCCTCCGAGTTCAGGAGAGGAATCTGCAGTTTCTTGAATAGGATGCCTAGTGGACTCATGAGCACCGCACCGCAATTCAGGAGACCTCACTGGGGTAACCAGTGACATCATTCAAGACAAGCTTGGGAACACCTCCATATGTTCATTGAAACCAAAAAAGGTCATCGGAATTGGCCTACTTGGGAATTCAATCTGTGCCTCAGTGTGCAGAAGATGGCTATGGAGTGAAAAAGTTTTAAGATTTAAGGTGATCTCCTTTCTGCATGACTCTCCCATTTGTAGTATGAAAGTTTTGGGAACAGGAAAAACACCCCAGCCATTGTGTCTTGGAAACTTTGATCTAGTAGGTCCCATCCCTCCCCCTCCTCCCTGCCATCACCTCTACACACCTCAAAATTGAAAAGAATTTGCCCCAGGTATTAGATAGTAACCAGGACATAGAGCTTTTAATCTTGTTGAAATGGAATTTGGCTCTATTGGCCTGGGATGGATGCAATTTGAAGTACGATTTGGGGACCTAGAGCAGAAGGCTATAGTATGGATATAGATCATTTCTGTCAAAACTCATGCTGAGGCTAATTTCTTGGCACAATAACAAAGAGGATGGGCTCTTTAAAAGGTGGATCTAGTGGCAGTACTAGGGTCAGAACTACCCTTGGGAAGAGATTAATCCAGGACTCTAGGAACAGATTAGTTCCCAAGATAAGAGGTGTTGTAAAAGAAAGCCTAATCTACCCTGGTCCCTTGTTTCCTGATTTACCATCTTACTCATGTTCTCTTTCTCCTCCACATGCTTCCTTTTCTGTTTCTTTGGCTCCTCACCCAATGCTGATGCCATGGTATGTGAGAACTTCTTTTCTATATGCATTATGTACTGACAATTATTTTGTTGCAGCAAAATAACATGAACTAAGAAAATAATGAATTATATTTCCATTTGAATATAAACCTAAGGTTTAACTTAAGGATCAATCACATAACTGTCATTGGTTGAACTCAAGACCAGCATTCTATATCCTGCTTGGAGCCAATGACAGCAGCCACTTAGTGAAGGATACAGTGACTTGTTCAGAAACATCTGTCATTTGTCAGGCTCATGTGAAAGAGAAAACAGCAGTTAAAAATTATGCATTCTCAAAGCCCACGGATTGGGAGAAGATCTTCACTAGCCATACAACGGACAAGGGTCTCATATCTAAAATATACCTGGAACTCAAAAAATTAAATCACCCAACAACAAATCTTCAAAGAAACAACTGCCTAATAAATAATTGGGCTAAAGACTTAGAGAAACTTCTATGAAGAGGAAAGAAGGATGGCTAATAGAGACATGAAGAAATTCTCAACCTCCCTAGCCATAAAAGAAATGCAAATCAAGTTTTGGACATGACAACTTGTACTTCTCATTGTTGCAACAGGTCCACCTGTATCCTTAAACAACTGGTTTTTCCCCATCTCCTCCACAAGTTATACTGACATCAAATATAGTGAAAGCAGGGGTTATACTGTGGGGGAGGGATATACAAAGCAACAAAGAGATAATCTTATAAATGCGTTAGAAACACATGCATGAAAGAAAAAAACGTTAAAATACACATCTAAGGGTTCATTTTCCTGACATCACATTATCTGACCTTTTCCGCTTGACTCATACATATACTAGAAACCATGGGACCTATGTTTCTTTGGGCCTGGCTTACTTCACTTAATATAATTTTTTCCAAGTTTTTCCATTTCCTAACAAATGGGGCAATGTCACCACCTCACTCCAGTTAGAATGGCTCAAACCAAGAACTCTAATAACAACAGATACTGGAGGGAATGTGGACAGAAGGGAACCCTACTGCATTGTTGGTGGGAGTGTAAACTTGTTCAACCACTTTGGAAAGTAGTATGGAGGTTCCTCAAAAGACTCCACATAGAGCTCCCTTATGACCCAGCAATCCCACTTTTGGACATTTACCCAAATGTTCACAAACATGACCACACTAAAGCTACCAGCACGACTATCTTTATTGCAGCATTATTTACTATAGCTAAGATATGGAACCGACCCAGATGCCCCTCAGTAGATGAATGGATCAAGAAAATGTGGTATATATACACAAGAGAATGGAAAGGCTTGGAAAAAATAATAATAAGTGAAGTAAGCCAGGCCCAAAGAAACATAGGTCCCATGTTTTCTCTTATTTGCAATATATGTCTGAATCAAGCAGAAAATGTCAGATAAATTGAAGTTAGGGAAATGAACCCTAAGATATGTATTCAAATGTTTTATTTTCTTTCATGCGATTGTTTTTAACACATTTATAAGATTATTGCTTTGTTGCTTTGTATGTTCCTCCCCCATGGTATAACCCCTGCTTTCACTGTATTTGCTGTCAGTATAATTTGTGGAAGGGAAGGGGAAAAACAAATCGTTTAAATAGGGATACAGGTGGACCCATTGCAACAATGAGATGTACAAGTTGTTATGTTGAAAAATGAACTTTACAACTTTGGTGCGGGGGTGGGGGGTGCGAGGATTGGGTCAGGGGACTGGGGGAGGATGGGAAGGGATGGGAAGGGGAAACAAAGGAGGAGGCTACAATGCTTGATAAGAAATGTACTCATTATCTTGCCCATGTAATTGTAACCCCTCTGTACAGTATTTTCACAATAAAAAAATTATGCATTCTCCATTTCTGCTTTGCCATCGAATCTGTAAGACAATTATATCATAGATTTTTATAAGGATAAGTTCCAAGAGAAATGAATATCTTGTTAAATTGAGTAAGGGCTCAGAATTTAATGTATTGAAGGGGGAAATAAGGTTTAGTTATCTCTAAAACTAGTAAGTATTACTAGACTAACCTATATTTATGCTTCCAATTATTTAAAGTCATGAGTCTAATTAATTAAATCCCTCAATAAAAATTTGAAAAAAATGGAGGTTAAGTAGGAGTTTTGATTATGTAATACTTTAGCAGCTTACTTGGAAGTATACATCAGTAATTAGTATGCTAGTGATAGAGCTTACTCAGGCTTGGTTTTGGTTTGGAAGATTTGGAAACATTAAAAATCCAGGTAAATTGTATGATTTTTCTTTGTCCCTCTACCCAAGCTTTTCTTAAAACTATCTATAATATTGAATAATATATTTGTTAACATGCTTAAAATGAAATTGTTTTATTTTTAATTGCTTATTTTAAGCAATGATCTGCTTACCTACTGTTTCAGAAAGCTGATCTTTAGGGCGCTTGAAATGAGAATTGTTGTAAGAACTGTTTGGGTATAAAGTGTCCCCCCCAAATGCTAATTTCTTGAAGGTTTGGTCTTCTAATGCAATGTTCATAGCTGGGGTTTTGTGAAAGGGACTCAGACTTAACCAATGGATCGATCTAGTGATGACTCATGATGATAGTATTGGGAGGTGGTATCATCTAAAAGGCAAAGTCTGGGGAAAGTAGGCCACTGGTGGGTAGACTTTGGATGAGTAAACCTCCCCACCCCTCATCTCTTCCTCTGTGTCCCTGCTTTCTGATCACAATGTGGTGGACAGTTCTGCTCTACAGTGCATTTTTGCCATGGTTCTCTGGTTTACCTCAGACACAAAGTGATGGAGACAAGTGACTGTGGAAGGAAAACTCTGAATCTGTCGCCCCAAATAATTTTCCTCTTTAAAAACTGTTTGTCATTGTTTAAATAGGGATACAGGTGGACCCATTGCAACAATGAGATGTACAAGTTGTTATGTTGAAAAATGAACTTTACAACTTCAGCCAGGGTGGGTTGGGGTGGTGGGGGATGGGCAAGATGAGAAGGGATGGGAAGAGGAAACAAAGGAGGAGGCAACAATGCTTGATAAAGAAATGTACTCATTAACTTGCCTGTGGAATTGTAACCCCTCTGTATGGTATTTTCACAATAATAAAAAAAAAAAACCTGTTTGTCCCAGGTAATTTTTACAGATATGAAAATTATGACTAACAAACAACATAAAACTCAAACTCAAGGATTTATTTATTTATTTTTGGTCGGTCATGGGGCTTGAACTCTGGGCCTGGGCGCTGTCCCTCAGCAATTCAGCTCAAGGCTAGCGCTCTACCACTTGAGCTACAGCGGCACTTTTGGTTTTCTGGTGGTTTATTGGAGATAGGAGTCTCACAGTCTTTCCTGCCCGGGCTGGCTTTGAATCGTGCTCCTCAGATCTCAGCCTCCTGAGTAGCTAGGATTACAGGCGTGAGCCACCAGCGCCCGGCTAAACTCAAGGATTTATTATTCATGATTATTCATGTAACTCTCTTACTCTCTTCATTTTAATTTGAATGACAATCTTGGGTAAGAGCTGCTGGTTGTTATACCTTAGCTCATGAACTTTCTTCAGTATTTCTGTATAATCCATTTCTATAATTTCCTTCAATTCCCAGAATTTTATAACTGTAGGTATTTGAGGAGCGAATATCAAATCCATGTGAAAAATAGAAACACTAATGAGAGAAAAAGCACAATGAATTTTCAACCTGTTATCCACCCACCTCATATTACTTACAAAACAGAACACTCAATTCTAAATGTGATTCCTCAATTCCACAACACAAAATGAGACCCCCCACATATATATTATATAATCATTACAATCCCTACTAGAGATAATGAGAGCATATGCACATCTACCAGTATCCATTGAGATAATGAGATTATAAATAATATATTCTTACTGTTTCCAGGTGTAATGAGAAGCTACTGTTTCATGCTCTTATTTGAGCAGTCATACTTGGAACCAGCAGACAGTACATCTAGTGATAACCTGATATAGAAAAGAACAGATAACCATTTACCAAAGCCTTTCCAAAATCAACTCCTGGAGAAAGGTACAAATGGCAACAAAATAACTGAACACATTCACTTCTTAACTAAAAGCTACTGTTATTCTAGACCATGAACAATGAAGATGTTACTAAAATGTAACTTACTCTTAGAGGGTTAAAGATCATATGAATACTTCTCATAAAAGGAAGCCACAGTCAAGAGTATTCTGGAAAGACTCATTGAATGTAATGTATTTTTTACTCACTATTTAAATTAAAGAAAAATCAATGCCTGGCACAGCACCATTAGATCCTGTCTTGGGCAGTTGTATTGATTTTCTGCAGTCAAAAGATATTTACATTCTTTAGACATGTCCACTTATTTTGCATTCACAGAACTCCAGGCTCAGTTGGGGATTGGGGTGGGGGAGGAGACTAATGACTATGTAATAAAAACTGGAAAATGCTTTATATATTTCTGCTCAGGTTTGTGACTTAAAATTAAATCCTTTAAAACTAAAATATCCCTGTAAATGAAACGAGGTGCTGCTAAATTAAGGTAAATATGAATAACAGTTTATCCCTAACTGCATATTCTCAGCTGTAATTATTAAAAACTATATTATTTTGAATCTTTGTTGGAATTTTAAAAGTAGAACCCAGAGTCTAAAAGTACTTCACAAAATTGACTCAATATACCACTAAATTTCAAAACAAGCCTTTCATTTTCTTCTAAGATCATTACAAACTGGTTTCTTTACTATTTTTATAACATACAAGACAACTTTCTAGAATTTGTAATGGTCCATAGGGTTTTATATCCAAACTTGCAGCTTAAAAATAACTTGCACTTACTACATAGTCAAGCAGAATAAGTTTCTTATTTTAATCATCTCATTTATGATGGAGAAACTGTCTTTTTGCTTATTAAGCCAGTCAGATTATCGTCTCATGAAACATTGTTCATTTTGCTCTGATAATTACAGAAACCAGAAAATACATTTTTATTTATATTCTTACCTAGTATCTATGTCAGTCACATAAGCAAAATTGGAATGAAGAAAGGAAAACTTCATGCACAATTAGGTATGAAACTGGCCTATAACGATTCTATGGCCTATTCCAGAGATAGATTGCTGGCTGGCCGGCTGGATAGATGCAGAGATTACCTACATACATAGGTAGGCAGATAGATAGATAGTACCACTATGCAGAGCTGCTCATAAAGACTTTAAAACAAAGAGGAATCTGAACTATGATTATCCTTTTGGCTACATTTTCTCTGGTACACACACATGTATTTAGAAACATAGGCATTGGTCTGAGCAATTGATGTACTCTCTGCTACAAGGGCATCATTGCTTTTAGACATCATCAGATAGAAGTAGGAAATATATGCCGATATTTGAATTAATGGGTCCAAAGGTAGCTGTGTTTATTTCTCTATCTATCTATCTATCTTAGCAAAAGCATAAAGTTACACAGAAGTTTGTAGGTTCACTCTAACTTCTCTGGATTCATTTTTATCAATCCTCTTTTACTTATTTGTAACATATTTTCTAACAGTGAGTAACCTGGATTTTTATTTTCTGTAATGGATTTACTTTTTCCATAATGGTTTGTGAAAAGAAACAACAACCTATAGTTGTATTTGCATTGTTCTTTTTATAGTATAATACTATAGTCCAGAAAACTACGCTGAGGTTTATTTATTTTACTTATTATTTATTTTATTTCATTTTCTTTCTTTCTGCCCTTTAACATTTAAAGAACCAACTCAAAGTAAATGGAGAAGTATCAGAAAGTGTTTATATCTTTAGTTTATATCCTTATATTACTTCATCTACCATATTCCATTTTATGCTGCTATAAATAAAAGAAATATCACAGACTGGATAAGCTGAAAACAGTGTAAATTGTTTTGCTCATCGACAGAGACTGAAAAACAGCATGATGGTAATTAAATAACCTAAGTTTGGGAGGGAACCTCCACACTATACTACCCATTCTACTTCTGCTCCACATCCTAAACACAGATCCTTCTCACATACAAATATTCATTCTATGCCAGCAGCTTCAGAGTCAGGTCATTCTTTATCAACTTTAAATTTCAATCTCCAGAGTTTCATTTATATCAGATATTGATATGATTGAAACCATGATTCATTCTCACACAAGTTAACTCTGAGCCTGTGAATTTAGACAAGTTATCTGTTTCCAAAGTCTAGGGATTGGAGATAGCAGCGTATAAGCATCCTCATTTCAGAAAGGGAAGAACAGAACAGAAGAAAAGGGGGGGGGGAAGTGCTCAGTGTCACAGGCATAAGACATTAAGTCTGAATGCTGGAAAATAATTTCCTCTGATTCCAGGTCTCATCTTCTGGTTAACTGGAGCAGAAATTGGGCCCTTGAAGAGACACCTGCAAGCTCTAACTTGATTTTTCATGCTGCAGTTTCCCCAGGCTAGTGTTGCATTTTAGAGATCTTGTAATTTGGGTATCTCTTGTGTGATCCTCTTCTCAACCCTACTGTAGGCATTTTTCTGTATGTGTGAGTTTATGATGGCGGAATTGGGTGTTCCCTTGGCAGTTCTGCCTCTTCTCATATCTCTATTTACTATTCTTTTAATAAAAGTTTATCTGACTGGACCTTCAGAGAATTGAAAATGTCCTTTTACATTTAGAGGGAAGCCACATTCTACAGCACTTCTGTGAACATACAGCATTAGTACCACATGAATGTTGACACATTTATGGCCTTTTGCTTCTTGGATGCAAGAAGAGTTGGGCCTGTAGCAAGAAATTAGCCACACCTGAACCTACTTTAGTCAAGGAGCAATGCCCAAGGAGCAGGCACTCTAGGTCTTGGGCCTTTTCTCTTCTCAAGTCTCAAACACTGATCTAGGACAGGAGGTTCAGCCTAAATTTCTGAAATGTGTATGGTGTCTTTTTCTAGTTTTCTTGATGAATCTTATGTCATTCCCTTCCATTCCAATGAATCTCATTAGTTAGGTCCTACCGTCATACTCTTTATTTACCCTCTAAACATGCATTTTAATGGCTAGGCAGAGAATTCTCCAAGTCTATATTTTCTATTTTCCTACAAATTACTAATTCTAGGTTTAAGCCATTTCATCTCTTCTTACTCTTTTCTTACTGTATAAAGTAAAAAATAAATACAACAGGATAGATGCTAGTTAAAGAAATATCTAGGCATTAAAGCATCCATTCTGTTGTATTTATTTTTTACTTTATTTTCTTCAACCAGAAACTATTTTACTCTGAAGTTCCAACTTCAGTAATTTTGCTTAACTTTATTTTAGTCTTAAAATTTGCATTTCCTAATGCCATGGGGGCACACATACAATTCTGCCACGTTTATTGCAAATATATGACAAGGATGGCCTTTGCTCCAGTTTCTAAAACTTGCTTCTTTTTTTGAAATGACACCCCAGCAGAATGACCTTTATGTCCATATTTCTTTTTTTTATTGTAAAAATACTATACAGAGGGGTTACAGTTACATGGGCAAGATAATGAGTACATTTCTTTCTTTTTTGGGGGGGGGGGTCTGGTCATGGGGCCTGAACTCTGGGTCTGGGCGCTGTCCCTCAGCTCTTCAGCTCAAGGCTAGCGGTCTACCACTTGAGCCACAGCGCCACTTTTGACTTTTTTCTTTTTGCTTATGTGGTGCTGGGGAATCGAACCCAGGGCCTTATGCATGCAAGGCTAGCGCTCTACCACTGAGCCACCTTCCCAGTCCCATGAGTACATTTCTTATCAAGCATTGTAGCCTCCTCCTTTGTTTCTCCTTCCCATCCCTTCCCAACCTCCCCACGCCCTCCCCACCCAATCCTCCTCCCCCTCTCCCCCTCCACTAAAGTTGTAAAGTTCGTTTTTAACATAATGACTTGTAGATCTCATTGTTGCAATGGGTCTACCTGTATCCCTATTTAAGTGATTTGTTTTTTCCCTTCCCCTCCACAAATTCTATCAAGATAGTCATGACCACGTAAGAATCTCTAAAAAGTTTTGCTCTTTCCTTGAGCTCTCCCTCTCTTGTGAACTTTTCTAATAACTATAGCATATACCTATAATCCAAAGTCATTTTCTCATTTCAATAATTTGTTATAGAAATTGGGCTACTTTTTCTATCTATTTTTGGTATGTTTTCAGAACTATAACTAAGTACCTGAGGCTAGGTCAATTGTGAGCAATAGAAATTTCTTTGGCTTATGTTTTCAGAAGCACGATGCTGTTGCCTGTTGGTGACTTATGTGTTGTTATCTCATAGTAGAAGAACAAGTAAACACGCGAGTGCACACAAGAGAAAAAAATCAGGAGAAACTCATCATTCCTGTAAGGAAGACATTCCTGTGATAACTAAAGTACTTGATTGCAATATTAATGTATCTAATCATAGTGTGAAACCATCATGACCTACTTATCTCTTAAATGTTTCATTCTTAACACCACAAAGGCAATTAAGTTTCAACTTCAGTTTTAGAGGAGAGACTGATACCTACCATTCTCAGCCTTGATATCAGGAATTACTCAGGAATGAGGGAACAGATGATAAATGCAAAAGAAAGGAAATGTACTCATTTCCTGACATATGTAAAGGAATCCCACTGTGTATCACTTCTAAAACAACAATAAAGTATTTAAATTAATTTTTAAAGAATGCTATTTAAAGCTGGGCATTGGTAGCTCACACCTATAATCCGAGCAACTCAGCATTAGTCTGAGACTGAAAAATGGTGGCTTGAAGTTAGCCAAAGAATAAAAATACCTGAGATCCTTTGTACAATTACCCATTGAAAGGCTGTGCTAGAGGAATGATTCACTTGGCAGATTCAAGTGCCAATCATGAGCAATAAAGAACAAAAACTCCAAGTGTTAGGGAAAACCCTGAATTCAAATCTTAATGCTGACAAAAAATAATTCTATATGAACCAGATAGTTACTCTGGAGACTTAAAATATAGCATGAAATTTATCTTTACCTACCTCCTTTCATGCAGCAATAATTCCAAATGATTGCTGTCTTAATATAAAAATTAAAATGATTAAATTTTAAATGATAATATGGAAATATTTTTAAGGTTTTTATAGTAAGCAAAGAGATTTTGAAGAGGAAATGAAGCAATAGTAGAATAGACTATAAATCATTTTTAGCATATGAATGCTAAAGAGCAATGCAAATGCTTACAATGTTACCTTCATGAAGAATTAATCTCATAAATATTAAGTTAGAGAAGCTGTATGAATGTGCATCAGTTTATGATGCAATTTACAAATTATAGCAACAGACTAACTCTGATCAAATTTTGAATATAGTCACTTTGGAAACAAAAACTAGAAGTGACATCTGGAGGCTTGCATTGTTGAGAAGTCTGGGTCATATTTCCATAAGCATGTATCACGTAAAAATGTAGTGAACATACTTTTGTGAGCTATATGTTTCTGTGTAATATGATGCATTTTAGTTTACATCAGTTTTGTTTTTTTTTGGGGGGGGGTTCGGTCATGGGGTCTGAACTCTGGGCCTGGGCGCTGTCCCTCAGCTCTTCAGCTCAAGGCTAGCACTCTACCACTTGAGCCACAGCGCCACTTCTGGCTTTTTTTCTTTTTGCTTATGTGGTGCTGAGGAATAGAACCCAGGGCCTCTGGCATGCAAGGCAAGCACTCTACCACTGAGCCACCTTCCCAGCCCCTACATCAGTTTTTAAAACTCAGTTTTCAAACTTGTAAGGTGGCATTTGCATTATTAATTTTCAAATTTGTACATGCTCTGAAAGTCTTATCATCAGTTAAAAATTTATCTGTAAGTACATTTATTTATATCAACTACTGGAATCAAGTCTGATGCTTCTCAAGTTAGAGGTAGATAGAGTAGAAAATATAAGAAATGACTACAAATTACATACTGTTTAGATTGTGACAGTGAGAGACTTCTTGTCAGCTTGAACTTTGATGTTGACAGTAATTTCAAGTGATTTATTCCAAGCTTACCCAAAATTCACTGTACTTTTAGTCTCATGGGTTATTACAATACATTAATTTTAACCTTTTTCTCCAAAGATGAATGCAATGTATGCTTGAAAAAATTTACCATGTCAATTTGTGTAATGCTTTATAACTTTCACATTGACTACATGCAAATTTAATTTAAATTGAATTTTAAATTAATTTCAAATTGGGTTTAAGATTTTTCTAATTGTGATTTAGATTCTCCATTGAACAAACATATCTCTAATCAAGGAAGTTATCACTTTGGTTTAGCATCATATATCTGTGAAATAATTTTAAGCTTGGTAAAAACTTTATTAGTTTCTATTGTATGGGTAATCTAGTTGTAAAGAAATAAGGAAAATAATTGCTTTTATTTCTACAGCTCTTCTTATTAGTCTATTTATTTTTACTCCTACTTATGACAAGTAAGCTTTGTACTTCAGTGAACTCATTTCATTAAATATTTTCTTTTCTTATAAGAATAAAAGCTCTGAATTGTTTAATGAATGAACAGAGTTCATAGGTCATTAATCAATAATATTCAGAGGCTCCTAACAAAGCAAAATGGTCTACTTAAGTGGAAAAGAAATCCTGTTAGCGTTCTTTTGTTTGTTCATTTGTTCAGTTTTTATGTCCTCAGATTGTCATGACACTTTAAGGATCTCTGAAGTCAGTATATTTAATTTGTATTTTTTTGTGTGTGAAAATACCATACACAGAGGTTACAATGACATGGGCAAGGTAATGAGTACATTTCTTATCAAGCATTGTTGCCTCCTCCTTTGTTTCCCCTTCCCATCCCTTCCCATCTCCCCCATTGTTGCAATGGGTCCATCTGTATCCCTATTCAAATTATTTGTTTTTTTCCCTTCCCCTCCACAAATTATACCAACATCAAATACAATGAAAGCAGGGATTATACCATGGGGGAGGGACATACAAAGCAACAAAGAAATCATCTTATAAATATGTTTGAAACAATCGCATGAAAGAAAAAACATTTGAATACTTATCTTGGGGTTCATTTCACCTAACATCAACTTATCTGATCTTTTCTGTTTTTCTCAGACATATACTAGTTACTGAAAATAAGGGAAACCATGGGACCTATGTTTTTTTGTTTTTTAAAAACAAAAGAGCAGTCAACTTCTCCTAGAAATAACCTATTTTTGGTGTATTGAAGATGTATTCATTTCCTAATAATTTTTCCCATTATTCTCACTATATTTAAGTCTGAATTCTTCTCTTGTTGGGCCCAAGGACCAAGTCTGATAGCTGTTCTGACTTTCCTGTAATAGGAACAGCCTGAAGGACCTGATGGATCTGACTTCAGGGATTTTAGCTTTATTAATATTTTATATAGATCTTGCTACTTAGAGTATGGTCATGTAACAGCAACATCAATATCTGGACATTTCTTTCAGGCATCTCAGGGCTCCTTCCAGGCCTACCAAACCTGATTCTGCAATTTTAACAATACTGTTCGTATCTAACATTAATGTTTTAGATAAGTTCAATCAGAAAAAAGAAAATGAGCAAATTAACATTGCAAGATGTATTACATGTCAGATTAAGGATTTTGTCATGAAACATTTTTCTTATACACATAAATATAGATATGCATGTACATATTTTTGTATATAGCTGTTTTGTGTGTTTTTTTTTTGGTTGGTCTTGGAGCCTGAACTCTGGGTCTGGACACTGTCCCTCAGCTCTTTAGGTCAACAGTAGTGCCCTACCACTTGAGCCACAATGCCATTTCTGGCTTTTTCTGCTTGTGTGGTGCTGAGGAATCAAACCCAGGTCCTCATGTATGTAAGGCAAGCACTCTACCACTGACCCAACTTCCCAGCCCACATAGCTCTTTTTAAACCAAAAATCCTATTGAGAATCATCCTCTAAAATGTTTTAAAAGTACTATGTTACTAACACAAGAAAGAAAGAGCATATCTGAAAGGAATGTGAAATAAAATATAATGTTTAAATAGCTATAATTAATTCAATGTGCATCATAGGGGAAATAGTACAATGAAAATGTAGTAGGTCCTAGAATGCAATGTTTTTAGTGTTCTACATCAAACTTTCACATTTGAAATCTGCTTTCACCTATGGGATATGATGATTCTACTACCACAATAAATATCTGTACATATACTTACATCCATACACATATATATGCATATATATAAATGCATATGCATACATGTATATATGTATGGATATATGTATATATAAGTATATATTGTCTATAATTGTATATTATACATATTGTACATATTGTATGTTATACAATATGTACATATACATATATGTACATATATGTACATATATATATATATAATTGTGTTTTTATGACAAGGAGGAACGAATTTAATTTACAAAAGAATTCCCTCTGTACCTTTTTAAAATATATGTGTGCTATTCCTGGGACTTGAACTCAGGGCTTAGGAGCTGTCCCTGACCTTTTTTGCTCAAGGTTAATGCTCTATCACTTGAGCCACAGTTAAGTCTATGGACTTTCCTTCCTTGTCTGACTTTGAACTGAGATTCTCAGATCTCAGCCTCCTGAATAGCTAGGGTTATAGGCATGAATCATTGGCACAGGGCTTCCTTTCTCTTCTTTTCATGAGTCAGAGTGTACATGTTAGCTTGGGGTGGTTTTGGTTACAGATCAAAGGGCACATTCCAAGGGGCAGGTAGCAGGATATCAGGAAGCAATAAGATAAGTACACAAAGGCACAAACCCTAGTTTGATACATATCTCTATGTCGTGTTGAGCACTCAGAATCCTGAGTGTTCAAGCAAAAGGCGAACACACAGCCAGCAGTTTTCCACCGACATCATGCTTTTTACCATATACATTATTCACTCATATTTTCTGCACTCAGACATTGCTCTCACCATGTGCTAAGATCCTCACAGTAGTGGGGTATGATGTGTATGATGAGTATTTTAAAATGTCTTTGGATTGGATCTCCATGATAAATTCTCATGGCTCAGTTAGAAGAGGGAGTAAGACTAGCATGCATAATATGTTCTCTATTTTTTGCCATGGAATATTCTGTAATACCTTGTGGCTCTGCCAGCACAAAGGCCATCATCAGATATGGCCCCTCAACTTTGCACCTCCAGAACTGGGAATAAAAACTTATCTCTTTCCCTATTGGATTACATTAACAACAACTAGGCTATTTTATAAAGAGCACAAGAAAGGAATCATGATTTGGGATATTCTTTGTGATCTCAATTTCACTCGCTTTTGATAAAAGCTTTGGAAGTATTAAAATGAAAGCATTACACTCCAAGGACTACATGAAGACAAAAGGGCATTAGGTTTATTCCAAGTGTTTGCCTTTCTCCCCCAACAAGCACCGTTGCCAGGTAGATGACTGTCTATCCTCACAGGAACTCTCTACCTCATTCCTCCAGGTTCACTTTTGCTGTCTTCCTATTCTTCATGCTTCTTTCATTACATCTGAAGCAGCATATTCATTTTAGATGTTGTAGTCAAGAACTGAGGAACATCTGAAATATCAACTGGTAACATCATTGTACTGCAACTCACATCAACTGTAAGGAGTCATGTTTTGTCTCCTCTGGTGGCTAGAGGTGTGTCTTCTGGCCTGCCATATTTCGGCTTTCTTTCAAGTTTGTATCACATCTCCCTTCCTGCATCGCTCCATGACAAATGAGCAACATTTGCCTAGCTTTCTGGAATGGGGTCATAACACACATGGAGACCTTACCTTTCCTGCTCCATGAAGTGCTGCTTTGCATATGTCATGGAACATGAATCATTTTCTCACTTGACTCTAGACCTCATGCCATCGGATTCCCTGCTATTGGTATTGTTAGTCATCTCCAAGGACAAAAGATAGGAACCAAGGGAATCTACAGAACGAAGTATTCAATTCATTTCTAATTTGGTGAAAGGAAATTAGAAGATATATAGTTTCTAAGTATAGATCCTAACCTTCCACCCCCAATTTTCTACTCTGATTATTCTTTCAGAAAGACAGGACACCCAGTCTGGGATCCCTAGACCTTTTAAATTACATGCCTTGGTCACTTTACAAAAACTGTAAGCCATTTAATTAAGAAGACAATGGGATTTAAAGGATTCCTGGTTGTGTGTTGCACATCCAGTAGTGACTAGAATCATTGAGGGGCATAAAAGGTTGACCTAATAGCCAGCCTGGAGATAGAGAAAGATCACAGAGTAGGGCCTTAGAGAGAACATTCTGACTCAGTGGTACACCAGGAGGGACACCAGCCAGTGTCAAGGTCACTACAAAGGCAAAGATGCTTTCCCAGTAAGCAAGCACACTGAAATTTCCAAGCATATGTGCTTAAACTCGCTATTGTTAGTTTTTAGGCTGCCCTGCATCATTATGAAATGGAAAGATGCTTCCTTTACACACACAGGTACATAGTAAAGAAAATTCTGTGGGAATCCCTTCAAGCTCTATCATCCCTACCAGCAAATGTTCTCTTTTATACAATGTGTGTTGCATCTGATCTTTCAATGTATAAAAAGGCCTTTGGCATATCTGCTGTTTTTATACCATTTAAATGGAACACACTGGTCATTTAGATGACCCTGTTATTTAAAATCTGTCTGTAAGATATTTATGTTGACTGTTCTTGTATATGCACAAGTGCCACAGGAAATAAGGCTATCTGGGTTCACTGGCATTGTTCCCTAAAGTTGTATGATGGGTAAACCTTTGATTTTTTTGTCAGGGGTGTACATTTATCATTATACCTAAAATGGTACATGTAATGGAAATAATTAGACTATTTTATGAATTATTAAATGTTTCTCAAATTTCTAACATGGGCAATTTTTGATCTTTGCTCTCTGCACTTCTTGAGCAGGTACCTTTTGTTATATTACTTGGTTTCTTTTAAACTATTTGCTTTTATGGGTTTGCTTTGTCTTTTCCTTTAAACCTTGGTAATTTTAGTGTGTTGATAATCTATAGGAAACAAAGCAATGATGTGAAATGTTCAGACTATGATGTACACAAATTGGATTTAAGAATGGATTCCAGATGAACTCAGCCTAAAAAACTAGTCCTTGTAAAATGCTTCATTGTGTGAATTTGGCTACAAAGGTTGGTGTTGGCACTGATTCCTGTCTGTCACTTCTCTGAAGTGAGATGAAATCAAAGTAACTAGGATAAGTCATGTCATGGGAGTTAGGATAGATTTTATTTTGTGCTGAGAAACAATTGACAAAGTATTCAGAGATAAAATTGTTCAGATATTGGAAGGGGCATGCTGTCAGAATAAAAATGGAGTCAGTTCAGGTTGGGGGTGTATACCAGTAAGCATTTCAAAGACCGAAACAGGTGGATCAAGGGTTAGAACCTGTCATGCTAGCCTTTCCAAAGGTAAATGTTGATTGGTTATAGAGAAAGGGCTCTTGTGCTTGTGCAAGTGATTTGACACTAAGGTTTTCTGAGGTACCTCTGATAGTAGGAGAATTCACATGTTCTGATCTTGCCTCCTTCTGGTATGCTGCTTTGGAATGATGTTTTTATGGTTAGACTCAAACAATTCAGCCATTACCCTTGTCACCTTGTGTACTTTATTATCACATGACCAGAAAAACTACATGTTATCACAATTCCTTTACAATCAAGAAAAAGTGACTGTATAAATGTGCAAGTGGGCATTTCATGTGCTTAAAACTACTTCTTCTGAATAGGAGAGAATCTTCATAGAACCAAGAAATTCTGTGCTTCTATTTTGAAACTGTCTTTCTGATTATGGCATTTGTCTTCTCAGATGACTTTGGAGATTTTGAACAGGATCAATGGGTAAACACCTGATGACATGTGTTGATTCTACACCCTTTTTCCATGGACTAATGAATGACTTTCTTATCCTGATAAGGTGATGTTTGACCAATCCTGAGATGATTGTGAACCAACCAAACCTTTGATTAGCTAATCAAGGCTGCTTAATTATACATACCTCCTGCCCCTAGTGACTACTCCTGTGGCTTCTTTAGTTTTTATCACTCTTGTGAAATTTCTCACCCTCAGACTATATATTTTCATTTCCTCTTTGGACACCATGGCTGCTTCTTTCTCTGACCACTATAGTACTCCTAGACCAATTAAAGAACGCCATACTTACAAAATCCCTAGCTACCTGAACCTAGATCCTGAGTTGCACCATTAAACAACCACTTGTCAGGAGGAAGCAGTCAAATCTACTTCACTGTCTGTACTCCTGAAGGAATCCAGATCTCTGAAGGAGCAACGTTGCCAGAGGTAGCAAGATAGACATGAGCATGAGTAAGGGAATGCTCTGGATGCAAGACTCCTTCCTAAGACCCACACCTGGACCAATGATAATATAATAAGGTGATGGCCCTCTATCCTTCTGGAGCCTTTTTCTGTATTAATTACACAGGAAATGACAAAATCAAATGCAGAGGTGTGCTATTGATTCTCAGACCCAGGTGCTGTTGGGCAGTTATCAGACCATTTGGGGAGAGTTCAGAGGAGAGGCTGTCATCTTTGAGCCACGTTGTAGCCCCCACACTATCAAATAAAATTCAAGCCTTGAAAAATTACACACACTCTGTACTTCCACAAGCTGTCCCCCACACCTCTTTAAAGTGTGTCTTTGTTTTGTACTAAATCATTCATAATTCTTCTAAAAATTATAATAAAAATGAAGTAGAAAAGCCATCCAATTGTCACAGAACAGATTGTAAGAAATCAGTAAGGCCTTATTTTAGTCTATTAAGTGAACTCTAAAACTTTTTCTTACAAAACTTCTTAATAGAAGAAAAATAATGACTATTGAATCAAAAGATAGACTCTGAGGACTGGGGATGTGATTCAGTGTTAGAGTACTTGCTTAGCATGCACAATGTGCAAGGCTCTGGGTTTGATCCTAGCACTGTAACACACACACGCACACACACACACACACACACACACACACACACACACACACACACACACACACACACACACGGAAAAGATTAGAAGACAAGACAGAGTGACCATTTGGCCAAGTATGTCTTTGGCCATAGGCACAAAAAATTGTACAAGTAAATGATTCATGCAAGCTCATGAAAAAGGGATCCAAATGCATTTGTTTATTTCTCAGTCATTTTTACACACAAGACAACTATAGGATATGCTTATCTCAATATTTACTATTATTAGTTCAACCTTAACGTAGGAGAATCTTTAGTGTGTTTTGTTTGCTAATTAATCTGGCTCAGCACCTGCCTAAGTGTAATTAATACTGCACATTATATTTCAAATCTTATTAAATTCTCTACACTGAAATATATAATCCATTCTCTCACAAAAAGTTTCTGTCTTAAAAATTGTTCTATTCTTTTACTTAGAGATATTATTGTGTTCTGGTTGACATGCTGCCCTCCTGGAAAACTCATGTGTTAGAAAGTTCATTTCCAATTTGATGACACTGAGAGACAGTGCCATTAAGAGGTAGTTAGAGT
Source organism: Dipodomys merriami (assembly GCF_024711535.1). Lineage (NCBI taxonomy): Eukaryota > Metazoa > Chordata > Mammalia > Rodentia > Heteromyidae > Dipodomys > Dipodomys merriami. The sequence goes on from NW_027202270.1 coordinate 107,113,105, forward strand.
TAGATAAGGGTCTGGGGTTGGGCCTCAATAATGGGTAAGTGCTCTTTTGAGAAAAGATAATTACTTACCTAAGGTCGCTCTCTGATGATGAACTTTGTGTGTGAGGTTAGCTTTGTTTTATCTATCATTTAATTAATTAATTAATTTATTTATTGTTTTATTTTTTTGTGGTACTGTAGATTGAACCTATGGCATCACACAAGCCAAACCAAGGCTTTAACATTTAGCTATACCCACACAATTACCAACACAATCTTGAGTGGATAAAAGATACACAGGCACAAATTTAAATACAATTTGAGTCCATTTGAAAGGTACTGTAATTATTAAATCCAAAGATAAGAACTTGACAAACCTGTTCCTGCATACCTTGCGCAGATGTTAGAAGCCAAGTATAACCAGATCCCTTACTTTTATGAAAAAATAACTCCTGAAATAACATCTGAGACCAGGAGGAAAGAGAATAACTACCCATTCTGTAACTTGCATATTTATGTCAATATTATATTTATAAATATTTCATAGATTGACAGAGTGAAAATAAAAATGAAGGTGCTTATTATTGATGTGTATATACACATATTCTCTTGAATTTCAAAATAGAAATTTCCTTGGCTCATATAGGTATTCATTCAGATCTAGACTTCTTAGGTAATAACATGTTTTCTGCTTTTTGGTCTTCCATTTGAATCTCTTTTCTTTTTTCAGCTAAACTAAACTAAATGTTTAATCTCACTATTCTCTATTTAACTTGCAAATACACTAAATAGGCAAAATTGAATGTTTTGTTTGTGTGTGGGGATTTTCTATTTTTGTAAACTCCTACCATAAAAAACATAGGGGATATTCAGCGCTATTGGAGTGACTTGACTATATATGTCTTTCTCATTTTCCTTTAAAGTTTTTTTAAAAATATGTATTTGTATTGTAAAAATACTATACAGAGGGATTACAGTTCCATGAGTAGGATAATGAGTACATTTCCTATGGAGCATTGTTACCTCCTCCTTTGTTTTTCCCCTACTATCACTTCCCTCCCACCTCCCCAATTCCTCACTCTCCCTTACCCTCAACATTGTAAAGTTCATTTTCAACATAGTGTCTTATACATCTTATTGTCACAGTGGGTCAACCTGCATCCTCATTTAAGCATTTCACTATACCCCTTCTGCTCCCCAAATTACAAAAATGTATATACAAGATGCAGAACACTGAATCAAATCCAGTGAAAACAGGAGGTATCCTGTGGGGAAGAACATACAAAAGAAACAAAAGAATCACATCGTGCAATATAAGTGCATTAAAACAATAGCAAGAACAAAGGAGGAAGAAAAAATGCTCTATAAAAATTGTACTCATTACATAACTCTTTAACTGTATAGTATTTTTACAATTAAAAAAGTATAAAAATAGCAAGTAAATAAAAACCAATTGTGTTCCTGTTTTGGGGTACATTTTGCTTAACATCAATTCATACGGTCATATGTGCATAGCTTTTGATCTTCTCTGTTTGTCCTAGACATGCAAATAAGGGAAACCATGGGACACATGTCTCTATGGGTCTGGCTTACTTCACTTAATATAATTTTTTTCAAATCTTTCCATTTCCTAACAAATGAGGCAATGTCATTCTTTCTGATGGAGGCATAGAATTCCATTATATATATATATATATATACACATATATATATGTGCTGTATATATATATACATATATATATATGTATATATATACAGCACTCTCTCTCTCTCTCTATATATATATATACATAGAGAGAGAGAGTGCTGTATATATACATATATATGTATATATATGTGTATATATATATATATATATATATATATATATATATATATATATACAGCACATTTTCTTGATCCATTCATTTACTGAGGGGCATCGGGGTTTGTTCCATATCGTAGCTAGGGTAAATAATGCTGCAATAAACATGGCTATGCTGGTAGCTTTGGTATGACCTTGTTTGTGATCTTCTGGGTAAATACCCAAAAGTGGGATTGATGGGTCTTAGGGGAACTCTATGTGGAGTCTTTTGAGGAACCTCTGTACTGCTTTCCAAAGTGGTTGAACAACATTCCCACCAACAATGTAGTAGGGTTCCCTTTTGGCCACATCCTCTCCAGCATCTGTTGTTACTAGATTTCTTCATTATAGCCACTCTAACTGGGGTGAAGTGGAATCTCAATGTTGTTTTGATTTGCATTTCTTTTATGGCTAGAGAAGTTGAGCATTTCTTCCTGTGTCTATTGGCCGTTCTTATTTACTCTTCAAAGAAGTCTCTATCAGTCTTCAGCCCGCTTATTAATAGGGCAGTTGTTTCTTTGAGGATTTGGTGTTGGGGGATTTAGTTTTTTGAGTTCCAGGTATATTTTAGATAGGAGACCCTTGTTCTTTGTATGGCTAGTGAAGATCTCCCAATCCGTGAGCTTTCTATTGATCTTGCTAGCTATGTCCTTTACCTTGCGGAAGCTCTGCAGTTTCATTCAATCCCATTTGTCCAATCTTTCTTTGATTTGTTGTGTTTCTGGTTCTCTTTTAAGAAAAATTTAGATTGTGCCAAGAGGTCTAGGGTTTCTTCTCATCCTTCCTATAATGTTTTCAGGGTGTCTGCTTTGACTTGGAGGTCTTTGATCCACTTGGAGTTGATTCTTGTGCAGGGTGATATATAATTATCTAGCTTTAGTTTCTACAAGTGATTAACCAATTTTGCCAGTACCATTTACTGAAGAGTCTGTCTTTTTTCCATTCTATTTTTTTAGCTCCCTTGTCAAACATTAGGTGGCTATAGGTTTATGGGTTCATTTCTGGGTCTTCAGTCCTATTCCATTCATTCTCTGTTCTTGTGCCCTTACCAAGCTGTTTTTTATTAGTATGGCATTGTAGTAGAGTTTGAAATGTGGAGATGATATTCCTCCAGTGTTGTTCTTTCGATTAAGGATTTTTTTTATTTGGGGTCTTTTATTGTTCCATATAAAATGTTAGTTTGCTTCTTCTATTTCATTGAAGAATGAGGTTGGGATATTGATAGGTATTGCATTGAATTTGTAGATAGCCTTTGGCAGTATTGCCATTTTTATGATGTTAATCCTCCCAATCCAGGAGCATAGGAGGTTTATCCACTTAGTTCTGCTTTAATTTTCTTTTCCAGGTTTTAAAGTTTTCATTATAGAGGGCCTTCACCTTTTTTGTTAACTGCTAAGTATTTTATTTCATTGTGAGGCTATTACAAAAGGGGTTGCTTTCCTAATTTCAACTGCGATTTTCTCGTTATTGGAATACTGGAAAGCCATTGATTTCTGAGGGTTAATTTTATGCCCTGCTACTTTGCCAGAGTTTCTGATCAGCTCAAGTAACCTGGGAGTGGAGTCCATGGGTTCTTTAAATACAAGATCATGTTTCTGCAAAGAGGGAGAGTTTACTTCATCTTTCCAAACTTGAATCCCCTTTATGTTTTCATCTTGTCTTATTGCTCTAGTGAGGCATTCTAATACTAGGTTGAAGAGGAGTGGAGAAAGTGGACATCCTTGTCTCATTCCTGAATTTAGAGGAAATGGCTTTAACTTTAAACCATTAAGCATAATGCTGGCTATAGGTTTGTCATATATTGAGGAATGTTCCATGGATTCCTAGTTTTTCCAGAGCTTTCATCATAAAGGGGTGTTGGATTTTGTCAAATGCTTCTTCTGCATCTATTGAGATAATCATGTGTTTCTTATCCTTGCTCTTGTTGATGTGATGAATTATGTTATTTGATTTGCATATATTGAACCAGCTTTTCATCCCTGAAATGAATCCTGTTTGATCCTGGTTATAATTTTTTGATTAGTTGTTGAAGTCGATTGGCCAAGATTTTGTTGAGAAGTTTTATATTCATCAAATAAATGGGTCTATAGTTCATTTTCTTTGGTGAGTCCCTGCCTGGTTTTGGGATCAGGGTAATGCTGGATTCATAAAAAGAGTTTGGTACTGGATTTTGGCTTTCAATTGATTGAAGAGTTGGAGAAGTATTGGTGTCAGTTCTACTTTGAAGGACTTATAGAGTTCAGCTGTAAATCCATCTGGTCCTGGGCTTTTCTTGGGTGGGAGTTCTTTTAATGCTGTTTCTATTTTGATGCTTGATATGCATCTGTTAAGTTGGTTTAACTCATCTTATTAGTATAAAGGTTTGAGAAGTATTCTTATTATATTCTGAATCTTGGCTGTTTCTGTAGTGATGTTTCCATTCTTATCAATGAGTTTGTTTATTTGTGTGTGTTCTCTTTTTTTCTGATAAGATTTGCTAAGGCTCTGTCAATGTTATTAATTTTTTGTAGAACAAATTCTTTGTTTTGTTGATTATTTCTATAGTTTTTTGACTGTAATTCATTTAATCCTGATTTAATTTTAATTATTTGTTTCCATGTACTGGGTTGAAGTTTAGCTTGTTGCTCTTTTTCAAAGAGCTTTAGGTGCCTCATTAAATTGTTGGTTTCAGATCTCTCCAATTTGTTAATGTAGGAGTTTGTGTTTCCCTACCTTTTTATCCATTTTTTTTGGGGGGGCTGTGCCTTGGCTGTTCTTGTTGTGATCATGTAGTTCTCTGTTTGTGGACCGCTTCATTGCCTATATTCTGTTCTTGTTGGTTTTCTATATGTAAATCATCTTTGCGGATTTTTTGAAAAGCTGGTTGTTAGTGATATATTGCTTCAGATTTTCCTTGCTGTGGAAGGGTTTTATTTGTTCTGCTGTGAATGAGAGCTTAGCTGGGTAGATTATTCTTGGTTGGTAGTTATTTGACTTTAGGGTGTGACATACCTCTTTCCAGGCCATCCTTGCTTTTATGGTGTCTGCTGAGAAGTCTGAGGTAATTCTGACTGGGTTACCTTTATATGTGATTGTTCTCTTCTCCCTGGCAGCTTTAAGAATTCTTTCTTTAGTGGTTATTGATCTGGTAGAGATTATAATGCGGTGGTTTGATGACCTATTCTGGTCTTGTCTATTTGGGCTTCTAAAAGCTTCTTGTATCTGGATGGGTCTGTCCTTTTGTATATTTGGGAAGTTCTCCACTAGAATTCTGCTGAATATATTTCCTAATCCATTGGCTTCCCTCTCCAGGCCCTCTTGTATACCTATTATTCTCAAATTAGGTTTTCTGAATGTATCCTGTATTTCCTGCAGTGATCTGTCATGCTTCTTAGTTTTGTTATGAATATGTGTGTGCTATTTAGACTATGGAGTCTAAACTGTCTTCTGTTTCCAATATTCTTTCTTCAGCCTCCTCCATTCTTCTTTCAAGCCCTTTTACTTTGCTGTTTATCCTTCTTGCTTATCTTTCTTAATGGTGGCCAGCTCTTCATTAAGGTTTTCTTTTAAGTCTTGTATAGATTACCTTACCTCCTGGAGTTGGTTTTCAGACTTCTCTTTCTACTCCTTTATCTGGGTTTCTATCTTTTCATTAGATTCTTTCTCCCTCTGCTGGAGTTCCTTTATCCTTTTATTTGTGGAGGCCCTGAAGTCATCTATCAGCTTCTGGTTGGCCTTGTCACATTCTCTTATAACCCTATGCAGGGTGTCCAATTTTTCATGCAGCAAATTTACCAGCCATGCTTTTAAACTATCTTGAGCATTATCCTCTAGGTCATTCTGGGACTGCTCTGTAGCTTATTTATGTGGAGATGGTGTTGGAGTTAGTTGATTGGCCATGTTTCTTGTGTTTCTGCAGTTAGTTCTACCCATTTGGAAACAAGAACCCCACTGGTACGACAATAGGACAGTCTTTTAGGACAGGAACCAACCCATTGTCATGTAAATGTATAGATCTTAGGGTTTCAGAGCTATGGTTAGGTGTTTCCCTATTTCGCTCTTTTTTTTTTTTCTTTGCTTGGAGAGGCATGTTGTGGCTTTGGGGTTGAGATTATGTAGTTATAACTTTTGAGACAATCTGAGTTTGGCTGATAAGTACTCTGCCCCTTAGAGTTAACAAGATGGGCCCCTTGTACTCAAAATAGTCAAATAGAACCAATTTTGTTGTCAAAATAGAACCAACTGTAAGTTGGGTCAGATATAAACTGTTAAGGATCAATGGACTGGAGCAGATAGAGAAGAGAAGGGTTAGGATTAGACAGATACAAATTTAAGTTCAGAAGATAAATTGGGTATAATGATAGTAGAGGAGTAAGAACAACTTAGGGGAGAGGTATATGTAGTAGGAGGAGAACAGAGACCTTGTTTCTGAGTGTAAGAGGTAGAAAAGGATTCAAAGAAAGGTTATGTAGGGAATAGCTTAGAGATCTAGATGAAATAAGAAAAGAAGTTATATATAAGTGTATTTGGGAGACTTGCTGAGATTAGAAAGTTTTATTCAGATATTGTTGGAAAGACACTTAATTAAAGATAACTCCTGTAATTATTATTTACACACATAGAAGGTGGCCTTACTTTGTGTATAGAACTAGACAGGGTAGCTCTGATGGAGTAATAGTATAATGTGGAGAGAAAGGAGAAAGGGAGAGTGAGAGGAAAATAAAAAAAATACAAATTAGGAAATTGGAAAGTGGAAGAAAAAAACAAATAATAACAAAAAATGGAAGATTTAAGTGAAATAGTAAATCCTAAAACACAATATACAAAAGTAACACACAAATAAAAACAAACAACAAATGATCAGACATAAAAACAACAAAACAAAGCAGCAAAAAAAAAAACAAAAAACAAACCTAAAGAGTGGGATTTTTGGGTTTGGGGAACTTGAGTCCACATGGTCCTCAAAGCCGGTTCCTGATTGAACCTTGTATGCCTTGCAGTGGTCCACTTTCCTTGTGGCTTGGTTAGGAGCAGATGGCCTTTTGATGGAGAGGGTGCCTGCTATCCATAGTCCCACTCTCAGGCCTGGTGGAAGGGAATTTTAGGGGTTTCAGGTTTGTAGACTGCTATCATAGGCCTGGAGCTGTGTTCCCAGGCTTTCCCAGGTAGCCACAGGGCGTTAGGAACAGAGCTTATGTGTTCTGCTCATTCCCTCTCTTTTGGAAAGGGGCTTTGGATCCCACAGAGAGTTGCCGCTCCCAGGGAGTGGACCCAATTGGGTTACTCACCAGGTCTGTAGCTGGTGGTGCAGTGCTGTGGTGGCCAGGATGGAGTTAGCAGGTTCTTAGTGGGAGTGTCTGGGTGTTGGCAGGTCCAGATTGGAGTGTGTGTGTGTGTGTGTGTGTGTGTGTGTGTGTGTGTGTGTGTGTGTGTGTGTGTGTGAGGGGGTGGCTCTATCGCAGCTGAAGGGTCTCCTCTGTAGCATGGGGAGTCCTGGTGCTGGGAGGACTGGGTGGAGCTTGGTTGGGTGGGCTGGTGTGGGCAGTGGGGCCATGCTGGTCTGCAGCAGAGGCAGTGGGAGGTGACAGGCAGCCTTGAGGATGACTGCCTGAGGCTTCAAGCTGTGTCAGGAGTGGTGCTTGCAGCAGCAAGATGTTGCAGTGGCTGTGAGAGCCTGGGGGCTGTGCCCAGTGGCAGCAGGGAGGGAGCAGGTCCCAGCAGAGAGCCCAGTTGGCAGGGCAGTGGGCTTGTGGAGCTCGGGATTGGCTGTGGTTTCCTGGGGGTCATGTGCAGGGTTGGTTGGGGTCCAAGGGCATTCCGCCAGCACTGCAGGCCTGGGCTGACTTTGGGGGCTTACCTGATGGTGCTGACTTCTGACAATTGTCATGGCGGGATTGCTGAATTCGCTCCTTCTCCATAGGTGCCCTTGGTATGTGTGTGTGGGGGGGGGGAGATGGGGGTCATTTGCTGACTCGGAAGTCTTCACCAGATTCCTTTCTAACTTTCCTCCGGTCTGGTGTTGAGCAGTTTTCATCAGTTTTTGGGCGCTCCTCTGCTTAAGGTCTGCAGAAAGTCCCAGCAGGATATGCAGAGCCATGCTGGTACAGCTGCTCCGCAGGGGTCCCATTCACAGTTTCTCTTTTTGCTTTCCTTATTTGCATGCTAGGATCCTTTTCTTGTAGTAGGTAAAGTCTTAAGAGTTTGACTGGAGTGGACCTTTAGATGTAAAGTTGGCCATGCCCCTAGATCTTCTTTTGGTCAGAGACACATAGTGAGATTACCTGTGAGAGTGCCGCCATCTTCCCTGGACTGACCTTTAAGGCTTCTAAGAATTTGAAAGAGTGGCCACTCTAGATCCTGTCAATTTTTAGGCATTTTAATATCAAGACTTCTGGGAATGTGATTTGTTGATCATTCCATCAAAACATGGGATTTGCAACTCAATCTTTAAATAAGAATTTACCTTGTGATCTGTTTCAACTATTAAGCTTTGCAAATGTGACCAAAATCTCGAAAATGGTAGCCCACTAGACATTAGCTTCTCTTGTTTTTTAATGCAACTTTGACTGAAGAAAGAAAGTTAGCTTGGTGATGAAATTGGACTGGTTCCCACTGTGGTTCTAATTATTTTCTATAGGAACTTAATACCTGACTCTAAATATTGCCCTTTGAAGTTTAAATGCCTTTGTACAAATGGAGGATGAATATGTCATACTATTGCTTAATTCATTGATTACTCTTACTTTGCTTAATGAATGTTTGGAAGAACCTCTATCATAAACAGATACAAGTAGAAAATTGGTATCTGGGTGTTGAAAACAATAGACTGAGGATGACTAAAGCAAGTACTATATACCATACATATATATGTGCAAAGAGTTTAACATTGTTCAGTTCCACTTTCATTAATTTATGATTTTATAAATATTTGCCATCCAGTTATTTTTGTTTAGTAATAAAAATATTTGAAATCTTCATTTTTCTTTAAGAATAGCATGGGGGAAATACTCTAAGCTTTGTTAAAATTTGTTCTCATATCCTTAAAATCTGTATATAAAATTCGATTTATACTTTTAATCAGAAGCAATATATTACTAAAGTTTCTTGTTTAATTATAAAAATCATAAAATTATGTATTTTTCTCTGAGAGTAGACCATTGGAAAAATTATATAACATTTGATGTTTTGTTATCATTTAAAAATTTGGTAACTAAGATTGGCTAAGATATTAGATGTATAAATTTCCCTAAATAGTCTTTTTTCTTTTATTCATTTGGTTATACTGTTTTTCATTTATTTTTGCCTGCATTACTTTGGGTTTTTTAAATAGTCAATTTTAAATATTATATGTGCATAAGAAAATTATCTTTTTCAAGAGTTTAAAATATTTATATTCAATAATGATACTATCTACTTATGTAACATAATCTTTAATATTTTTGCATCTTAATTTATAAAAATGTTAAAAATATATATGCTTTCTTAATGTTTCTATACAGCTCTAATATTCCCTGTCCTTGTTTGGTATTTATCTATTTGTATGTTTGTAGCAAAGTACATGTATCCTAAGGTACTTGTACATGTACCTCAATCAGTCTACTTTTTTCATGGGTTGACTGACTCACTTAGAAGCTTTCTGGCTGCCAGCAGTTTTTACTTCTTTGGAGCATCACTATTGTATGAAATTTTTCTTTCAAATTCAAGCATCAGTACTAAAGTTATCATTTTTCTTTTGAATAGTGTGTCATGGTATGTAATAGATGTTCTCAAACTTTGGACATTGTAAACAAAATTTCTTTGTGTGTATACAGATGCACACATATATTTGTATAATACATTTGTATAATAAACACATGTATAAAGGTGTGGATTTGGGGGGGACGATTATTGGAATTTGGATTCAAAACTTTGCCTTTGTTTAGGCAAGCACTTTACCATACGAACCATAACTTGCATATATATTTTCTTTAGTTATTTTTCAGAATTGATCTTGTGTTGTTTTTTCTGGAATTGGTCTTGGACTATCATCCTATGTCTCATACGTAGTTGGTATCAGAAGCATGGGCCACCATTCCAGGCTTGTTTATCGAGGATTTGGACTTGCTCATATTTTGGCCAGACTATCCTTGAACTACAATTTTGCAGGTCTCCCAAGTACCTGGGATTATAAGTCTGTGCTACACACCTGGCATACTTGTGTCTATGTGATTTTTAGAATTTTTGTTCCTTTTTCTTTTTCTTTTTTTTAAACATAATTTATGACTGCATCTAGAAATATATTTTTAAGGTCAATATCATCTTTTGTATTTATTTCTCATAGTTGATACCATACTCATTTTTTTTACTATTGACAGAAAAAATGATGACTATAGATTACTTTCTACCAGATGTTTGAGTCAGTCAGAAATTTCCTACTAAATGTCAGAGAAAAGGACTTCAAGTAGAGTGAAACCATACAAAATATTATATCAGGGTATATAGTTATGAGGGTAAAAGAATTATCCATTTATCCATGCACTTATTCATTCATTGAATAATGAAAAAATGTGATGCCATCCTAATGCTTGCTTTCTGGTGTAGTTGCTGTGAACATTTATAAAGTGCAACTAAAAGAATAAACTATAATGCAATATGATTTCTACATTGATACACTATTGCCCTTACACCAGTGTTCAACTGAGATTCATACAATGAACAAATCACCATTTTAGCTGCTTACTGAAGGAATATTTTGAAATCAAATAATAAAGAAGCTCCTCATCTGAATTTTTAAGGTTTTAGGAAACCTTTTGTCAAAGAAATATACAATTAGTAAGGAACAAATAACAATGAAGATTATTTCTGTTTAAAGGAGGTTGTATAACTTCTCAATGTATCTGATTTTATTCCAGAATTTGAAGTTAAGACTAGAAATGTCTATGACTAGCACCTAGGACAGGAATAAGATATTAGGCCTTCATGAGGTTAAGTCATCTTCTTAGAAGAAAGATTTTCAAGGGCAAATATATGTCCAAAAAAGATAAACTAACAAAAAAATTAAGCAGTGGAATTTCCACCTCATGTAGAAAAATTGAAGGAATTCCTTTTTAAAATAGCATTTTCTACTTGGGGGAGGGAAGGGATAGTAGGGTAAAAACAAAGGAGGAGGTAACAATGCTTGATAGGAAATGTACTCATTACCTTACTCATGTAACTATACCCTCTCTGTATAGTATTTTCACAATAAAAATATATTCAAAAATATTTTCTTTAGGGAACATCTAACTTTATATTCTTTCTCTTTCCCTTTGAGATGTATATAAGTCATCTGAAAAGAGAAGTAAGCTTTTATTCTAGTTTTTTAACTCAGGAATACTTTTTCACAGGATCAGAGAGCCTTTTTTTTTAAAATGTGCAAATCAAGGAAGATAATATCCTCATCTTCTTATCTTCAGAGGGGTTTAATTTAGGAACTTGGCTTCAAACTGCAACCACCTCTGTCCATAGAGATGTGAGAGAAACTTATTATTCCCCTGGAATGAAGACAGTTAAAAAACCCCAAACCATTCCAATTTCTAGTTGTTTCTTATTTATCAGATTAACACATTTTTATCTGGAGAAGATCCATGCAATGGTTTGTATGTACTTGATTCATAGGGTAAGTTGTCTCTCTTCAGCAGGTTGTCTATGATGGAGATCACATTCTGGCTTAATGGTTAGTCAATACTAAAGCTTTTTTGTCTATTTTTGTTATTATGAACATGTTTTCTATATTGACAGGATTTTAAATTGCAATTCCCATTAATTTTCAATTTTTTTCAGCATGTAGAGAGGGATAAGACCCATAATTTCAAAGCAAGTAGTTTAGTACATGAAAAACAAGCTATGACAACATATTTGCTTTCAGGGGTGACTGAGGACAAGCAAAGTTATTTGGCCATTTGACAATGCTCTGTAGACTTCCTCTTTATGCAGAAATTAATTTGAGTTATCAGAGTATGATACAAGATAGTCTAGTACTTGCTTTGGCAAAGAGAGATGGTCTGTGTCTGTTGGCTCTAACTTTCTATGTAGAAATATAAACCTATGTGTTAGAGGAGCAAACGCTTAAGTTGTGGTGTGTACAAAATCTCCAATGAATTTTTTTAACTCTGCTACTAAAAGAACAACAGAAAGGGATTAGTGGGCTAAAAATGGAAAGTGTATGAAATACTCTATATGAACTTAATGTTTTAGGAGTCACAACTCTTTAGTCCTACTTAACCAAAAATTGAGAGCAATTATAACCAGAAAATGGAAAAAGAATGAGAAAGAAAAGGGACAAGGAAAGATGTCCTCCATAAGAAAGAAGAGAAGAAATACCCAGCTAACTTCTCAATTTCCATGTAGATAGCAACTTCAAATCCACAATGAAAAAATTTTCAGAGGTTTCATAAAAAAAGGAAGCACACAGAAGTTTAGCAAGGAGTTACTTAGTAAGTCAGTGCAAAGCAGAGAGAAATAGGAAATAAAGAAGAATCCCCTGACAGACAGGGCTTGTGAGAAGGCAGACTCAAAATGGCAGTCCTTGTTTTGGGAGTATTTGCACCTTTTGAGCTGGGAGTGGATGATCCCAGCTTCAATCCTTACATAGATAGGTGGTTGGGTCATCTCCAACATCTAGTCTTTTTGCGAGATTACCAATCATGGCAACAATGGTTCCACTGTATGATCCCTTCCCCAAATTACAGGGACAAGAGGCCTATGATAGGTCTTAATCTTACACAAAACATGGAATCAGTGGAGGTAAAGCTTAGGACATATTCAATGAGATTGTAATTTATATCTAATGTGTCCACAAACAGCTTTCTAATAAAGACTCCCTATTGGACCTCTCAAAATGTGGCTTCTCTTATCTCATGATTGAATTCCAGTATAACATAAGCACCTAAGATCGGTCCTTTCTCTTGCTTCAGAATTTCAGTATAAAACTCTGTGTAACCAAACTTATTTATTCTAAGCAAACAGAAAGAGCCTACTGTATAGTATACTTTACAATGAGATTATCAAAGTCCAGAGGATAAACACCAGTAGATTTCAGATGTCTTTTTATAAACAATCAGGCTAAAAAGCAAGAAACTATTCTGGCATCCACATACAATTCTGTTTTGAACATTCCAGTTCCATTGTGTAGGTCTTAAATTGTAGTGAGCTGTCACCTGAGCCTATCACAATCTTTTCATAAATATGTTAACCTTCTTTACCAGACAATATAACAACAATGCTCTGATATATAAAGCTTCCAGGGCTGAATAGGAAAGAAAAAAACCAAAAAACAGTGGATGTGGAACTTCCTTGTCTCTTCATCTTGACTGTGCTAGCAGGCTGGCAGGCACTATTCATTGTGGGTCCATTATCTCTCATCTACATCGAAAGTGTAGCAGAACATCCTGAATAAAAATTAAGGTCACTCTGTCAGTGACCCCATTGAATTGCAAAGTACATCATTTTTATCTTAGTATAATAAGCTTTTCCCCCCAATACTTCAAAATATGTTTAGAATCATACTCTTGATACAAACAGCAGGGATTAGAATTGAACATAAGTATATATTTTCAGATAGACAAAATAAAAGTGAGGAACCCATTCTTTCAGGGGTCATTCTAGGCAACCTTCCAGTTTCTAATCAGGGTAAAGACCTAGATCATGAAACCAGCTATAAATCTATTATATTAGCTAGAGAAAGCAAAAGAAGAAAAACCAGGAAAGCAATACTTGTCCAGCTAGAAGCAGAAAGAAGTGATTTAAACACACTACATAGATTTACTGCAAAGGTTTCAGCAATTTAATATTGACTCTCTCTCTCTCTCTATATATATATATAGTAATATAGTAGATAGATAGATAGATAGATAGATAGATAGATAGATAGATAGATAGATAGATAGATAGATAGATAGATAGGTGACGAGGAAGTAAGCGCCAAGAAAAGCAATGGTGAAGCTAGGCATGATGTTGTATCTCTGTAATCTCTGCACTGGGAAGGCTGAGGCTGTGATACAGGGAAACCTTGCTTCATAAAACCAAAACCAAACACCAAAATCCAAAAATAAATCAAAAGCAAAACCAGAAAAGCAAACATGGACAGGTGTTAGCAAGCAAAGCCCTATGTGTCAAATTGGTTCAACCATTTGTTCATATTAATACAAGTTACTTGGAACTGTATTATAATCATTCATTCAGTCTAATCAATGGTCTTTTCTCATGTTACTGTAGTAGAGTTTATTATATGCAACAAAGAGCTTACCTTGAGTTAGATGCCAGGGATCATACCTGTAATCCTATTTACTTAAGGGGCAGAAACCTTAAGATGCTAAGGAAAGTCCCTCTAATTCAGATATTCACTTCCTAACACAACAATTGCTAATTCCTGTGTTTATTATCTGGCCATACATTGTTAACAATGTCAGGTATAGTTTATTTCCATTGTCTATTTCTGAAAAGGTTTCTATAATCCACTTTCTCTTCCTCTTATATCCTCCCCGTTGTCTCTTCTATAGAATATCAGTTGTATTAGTTTTACATATTTTAGTGATTTATACTGTTAAAAAACTTATCTAGATTGAATTGATTAAAGAGTACTCTGACATTTGTTAGAACTACATTTAACATGAATTTGGCTTTTAGGTTGGTGGTAAAATTGATTCAATAAATAAAATGAGATATAATTTTATATTTTTCACTGAAGGGCAATCTTCCAGAGTCAAGAATTAGCTTTCAACATCTATTCTAATTCACCAATACTCTTTGTTTCACATCCAAAGTCTCAAATTCTTTGTATTCTGTTTCCATTAAAACTACCTTCTGAGCAATTTAAAACTCATAGAATCTAAATATATTTTTATTTTCTTATAAGCTTTTGTGAAGACTTATAAGGTAAAGGATTCTAATTTCAATGTATCCTCTCTCAAAAGTAACATTGAATTCATTTCACTTATATGGTCCTAAGTACATAGCTATTGAGTGATTCTGTTTGTTTGATAGGAATATCCTAGAAATATACTAATTATTATAAATGAGGGAAACCATGGGACCTATGTTTCTTTGGGTCTGGCTTACTTCACTTAATATGATTTTTCCAAGTCTTTCCATTTCCTTACAAATAGGGCAGTGTCATTCTTTCTGATAGAAGCATAGAATTCCATTGTATATATAGACCATGTTTTCTTGATCCATTCATCTACTGAGGGACATTGGGGTTGGTCTCATATCTTAGCTATGGTAAATAATGCTGTGATGAACATTGTTGTACTGGTAGCTTTAGTATGGTCTTGTTTGTAGTCATTTGGGTAAATGCCCACAAGTGGAATTGCTGGGTCACAGGGGAGCTCTATGTGGAACTTTTGAGGAACTTCCATACTGCTTTCCAGAGTGGCTGAACAAGTTTACACTTCCACCAACTGTGTACTAGTGTTCCCTTTTGGCCAAATCCCCTCCAGCATTTGTTGTTATTAGATTTCTTGATTATATTCTTGGACATAGAGATTTTTCTTTGTTGTTTTTAATGTAGTATGTGATTTCTTGTTTAGTTTTGTGTGTTTTTATTCCCCATTATGTTTTTGCCCTAGTTGTCAAAGTATTTGATTTTGGTACCCTGGGTATGATATATATGTTTGTCTAGATTAGGGAAGGAAAGGGGAACAACAAAATGGTGAAACAAAGGACAAAGAAGGAACCAATGCAAGAGCAATACTCACAAGGCAATATGTTGGAAATGATCTGTACAAAGGTGGGGGAGGGATTGGGAGGACAGAAAGTGGGAGGAAAAAGAGGGAAGGGGTAACAGGTTCAACAAGAAATGTGCTCACTAGCTGACTTATGTTAACTGTAACCCCTCTGCACATCACCTTGACAACAAAATTAAAAAGAAAACATTGAATTCTGCTGATGAGAAATCTGGTATTAATTTGGATCTTTTTCTTTTGTAAAACATTTGGTTCTTTGCATTAACAATGTCTAGTTTTCTAGTTTTTTCCTAAGCCAGGTATGGTAGTACATGCCTACAATGGCAACACTAGGAAGGATTATAATTATGCTAAGTGATATGGTGAAATTTCATCCCTGCTCTTCACTCTTTACTATTTCTTAACTTTTCTCTTAATGGCTGGAGTTTAAATCTCATAGCATCTTCTGTAAATATCTAGTGCTTGTTCATTTATTTTGCTTGATCAATGGAAGCTCTTTCAGTCTTTAATGTTTTGAGAATGTTCTTCACTTACATCTTCCCCTCAGTTTGCTGAAGCTACCTCTGTGTAGATGTTGAATTTATTATTCAATGTTGGAATCTATTAACCCATTGACTTTTCTGTTCCATTCCAAATTAATATCTTTATGTTCCATGTTCTGTTAGAATGAATTACATTAACTTTTTCTAATGTTGTGTTTGGTGATGGCTATTTTTCTAAGCAGTTTGTGCTTATTTGGTACATAGGTACCAAATAATAAATGGCACATGGGTAACTAACTACTTAGACGCTCATTTATCTTTCTTATTTCTGGGAGTTCTACAGTTTTTCATATTTCTCTTCTTTTAATAACCAAATAAATAAATAAATAACCAAATAACTAAAGAGTAGATAGAGTTAGTTGGTATTGTTTTAGCCATAAAAGTTTAGAGTTGTTTCTCAACAGGCTTCTTCCTTGAATTAGATAACTGGCTGCAGAAGACTTGTAAACACCATCAGGAAGTTGGAGAGGTTTTTGCTTTTTTGGATAGGATGGATAGGAGGCACCACCCATTTTGCTTCCACTGATGCCACCTTCAAGAATACTTCTAATTTTTCAGCAACAATTATTAGCTATAGTTCTCTCATGGGTAGAATTATTTTGTTTGCTTTGTTCATTCTACTCCTTTCTTCCTTGTGCTCAAATGAAATTCTCCAATATTGGATTTATCATATTTTCTAGAAAACAACTCTCTGAATCTTGGAGTGGGAGGATAGAATGTTAACATAACCTGTCCATGTTTTCCCATTTCTACATTCTGCTCTTCAATAAGTTACCTTTTTCTTTGTTTGATAATAATCACCTGCTCTAAAACATGCTAACTCTGAGCTTGAAACATCTTCCAGGACTTGCTACCGAGAATTTATATCAGACCATGTTTATTTTTGCTCTTAATTTGTTAATCCAATTGCAATTATTATTATTATTATTATTATTATTATTATTATTATTATTATTATTATTATTATTTTGTCATTTGTGGGGCTTGAATTCTGGGCCTGGGTGCTATGTCCCTCAGCTCTTCAGCTATACCACCTCAGCCACAGCGCCACTTTTGGCTTTTTCTGTTTATGTGGTGCAGAGGAATCAAACCCAGGGCCTCATGTATGCCAGGCAAGCACTCTACCACTGAACCACCTTCCCAGCCCCCAATTGCAATTATATTGGCAGCGGTCAAGAGTGCTCTGTTTTCTTGGAAACTTCATTCTATTTTTTGTTTCTTATCTATGGCATATTCTGAATCCTCTTATGGAGCCCAGAAGCTCACAATTTTAGGTCGATTTTGTTCCTAGTTATTCAATGAGTATCTAAGCTAGTCTTCAACATAGATTCTACTTAATGCTTGTATTCTACAGAGCCACACTATGAATTACTACAGAACATATTAATTTATACACACACAGACACACATATACATACACATCCACATAAGCCACCAAGAGATTATATTGGCTCTATGCTAAAAAAAGGTTTGTAAGGGTGTGCTACGAAATTATTAAAGGTGTAGTTGATAGTCGTGCCTAAGAAGTACTAAAACACCAATAACTTTATTAGCTATGAACAACTTCTAGTATTCCTCAAAACTTTTTTTTTTTTTTTTAGGTCGAGGGGCTTGAACTTTGGGCTTGGGCACTGTTCCTGCACTCTTCAGCTCAAAGTGAGCGCTCTACCGCTTGAGCCACAGCGCCTCTTCCCGTTTTCTGGTGGTTTATTGGAGATAAGAGTCTTACGGACTTTTCTGCCCGGGCTGGCTTTGAACTGTGCTTCTCAGATCTCAGCCTCCTGAGTAGCTAGGATTACAGGCATGAGCCATGGACGACCGGTGGAAAAAAAACTTTTTATAATAATACTATTTTGTAGAAATTTCTGGAACTATACTATTAGAGGTACATTCTGATGATCACTGTTGATTAGCAAAGATCTCTGCCACATCTCCTTACTCAGTCTGGACAGGGATAGTCTTCATGTACTGCAAGTATTCAGAAAGGGAGAACAAGGAAAAATGAGAATCACAATCGTGTTGTGTAGTAGACTTCTTTCATTTTATGGATTTCCCCTCCCCCCCAGGAAAAGCTGGACCATTACCTTCTGAGTATGTAGAAAATATTTATATTTTTATATCCCCTACTACATCTGTGAAACAAGGAACATTAAGTAGGAACCTGGGAATCAATATTTTTAATCAGATTCCAGTAGTAGTGTTAGATGCTGCTCCTCACCTTCTTCCTCCTCCTTTTCCTCTTCCTCCTCCTTTTCTTTTTCCTCTTCCTCCTCCTTTTCCTTTATCTCTTCTTCCTTCTTCTTCTCCTCCTCCTTTTCCTTCTTCTCTTTCTTCTTCTTCTTCGTATTTATTTGTTTTTTGTGTGTGATAATCATGGGGCTCGAACTCAGGGACTGGCCGCTGTCCCTGAGCTTTTGTGTTCAAGTGCGCTAACACTTGAGCAACAGCTCTACTTCCAACTTTTTGATGTTTAATTGGAGAAAGAGTCTTACAGACATTCATGTCCCAGCTGACTTTGAACTGTAGTCCTCAGATCTCAGCCTACTTAGCAGCCAGGATTGGTCATGAGCCACTCACTGTCTCCCAGCTAGGGCTTCTTATTAACTTGATGTTTGGAGAGTTGTAAATGGTTAATAATAAGTACATAAAACATTTGGATTTAGTCACTGTTTATGAGAATTTAGTCTGCCACTCACATTCTTAATATTTACTCCATCATTTTTCAGGTAATTAGTTTTAGTTCTGTCCCAGTGATTGACATGGGCTATTAATTTATACCATTGTTCAGACATTTGAAAAACAAAATAAATTATATATGTGTGATTATGGTTCACTTTGACAATCATAAATTTGTTTTGACATGTCATTACCAGCTAGAATTTTGTTTAAATGGTAATACCTACCTATCATTTATAGTGGTATTAGTTCTGATTTAGAAAACTGATTGATAATATTATAATGAGTGTTAAACAATTGTAGGTATCGCTAAAATAGCATCCTGATAGTTGAATTAGCACAAAACAAAGAAAATATTTGCAGTTTTTAAGGTAGTATTTTCTACTTATATCATGAGACCAATTAAAAGTTTTGAACAACTGCTGACTAAAGAATCTATTTCTAGGCATTGATATTAGACAATGGGTACAAAGTTTAAATTAGATAGGTGGAAAAAATTAAATGGGTCTATTATAACATGATGACTATAACTATGATAAATTTTATTCAACAAAACACTAAGAAATTAAGTTTTATGTACTCTCAGTATGGCAAAGACATGTTCTCACTACTACATTGATTTCAGTATTAGTCACAAGAGTCCACATGTAGAATCAATATTTCGTGGTCGTAAGTGGTCATCAATATATGAAGGACTGTTCTTTCTGTTCTAATTATCCCAGGAAGGAATACAATTCATCCTTAAAAATGAAAGTATCACAATGACTCAGTAACTATATGCATATGATCTTATAAAATGATGCTAATCAAAATGAACTCCAAGAAATAGAAACTAGAGGTTTTATATTACACTCTTTGCAATTATTTTTTCTTCAGTTTATTCCCTTTTGTTACTGTTTTTGTTTTCTATAACCTTTTCTGCAGAATTCCGTGATGTAGTCAGATGCCTATAAGAGTTAACAAGCAGAAGCAGTCTTTATTCAATAAGGTACTAAAGGTGGGGCTCAATGCTTATTTTTTGTATTCTTCCAGTTAAGTGATTTTAGCTGTGTTCC
Source organism: Dipodomys merriami (assembly GCF_024711535.1). Lineage (NCBI taxonomy): Eukaryota > Metazoa > Chordata > Mammalia > Rodentia > Heteromyidae > Dipodomys > Dipodomys merriami. The sequence goes on from NW_027202270.1 coordinate 107,132,881, forward strand.
AGTGAAGTGATTTTAGCTGTGTGTCACAAAGTTTCTTGATAGACCTGTGATATCTGCTCATGGTCTCCAATTTATCTGCTTTCATCCATTCCAGAATATGCATATGTATCTCTCCTACTAATCTTTAAAATGTAATGGTCTTAAACCATCTGGGGAAAATAAACAGGTAAAAGTAAGAGTGATGGCATTTAGCTTCCAGAAAAAAATAGACAAATATCAGATAGTAAAAAGGAAAAAAATGGATTATTTTTACAGACATTAAGTATGAAAAATGACTGGGTTATTCAAATAAAGCTGTTAACGAAAATGTAAATTTAATAGAGAAGAAAAACCTGTGTGACAGTATTGTAGAAATGAAAGTCAATAACTTGCCATCAGTGGAAGAATAAATGAAAGAGGGCCAAAGGAATCTGAATGAGAAAAGCAGAGTATGGAAAAGATCTAGAATTGCATTAAAGTTGATTTTCCTTAGTGAGACCAAAACCATTAATATTAACACAAATCAAATATAGAAAGATCATAAATTATATTTTATTCAAAGATTAAAAGGAATCATTATTTTTCTTAAAATAAAAATTAATTCATTATATAAAATTCTGAATAGCAACAAAACTTTTTAAATAGGATTATATGAGTAAAAGTAAGATAGTGAGTACATTTCTTTTTGAACAGTGTTACCCTCTCCTTCATTTTCTTTTGCTTTTCCTCCCCTCTGCCCCAACTCCTCTTCCCCTCCCACAAGTTGTAAAGTTCATTTCCAACTTAGTGTATAGGATGGCTTTGTCCCACCATTTCTGTGATTCCCCTTTCCTTCCCCCAGTCAGATAAACTTTCACACAAAAGGTACAGGAATGTAGAACAGTGATACTATTTTTTATTTTTTTATTGTGAAAATACCGTATAGAGGGGTTACAATTACATGGGCAAGGTAATGAGTGCATTTCTTATCAAGCATTGTTGTCTCCTCCTTTGTTTCCCCTTGCCATTCCTTCCCGTCCCCCCAACTCCCTCCTGCGCCAAAGTTGTAAAGTTTGTTTTTCGACATAACATCTTGTACATCTCATTGTTGAAATGGGTCTACCTGTATCCCTATTTATAAAATTTGTTTTTTCCCTTCCCTGCCACAAATTATACCAACATCAAATACAGTGTAAACAGGAGTTATACCGTGGGGAGAGTCATTCAAAGTAACCAAAAATATCTTATAAATATGTTAGAAACAATAGTAAGAAAGAAAGGACATTTGAGTCCTTATCTTGGGGTTCATTTCACCTAACATCAACTTATCTGACCGTTTATACTTGCCTCAGACATATACTAGGTGTTGCAAATAAGGGAAACCATGGGATGTGATCCTATTTTTTTAAGAAACAAGATTAATACTGATTGCTACCATTTGATCATTTTGAACAAGCTAGTCTGAGCCTTTTAGGAGATTTTTCTCCTTTGTTCTCTCAATCCTAAACTTACCTAGCCTTCACTTTTCAGCCCAAATTATACCTCTTTTAATTGTGCTCATTAATAATATGTGATCCCTTCCTCTTAACTTGGGCAATCCCAAGATCTCTAGTGATTTTAATGAAAATGATTCTTGGTAAAGATAAGAACATTTCTCTTCTCTTTGTAGTGTTTGGTACATAGTCATGATCCTTCTGTGACCTGTTATGAACTCATAAAATGAGACAAGTGGTGTTGCTTGTCTCATCTATATCATCTTGAGTAGTAACAGCTATTTTTGCTGGTTGTCTCAAATTTTTAGCAGTAAACTGTAAGTAACATGTTTGTGGAGAATATATAACCTTTGAAAGTTCTCTTCTCACCCGCAAGGTCCACACTAGCGTCTAGGCAAATTGGTTTTCTACATCTAAGCAATGTTCTGATTTCCAATGGGGATCACAGTCATTTCCAGTTTATTGGATTTTCTGATGGCCACAGAGATCCTAGAGCAACTAAGGGAGGAGGGAGGAGATGAGGAAGATTTGGAATGAAGCTAATGTGAAGGGTAGTCATTGAAGTCTTACCACTGTGCCTCTGGAGCTACTCTATCTCAGAACCTAATTTGGTGGAATAATGTAGTTTCTCATTTGGCAGGCTAGCTAGAGTTTGGTTTACTGGTTCTTATTATTTGGAAGACTTAAAATTGCATGTATTCCACTTTCCTTTACTAATACGCTCTTTACTTACATCACTCTTGGCTTCATTGCAGTTTGTCAGATCAGGTCTTAGCAAAATAAACCACAGCCTGTGAGAAATGTGACTCAGCAGGCACAGTAGGCCAGCTCAGACCTTTCCTGTGCCATGCCCAGCACTTGTTCTCTTTCAAGACTTCCCAAAGCACAGGATGTTTCAAATCCCTGGAAGCAACTGCCCATATGTTCACCTTTATTACCAACCGGCAGCTTCCAAGCATCTGCTAAATTACCATTTTGAGTGCTCAATAGTGCTTTCATTTGTGTAAAAAAAAAAAAAAAACAGAGACTCTTTGCCCCTCATTAAGTTAGAATGGGATTGCACCACAGCATGGAGCCAGCTTGTAGGTATGCTGAGGAATCTGGGAGAGCTGAGAGAATTAGATGCTTCTGTGAGCAGAGTATTTCAGAGGTGAAAAGTCAGGTTGTGCTGGTACATGAACATGTATGCAGACATATGATATGAATGAACATTGTGCTCGGGCATACTGATGTTCTTTCTCATAACAATGAACAGGTTCTTTCCTTTGAGTGCAAGGGAATTTCAATGATGTAGAATGCGCTGTGCTCTTATGTCTTTCTAACCCCAAGGAAGATATTTTGGGGAATTGGAGGATACTGGCCACAGTGCTGCCACAGATGTTCACCATCTCACATAAGCAGATGCTCCTTGGAGAAATTCCTGTAAAGTTTCCAACTTGTTCAGTCACTGCAGTTGGTGGGACAGCAGTATCTGCAATACTCATGGTGTTTTTTTTTTCTCCAGTTAACTTGTCAATGCAGTTGAGTTATCAAAATGGCATAAGTGTTATGTCAATACCACTACAAATATAAAGCACTAGCCATGAAAAGTCGAAGGCAAATTGTTTTCCAACTAAATGGTGGCTGCCTGCTCTTATAGATTAAGACCAGATCTCTCCATAAAGCATTGGAGCAGCAAATTTAAGAGGAGGCAAATAGAACATAGACTATTTGGCAACAGAGATAAAACAGTTCATTACCTGTTTAATGTTTGCATTTTTTCTGGTTTAAGGCAAGCATAAAATTATAGGTAACGAAGTGACACTTAATAGACACTGGACATTTCAAGAGAAATATAGCTTTTAAGAGCATTTATTTTCCCCCCTTAGAAAACAAAAGGAGGAGAAATGGAGAGGGGGATTTGGTCAGGTACAAATCTCACAGGCAAAAATTATAAAGGAAAGAAACAACTGAATTCTAACCCCAATTCTATAAATTTTTAATTGTTGGAATCTGGCCAAATCATTTTCCTTTGTGTGGGGACTTAATTTGCAAATTTATTGTGAAGAAATTAAAGCAAATGTCTTTTCTACTTCACAATACTGTGGCAAAATGAAATGGGACTTTACTTGAAGGTGTATTGCACCGAGTTTGCAATCTAACCTGACAGTCGAAAAGACATGTCCAGCTTAGATCTAGATGGTGGTAATTAGCTAAGGTTAGCTAAGATGTTTCTTTCTGTCTGTCTTGAACACATCACACATCAGAGAGCTTAGCATTTATTCATGACCATCATTGCTCTCTGGAGCATTGTATGTTGTATAAAATATAGTTCTTCTAAGAAAAGGGTTAACACCTGGGCTTTGCTGCTTATCATCTTTCTTATATGGTCAAGAGGAAGTCAGATTCAACTACCTCATTTATAAGAGATAAGAATGCAACACACATGGCAAAGTTATGATCTCCAAAGCTCTTTACAGATACTTTGTGATTAGTCTGAAGTGAGAATGTATCTTATTTCTGTAGTTATGACATCATATATGTTGGTTTAACAATAGCAGCAATAACTGAATGTTCAAGGTGAAATGCGTTATTCTTAAAGTACCACTCAAATATTATCCTCAATTCAGTCTAAGGAGAAAAGGAAGTATTACACATGAATTCTGAAGTCCCTTTAATGTCACTTAATTAAAAGGCACTGAGCATTTTTAGTAAAATGTAATAAGACACACAAGAAAGGAGAAGGTTTGGATGCAGATGATCTTCAGTTACTGATAAAATACAGTATAGGCTGGTAATCTTACTAATGTCAGATGTGGAAAACAACCTTGTTATCCTTTTACCTGCTCTTGCCTTCCTTTCTCATTCTCTTTGCAGGCCTAATACCACTAGTCTTCCTGCTGCCTTTTCTGACATCCTTTTTAGGCAATGAACATCTCTTGTTTCTTATTAAGTGGCTTAATTAATGTAATAGACATTTAAAAAACCAAACTAGTATCATTTGCTTGTGTTTGGATCATTAACTTCTTCAAGTTTCATTCAGTTGCTTCACTGGTAAAATTATGACCATAACAGCAAACCTTGTTAAGCATTAAATGAGAAAATCCATATAAAGCATTGAGAATATTGTCATGACCATATTAAGTTTCCATTGACTTCCAGGAATAATTATAATGCCATAGTTAAGATATTTTATATTGTAGTTTGAAAACTCAGATCTTCACATAGAAATAGGACAAATGCAACAGTGATACTCACTCATCACTTTGTTGAAAATGAACTATATACCTTGTCAGGGAGGAGAGTTGGGAGGGAAAAACTGGGAGAAAATAAGGAAGAAGTGACACTGTTCATAAAGAAATGTACTTATTACCTGACTTATGTAACTGTAACCCCTCTATACATCACTTTTACAATAACAATTGCTTTTTTAAAAAAACATGGAAAATGTCTACATTTAAAAGGGGTTGGGTATGTATCTTAAATGGTAAAGCACTTAGCAAGTTCAAACCCAATAATGCCCCCAAATTAATATCTATATCCTTTTACCAGCCAAAGTAAAATTCAATCTCTTGAAATAGTGGGAAATATAAAGATCACCACTTCACATCCACTAAAATGATCACTACAAAGCATTAAAACACACACACACACACACACACACACACACACAAGTTCTTGTGAACATGTGGACTACTAGGGGTATGAAATGTGGTACTTCCTCTGTGAAAATGGTACAATTTTGATAAAAAAAATTGAAAATAAAATTACTATGTTATCTAGAAATCCATTCCCTCCACCCCAAAACTAGAAATAATTTGTGAGTTACAATGCCTGGATTTGAGACCTGCTCTTAAAATGACTATTTTTGTGGTATTAGATGCGATTTCAATTTTGAACTTTTTAATAGGACAGGAAAGAGACAGTATTCACATCCCCGTGTTATTATGAAGGCCGAGATGACCAGTGCAGAAAGATTGACATGGTGAGTATTCATTGCGATACAGATAAGCTACTGCCACCATTGCAATAGCTTGGGAATAGTTGTGTATAATGATTTTTCTAAAGGAAGCATTAAGAGAGAAAATGTTTAGTTAGGAGCTAGGAAGGTGGCTCAGTGGTAGAGTGCTTGCCTGGCATGTATGAGGCCCTGAGTTCGATTCCTCAGTGCTACATAAGCAGAAAAATCTAGAAGTGGTACTGTGGCTCAACTGGTAAAACTCTAGCCTTGAGCTGAAGAGCTCAGGGAAGCGCCCAGGCCCAGAGTTCAAGCCCCATGACCTTTCCTTCCCCCCAAGAGATAAATGTTTAGTTTATATTTTGTTTACAACTAAAAGTCTGTGAAGAGTTACGATTATCCCATTATTACTGTATTTGAATCAGGGAAGGGAAGAAGAACAACAAAATGGTGAGACAAAGGAAAAAGGAGGAACCAATGCAATAGTGATACTCATAAGACAATATGTTGAAAGTGATCTGTACAAACTGTGGGTGGGGTTGAGGGGAGGGAAAGAAGGAGAAAAATGATGGAGGGGGTAACAAGTTTGACAAGAAATATACTTACTACCTTACATATATAACTGTAACCCCTCTGTACATCACCTTGACAATAAAATTAAAATACTACTACTACTACTACTACTACTACTAAAGAAGTATAGAGGATAGATGTGTAGGAATTATAAGAATTTCATTAAATATTACTGAACTTGTAGATATTTCCTTAGTTCTGTGAGGAGATATCTGGGCATGCTCTCTAGCAGAAAAGTATAATCCCAACCTGACAAGACAGGTCTATCGAGCAAAAGTATTAGTGGTTAACATGTTAACACATTGTGCATTAATTTTCATCGAATTAGTTGGCAGAAAGCAACATAGAATGTTGACTCACATTGATACTTTGCACTGTAATTTCTCTTATGAAAACAAGCTTTTACTTGCTTCTGTCATTTGCCTTCCCTTTTGTTTAGTACCAGCAAATGACATAAACTCACTGTTTGCTTTACTCTCTCAGATTTTGTAGCTGAAGGGGACAATCCCAGCCAGCGAGGCAAATTAAAGTATAGGGATGACTTGCAAAACTGAATTGACTAGTACAAAGCTGAATGCTCTCATAGTTACAGAACTAGTCATTAAATCAAAGCTGTCAACTATACTCTCATACTGTTTTGTCTATTTCACTTAGCATAGTTCCCTCAAAGGTTGGCAAACTGAATAGAGACACTCAACATTCACCTGATCTTCCTCAAAGGAGAACAAAAGCAATGGGTTAATAATAATTGCTTACTTCTGTAAGTTTTTGTGGAAGAATGCTAAACATAAGTGAGACAAACATGGAAACTTCATAAGATCCAGACATTTGGATGACAGCATAGTGATACAAAATACCCCATCATCTACTGTCGTGGCTTTGCTATGGAGGAAGTAAGAGTCTCCCCTGTACAGGAGTAAAGGTGAGTGGGTCCCAGCAGACACTAGCACTCTGGGAGTTTGCTGGGTGATCATTTAAAATTCTTTTCTAGCTTACAAACTTGTAAGTAAATAAGTTGGGTAGTCTGAAAGTGTTTACAAATGGATTTACTGAAAAACAGTTAATTCAAGGAAGGTTTTAAAGCGTGTAATTCCGTAGAAAGCCAAAATCAAAGTTCAGCAAAATGAAACACCAGAAATGGGTACTTGAAAGGGGTGGGGTGGGATCAAAGGAAAAGAGGTAGACAAATGAAGAGATGAAGAAAGGGAAAATGCAGGCAAGAATCAAATGTATATGCTGTAACATTAGGAAGAGTGAGAGAAGGGGTAGGTAGAGGAGCAATGGCTGAGAATGTTGAAAGGTGATAACATTGATCAGCATATATTATATTTATAATCTGCTTTGTTAAATGGCATCTCCTTGATACAACTGCTTAAAGATAATAAAAATATTTTCTAAAGCCAGACTACTCTGCAGAATTTAGGATACAGATTTATAAGCCTGTGAGGGTTGTGGATTTGTCCAGCAGTGAGGATTGCCAGAATACAAACTGATAGCATCTTATTGGGAGCCCCATTTTCACTGTTAACACTGCAAAAAAGAGATTTTCCTCCTCTATCAATAGAACAATTAACCTTAGGTGGTCCAGTTTGATTCTGTGCTTCTGTCCAAGGCACCGGAATCTTTTGAGGTTCCAGTCTCTCTGGATTTTCACAGTATGTCACCTCAAAATGTAGCTATGCACCTGCTACTTTGACTTGGTGGAGAAAGAGGTGAATGCTGGCCAACTACTTGGTCATCTTTTTTTTTTTTTTTTTTTTTTTTTTTTTTTTTTTTTAAATTGTATTTTATTTTATTTGAGAACATACTGTACAAAGGGGCTACAATTACATGGGCAGGATAATGGATACATTTCTTACCAAGCATTGCAGCCTCCTCCTTTGTTTACCCTTCACTTCCCTTCCCCGCCTCCCCCCTCCCCCCACCCAATTTTACTTGGTCATCTTGAATCTCTCAAAACATAATCTTCTCTAGATCCTGAAAACAGGGAATTCCTAACTTCTGCTTCCAGTGACAATTTATGGGGTTCATATGGTCTTGTTTGCCTTATATGTTTCAATTACCATTTTTAAAGTTTCACACCCAGCGAAAAATATGCAGATTATGTTTACTGGGTATAAAGAATGACTCTGCCACCATAAACCAGCACAATTTTAATGAATCCAACCTGCCTCTTCCCAGAGAAATGCTGATTCAAGGCAGCCCGGGCTTCTCATCTCTCTGGTCTTGGCCTCTGTTTGCCTTTTTATTTTTTTTTAAAGGTGTAACTATCACTTCATTTTTTGTAAATGTCTATAAAGTTTCCATCTCGGAATGAAATTAAGCTTACTTCTGCATATTTCCAGAGTTTCCTTATCATTATTCACTCATTAATTAACACAGTACTCAGCAGGGTATGTGTGATAATAAAAGGGCTGAGGGAGTAATTGGCCTCCCCTATCTGGGACCCTTAGGATTATAGTAGATGTACAATATGTGAAAGTTCTATTTAATTCTCAACATGATTGAAGATGTGTCTTTAATCATAATACTTGAGATTCATGACTCTTCATCCAGTTCTAAAATCTGGGCTTCTTTGAAGATTCATAGGCCTTGAACAAAGAATAGCTAAATGTTCCTGAGGAAACTCTTTATAAGATTTCAGACCATACACTGTGAATGATTTTTTATTTTTCCAATGAATCTTTTGGCTATTGTCAGTCTTTTAGTACATGACAGAAATAAATAATGGCATGTTAGTTGCATAGGTGAATGAAGACTACCAGGAAGGAAGATGAAAGAAGTCCCTGAAGCTCATCCTTTATTAAAGTAATAAAGGTAATAAATGAAAAGGTAATACTGCATTCCTGAGAGAATGTTGAGATTAAAGTAACTGTCAAGCTTGAAAGATTCAGAAGTGATTGCTTGTATCACATTACCATTTCTCCAGCCTAATTACAGAAGATAAATGAGACATGGAGAATGATGATGGATTATTTTAAGCCTAATCTGAAAGTGACGTTAATTGCAAACCATGTGCTAAGTGTTGTATTTTTGTGGAATAAATCAATACCCGCTTTGACATCTGAAATGCAACTATTGATTTTAAGATTTTTTTCTCTCTATTCCAGTAAGATTTGAACTTTGAGAGTAATTTGTTTTTACCAGTAGAAGCAACAGTAACCCTGGCCATCATGTCTTAGAGTAGAAGATAACTACCACCTATCTCTGTGCCACCATTATTCTGTAGTGACATCAACGGTGTCACTATCTCACAGGTAATATGTTGATGCATTATTCTAATAATGTGATGTTTATGAGAACTTGAGAGGAAGATGTAGTGGGACACAGATAAAGTTTTTAATATTCAATTTAATGAATTATAGCAGTCAGTGATACCACCCTAAAGTAGGTGATAGGTTTTGCTTCTAAGAAAGAGAAACCATGATGTTGATTTCTTTGATTCTCTGATATTTCATGGACTCCATACCCACTTTAGACCTTTGTCTTTTACTTATTTACTTGGTGCTCTAACATCTTATTAGCCTAGATCATTAATGGATTGAGGATGTAGTACAAGTACGTAGATTTATACGTTGTTAGTTACTGAATCTCAGAACTCTCAGAGAGAATGTTGTATTGAATCTGTCGTAACTGTAATAGTAAAAACTCTGAAGAAACTCCAAGTGTTGTAAAATAATGTCAATCTTTCTTGGATACTCAAGCATTTTGCTTCTCAGAAATATATCTTGGCTTGGTACCTCACATACACAGAGTTAACAATAATACATCAGAAACACTGTGATTCATATTATATCCTCTGAGTCATAAACTTGATTACAAGCATCCCTGCTGTCAGGCTTCAGTAAAGGTAGCAGATTCCATAGCAGGATCATCAGGACATCTCTTCCTCTGCACTGCTGGGTGTCCCTCACTGGACATCTGCAATTACATGGAACATTTCTATGACTGATTGAAGTGGGAAAAGAAACCAAGTCACATCAGAGAGATGACTCTGTATGGTGTTTGACAGTGGCCATGCAGGCTCTAAAATCTGGAAAGGAAAGGATACACAGAGAGATACTACATCTCACTCTATTAGCTGGCTTTGGTAGAAATTTTTTCGGGATTACATGCTCAAGTCAGATACACCTAGGAGATTTATACACAGTTCAGCTTGGAAGTAATGAAATTTGTTGTTCTTCGTAGTACAGATACAAAAAAGTAGTATATTACTACCTTATTACTGATTATTACTGATATTCAAAGGTCTTTGCCTTTTGAAAAGAAAAAAAAATCTGCGGATTGTTGATTGCATTATCCTTTAAAAAGTTATTAAGAGTAAGTTGTTAAAGATGGGGACACATTGTTTAAGAGTGAGAAATTAAAAAATTTGATTGCATGATTGATACCAAAGTGGGATGTGAGTTTGTGATTAGATAGTCACACTTTGACTGTTGTGGCTGAAGACGTAATCATTATTTTTAGAATGGCTCATTGAGAACAGTCAGTATGCATGTCTACAGCATCAAGTCTCACACCCAACTCAATGATGATGGTAAATAGCTGCAATAAACAGGGATAAGACATATGTTCTCCCTGGGAGGGGGAACTCATTTACACAGGAAGTGTTAGGAAACACTCCAAGATGTTTCTTTAATATTGAAAGATGATTTAAAGTTCCCTGAAAATGATTTCTAAAATATATTCTACTTGCAAACATAAGAAAAAATTTTGTCAAATCATTTCTGTTTGATAGGAGTTGCTACTATTCAATTTGAGCTCAGGGTTTGACCCTTTGGCTGGCATTCTACCACTTGAGCTATAACTCAAGTCTGGCTTATTTTCTGCAGATGGAGTCTTCAGAACTTTCCTACCAAGGATAATTTTGATTCTTATTCTTCTGGATTTCATCCTTCTACATATTTAGTATTACAGATATGAGCCACCAGCAACTGGCTTTTCTGAATGAATTTAGTAGCCTAAGATACTCCTTTTTAATGTTACTAAATGAGTCAACAATTATTTAAATCTAAGCAATTTGTGTATGTGTGTGTGTGTGAGAGAGAGAGACACACACACACACACACATACAGAGAGAAAGAGAGAGAGAAAGAGAGAGCGAGAGAGTCCCGGGGCTTGAATTCAGGGCACTGTTCCTAAGCTTTTGATGCTGAAGGTTAACACTTTACCACTTGAGCCAAGGCTCCACTTTTGGAAATTTTGGAGGTTAATTGGAGATAAAACTTTGCTGCTTCAGCTGCTTTTGAATTGCAGTCTTCAGATATCAGCCTCGTGAGTAGAGCGAGGTTACAGGCATGAACCATGGGTGCCTGACCAGCAATTTTCTTTTATGATATTTGAAAATAAAACTAACATGAAGGAAGTATCTATATTCTTAATTGTTTGTGTGAGTTGGGTACAGGCTTAGAAAGGAGCAAGATTGAAGCATTAACATTGGATCCATAATGTGAGAATTCTTTTATTTCATGTAAATGCATCTAAGTTCACCAATGTGGTTAGAAATTTTAATAATCTAATGTAAGTGTTGACAAATTGCACAGTATATGCTAAATTTGGTTCACTGTATTGTATGGTTAAAAATTAATAGGAGATTATTCTACATCATGTAAAACTTCCATGAAAATAAAATCTGATTAAACATATGAAGTATTATTGATACATAGTCACACTTATCCATTTATGTACTGTTTATGTTTCTGTACCAGGAAAGCAATTGTTATAGATGTTATGGCCTGAAAAATCTAAAATATTTACTGTCTGACTTGCTTTTATGTCTAGACTAACCCTGCACATAGAGAATAGAATGGTATGTTCTTTGCTTTCATTGAATACTGTACATTTTTACATTTTTAATAGAAATAAAAATAGAAACAAGGAATTGTTCTTGGTTCAGGTATGTTCCTTTCTGCATCTCAGTCTTTGGATTTATTGTCAGAACCATTTTGCAACTTTCATGCTATCAAAATCCTTGGCTAAGTGACTGTAGCAGAAGTTGTCCTGAGCTGTGTGTCTGGCTACAAAACTTAATTTTTCTGGGCCTTTTCAGAGCTGTCCTGTTTTCCCAGAGATTCTAGAAACTATATGTATGACTGTATTTTTTGTTTTTATACAATGCGAAACTAAATAATAATAATAGTAATAATAGTAATAATAATAATAATACAATACTAAACTGAAACCTGATAGCAAACATTCCAAGGTGTTTCCTTGAGAAAGTAAGATAGAACTAAATGTCCTTAAAAGCAATTTGATACTTAACAAAAAGAGATTTATTTTGACTTATGATCCTAGAAATTTAAAGTCAAAATTTCAAATCTAGTGAGGGCCTTCTGGTGTGAAGCATCATGTAAGAGACAGTAGTATAAATGTGAATGTGTGTGTGTGTGCGTGTGCATTCAATCACAGATTGCCACAGCAATGATCTAGTTTAACATTAATCACCTCAAAATGCCTCACTTAGAAATGCCATAGGCAGATTAAGTTTGCATTCACTTAGTATTTCAGAATGGTGGTTTGGTGGTTGATTTTACCCTTGAAAACTTGATGATACATACAAACTCTATCCAAATCATAGCACTATCTAACATTGCTTTAATTAATTCCTTTCCAGATTAAATCAACCATACTTCTACCTTGATCTAGTACCAAACATAAGTAAGCAAGCAAAATAGAATGACGATAACAAGATGTTAAGATATTTAAGAAGATTAAATGTCTATGTTCAAGTAGCCTCACTTCTATATGTACAAGCCAATATTCAAGAAGCCTATACTTCCAAGATTTCAGAAACCAGTAGAGATTACTGCTATATTCTAAGAAATAGGATGTATTAAAAAAATTGAGCAGGAGTTCCGGGAAGATGACGGAGGAGAAGCTGGAATCTGAACAAGCTCTCGCATAGAAAGCAGTTTTAGAGTTCCAGTGAACAGTCCTAAGCCAGAGAATCACACCAAGTGTGCCATCACAGGACAGAGAGTTAGACAAGAGAGGGGAAGCCAAGACAAGGAGACACATCTGAGCACTTGCCAGCAGTAGCCGCGGCGGCGGCAGGGTCACAACGGAGACCACAGCCGCAGCCATACCTGAGTGCTCACACAGAGAGTCCGAGATGAAGGAGCCAGACACAGCGGGCGAGAGGATTCTACTCAACACCAGCAAGAACCGACAAGGAGCAGACATCTTCATCCTGCAGTTTGCAGACCAGAGACGACCCAGGATCCAAGACTCGGCGTGAGTACAAGCCCGACATCCTCACTCCTTCTCAGGGAGCAGAGGAGGGAAGGCCACCCCTCCCCCCCAGCACCGGTGATCTCCATCTTGGATACCGACAAAGCTCGGAGGAGCTACCAGTTCCAACTCAGGCCTTGGAATAAAACGAGTCATTTAGCAGGTTACAAGAACTTAACGGCGAAGTGACCTGCCAGACACGGCTCCATCCAGGGAAAAGTCACCCAGCTCAGGCGCCAGCCATTGGAGTGGCTTTCCTCACTGGGTCACCAGAGCCAGAGGCTGCCCCTCCCTCTAGCAGCCTCCACAATCAATTGAAAAACAGAAACCCTGAGAATGGCTCCAGGCTGGGCTCTGTGAGTTTTTCACAAAATAGCCCAGGGAAAAGCTACTGTTTGTTGAAAGGCCTCAACTCTACCAGAACCTAGCCTCATCACTGCATCCCCCTCTTTTGTGATTCTCAAAGCAGATCACCCTCCATTAAACTAACCTGGGAGGGGGATCTCAAAATCTTGGATAAAGCAGAACATTTTTCTGCTTGTTGGAACAAACTGATTTAGAAACCAATCAAGCCACAGGACCTCAAGCTGACCAGAGACTCCAACAAGAGGCTGGCTACAGACACAAGGGAGATACAGGATTCTTCCCACCCCTCCCAAAAAAAATCAAAGAACTTTTTTTTTCTTCTTTTCTTTTTTCTTTCTTTCTTTTTTTTTTTTTTGGTACCTTATATATATAATTTTTTTTTCCTTTTCTAAAACTTTATTAATCTTTAATTTTTGCCTTTTTTGAAAAAATAATTGTTTTCCAGTAACTTTTTTTTCCCTCTTATAATTTTTATTTTAGGAATACGTGAATGTGCGTTTTCCTTTCTTTTCTTGTCTTCCTTCTCTTTTTTTTTCTTAATTATTTTTTTGTTTTTTGTCTAGCTCTACTGAACTTCTGATCTTTTTTTTCTCACTTTTTTATCCTTTTCACCTTTTCTCTCTTTTGGTCTTCTGTATATGACTTAACTCTTGTCCTGCACATCCTCAGATAAATCCAGAGTTAACTAGTAGACCCTATCCCCCATTGTGTACACACTTAATCCACAAATTTATTACACAATCCAAAACCTCTGAGACTTAAATTCTTTAATAGCAGTACTACCTCTTTATACCTATATAATATTTTAAGGTTTTCACATCTCTTCTATCTCCCTGCTGTTTTCTCAATATATTCACATTCCTCTCTAAACAGATGGTTTTTCAATCTCCATAACTATATTAATTTTTACGTTTCTATTTTTTTCTGGTCTCTTTTCATTTCCCTTTCCCTTTCTTTTTCTCTCTCTCTCTACTAGCATCCTACCCAACCCAGTTCCTGCATTGAGATTAGGACATAGTTAACTCTCCCTGTGCCTCCCCACACCAATCTATTCCTATTTTTTACCCACATCTCTCCTTAACCCTAAAAATTTCTGGTTTTCCAAATTCTTCTCTGCAGTTCGAAGCCCATTAACATATAGTTGTTTGATGTTGAATAGATGTATCTGTTGAACTAGATTGGATCTGTAGACTATTGACTGTATAAATGCAAACGTTGGTTGATGGTTGCCTTAAGATAGTGTTCTAGCACAAAACTGGTGCTATTTTCATCTCAAATGGGCGAGTAAGCCGGAAAAACACAAGAAAAATGGCAAATCCGGGTATCTCAATTCCCAATCTTGATAATCAGGGGTCAGAACAGATAATGAACAATCCAGAGGAGAGTTCCCAAATAGCTCTACAAACACTGGTGGCAAAATGATAAATGAGAAGTTTGACAACTTACAAAGGACTCTGTCTGAGCGTGATAGGGAGAGAGAAGAGGCATCCCAAAAGTTTATACAGGAATATCATAAGCGTGAGGAAACTACTCAAAAACTGATACAGGATTTGCGTGAACAACTTGAGAATACTCAAAGAGGAAGGGAGGAATGGCGTGAGCAGGCTGAGGACACTCAAAGAGAACTGCAGGAATCCAACGACTGGGAGGAAAGAGAACTGCAGGAATCCCACGAATGGGAGGAAGCTAATCAAAGAGTAATTCAGGAATTGAGAGACCAGGTAGAGAATACACAAAGATCACTAAAGGCATTCATGGAATCCATTAACAAAGAGCTGAAGGAAGTCAGGGATACCACAAAGGGAATGCTGAATGGAACCACAGAAGGAATGGGAGTCCAAAGAAACCATAACCAATCAACTAAGTGATTTGAGAACAAACACTGAACACCAAATTAAGGAAGTAAAGAAAGTCATACAAGACCTAAAACAGAGCTTCAACAAAGAACTTGAAGCCATCAAAGCTGACCAATTAGAAGGAAAAGAGATAAAAAACAAAGTAGAGAGTCTTGACAGCAGGTTAGACCATGCAGAAGATTGAATCTCAGGGATTGAAGACAGCCTAGATATTATAGAGAAAGAACATACAACCATCCAAGACAAGTCCAAGAAATATGACAGGTCTATCCAACACCTGGAAGACACCATCAGAAGGCCTAATCTAAGGATAATGTATGTAGAGGAGCACCTAGAAATAGAAGTTAATTGTTTAGGAAATTTGTTTAACAGGATCCTAGCAGAGAACTTCCCAAACATACAAAAAGATAGGCCTATTCAGATACAAGAAGCTTTTAGAACCCCAAATAGACCAGACCAGAATAGGATATCCCACCATCACATTATAATCCACACAGGATCAACTCAGACCAAGGAAAAGATCCTTAAAGCTGTCAAGGAGAAAAGGGTAATCATCTATAAAGGGAAACCAATTAGAATCACCTCAGATTTCTCAGCAGAGACAATCAAAGCAAGAAGAGCCTGGAATGACGTATGCCATGCCCTAAAAACAAACAACTATCAACCAAGAATACTGTACCCAGCTAAACTCTCCTTCAGAACTGAAGGCCAAATAAAAACCTTCCATAGCAAAGAAAAATTGAAACAATACATCTCCACCAAACCAGCCCTACAAAAGATTCTTAAAGATGTGCTACACATAGAAAACCAACAAGACCGCAACAAAGGCCAAGAAACTGCACCCAAACTGAGAATCCAAGAACCATAGGAAGAATCCAGTTTTCGCAGCCCCCAAGAAGCTGGATAACATGGCAGGAACTCCCAAATACCTCTCACTCCTATCTCTTAACGTTAATGGACTGAACTCTCCAATTAAGCGACATAGACTGTCTAGTTGGATTAAAAAACAAGACCCTTCTATCTGCTGCCTGCAGGAGTCACATCTTGCCCGTAAAAACAAACACATTTTCAATGTTAAAGGCTGGAACAAAATCTGCCAAGCAAACGGCCCCCATAAACAGGCGGGAGTCGCAATCCTAATATCAGATAAAATAGACTTCAAATTAAAATTCGTGAGAAGAGATAAAGGTCGCTACATAGTAATTAAAGGATCTCTCCTTCAGGAGGATATTACAATTCTAAATATCTATTCGCCAAACAATGGAGCACCCAAATTTATCAAAGAAACACTACTTTCCCTCACATCCCATGTAGATCCAAAAACATTAATTGTTGGGGATTTTAACACACCACTCTCCCCACTAGATAGATCAACTCGGCAAAGACTCAACAGAGAAACCGCAGATCTAAACAGCTGCATAGATCAACTAGACTTAACAGACATCTACCGAACATTTCACCCAGCAGCATCAGAATACACGTTTTTCTCAGCAGCACATGGAACATTTTCTAAAATAGACCACATTTTAGGCCACAAAACAAACTTGTCTAAATTCAGAAACACTGAAGTTATACCTTGCATCCTCAAAAAAAAAAAAAAAGGCAAAACCTCCCATGCTCCTGGATTGGAAAGATTAACATCGTGAAAATGGCAATACTTCCCAAGGCTATCTACAAATTCAATGCAATACCTATCAAAATTCCACCCTCATTCTTCAAGGAAATAGAAGGGGCAATCCAAAAATTCATATGGAACAATAAAAGACCCCGAATAGCAAAAACGCTCCTCAATGGAAAGAACACTGCTGGAGGAATATCAATACCAAATTTCAAACTCTACTATAAAGCCATAGTAATCAAAACAGCTTGGTACTGGCATAAGACCAGACCTCAGGACCAATGGAATAGAATTGAAAACCCAGAAATGAACCTACAGACCTATAGCCATCTAATCTTCGATAAGGGAGCTAAAACAATAGAATGGAAGAAAGACAACCTCTTCAGTAAATGGTGCTCGCAAAATTGGTTAACTACATGTAGAAAACTAACGCTAGATCCTTATATATCACCGTGCACCAGAATCAACTCCAAATTGATCAAAGACCTTGAACTCAAAGCAGACACTCTGAAAACATTACAGGATGGAATAGGAGAAACCCTAGGTCTCCTTGGCTCAGGCCGAAATTTTCTGAATAGAGACCCGGAAACACAACAAATCAAAGAAAGGTTGGACAAATGGGACTGCATAAAGTTGTAGAGCTTCTGCAGGGCAAATGACATAGCTAGCAAGATCAATAGAAAGCCCACGGATTGGGAGAACATCTTTACTTGCCTTACAACGGACAAGGGTCTCATATCTAAAATATATTTGGAACTCAAAAAATTAAACCACCCAACAACAAATCCTCAAAGATACAACTGCCCAATAAACATGTGGGCAAACGACTTAAAGAGAAACTTCTCTGAAGAAGAAAGAAGGATGGGCAATAGACACATGAAGAAATGTTCAACATCCCTAGACATAAAAGAAATGCAAATCAAAACAACATTGAGATATCACCTCACTCCAGTTAGAACGGCAAAAATCAAGAACTCTAACAACAACAGATGCTGGAGGGGATGTGGACAGAAAGGAACCTTACTTCATTGTTGGTGGGAATGTAAACTTCTTCAATCACTATGGAAAGCAGTATGGAGGTTCCTCAAAAGACTTCACATAGAGCTCCCCTATGACCCAGCAATCCCACTTTTGGGCATTTACCCAAATGTTTACAAACAAGACCACACTAAAGCTACCAGCACAACAATGTTTATTGAAGCATTATTTACCATAGCTAAGATATGGAACCAACCCAGATGCCCCTCAGTAGAAGAATGGATCAAGAAAATGTGGTATATATACACAATGGAATTCTATGCCTCCATCAGAAAGAATGACATTGCCCCATTTGTTAGGAAATGGAAAAACCTGGAAAAAATTATATTAAGTGAAGTAAGCCAGGCCCAAAGAAACATAGGTCCCATGGTTTCCCTTATTTGTAATATCTAGTATATGTATGAGTCAAGCGGAAAAGGTCAGATAATGTGATGTCAGGAAAATGAACCCTTAGATGTGTATTTTAATGTTTTTTTCTTTCATGCATGTGTTTCTATAAGATTATTTCTTTGTTGCTTTGTATGTCCCTCCCCCACAGTATAACCCCTGCTTTCACTATATTTGATGTCAGTATAACTTGTGGAGGAGATGGGGAACAACCAGTTGTCTAAGGATACAGGTGGACCTGTTTCATCAATGAGAAGTACAAGTTGTCATGTCCAAAACGAGCTTTACAATGTCAGTGGGGGGGGGGAAGGGAGGGGAATGAGAAGAATTGGGATTGGGGGGGTGGGGGGAGGCTGGGAAGTGATTTGAAGGGTAAACAACGGAGGAGGCTGCAATGCTTGGTAAGAAATGTACGCATTATCCTGCCCATGTAATTGTAACTCCTCTGCACAGTATGTTCACAAATAAAATTAAATTAAATTTTAAAAAAACCAGAAAAAAATTGAGCAAACTGAGAAATAAATTTGAATATCTTCATAGTGGAGAGACAATGAAAAATATGAAATGGAGACATTTTAGTTCCTAAAATTTTACTCTATTTTTATTTTTTTCTCAAAGACCGTGTATTTCTACATAGTCAAGAAATATTATATAATCAGTGAGCTTTTCATCGTAATTAGAAGGATAAGAAACCATGATGGTCCAAGTGGAGGTGAGGGAAGAGCTCTTCTCTCACAGAATCTTTTACATTCTTCTGAAGTCATTTGTTCTTAGCCTAGCCACTTACCTTCCCAATATAACCTTGGGTCCATTATCTTCAAATAAAAGACAAATTGAATCAATTTATGGTTTATTATGAAGACTGTATGAGTACTTCTTAGGATCACTAATGTTTACTACCACTCAAACATTTTGGAGATGAATTCTTTTTCCTCAGATTTAGTATCCATATAAATTTGGTCAAATTGCATATCCTTTAAAATTTGTATTTCATTTTTCTTTTCTTGAATGGGACTTGAAGTAGTATCTAGCACATAATCTTTTTTTTGTGTGTGAGGCTTTACATAGGAGTGAATTTTAGTTGTTGGTAGAGTGTCTACACCCAAATATGCTTGTAATGATGGATTAAAAAAAAAATATAAAGAGGGCTGGGAAGGTGGCTCAGTGGCAGAGCCTTGCATGCCTGAGGCCCTGGGTTCAATTCCTCAGTACCACATAAGCAAAAAGAAAAAAACTGGAAGTGGTGCTGTGGCTCAAGTGGTAGCGCGCTAGCCTTGAGCTGAAGAGCTGAGGGACAGTGCCCAGGCCCAGAGTTCCGGCTCCACAACCAGACCCCCAACAAAAGATTTGGCTAAGGTGGTGAGAAAAGGAAGATGCGAACTAAACCTCTAATTTCCTTAAATTCCCACCTTGAAAAGAGAACAAAATGCTGGACATTTTCATTTTTTCTATGCATATTTCCTTGCTAACCAAACTGACAATAGATACTGTGTAAATAACTACTTTTTCATGCATTATTATTATTATAAAGATGATGTGCCAAGGGGTCACAATTATGTAAGTCAGGTAAAGGGTACATTTCTTTTTTTTTTTTTAAAGTCACCTCTTCCTCCATTCTCTCCCAGTTTTTCCCTCCCATCCCTACTCACAAATTTTATGGTCAAAAAAGGAAGATATGAGCTAAACCTCTAATTTCCTCTAATTTCCATCTTGAAAAGAGAATAAAATGCTGGGCATTTTTCACTTTTTCTGAGCATATTTTCTCTTGCTGACCATGGTTGACAATAGATACTATGCAATTCACTTCTTTTTTTCCTTCACGAATTTTTATTGTTATTATAAAGGTGATATACAGAGGGGTTACAATTATGTAAGTCAGATAAAGAGTGTATTCATTTTTTAAAATATCACCCCTTTCCTTGCTCTCTCCCAGTTTTTGCCTCCTATCCTCACTCACAAGTTTTACAGTTCATTTTCAATATACTGTCTAGTGAATATCACTGCTGCTATTATTTACTCTTTGTTCCATCATTTCTGTGCCCCCTTTCCCTCCTAAAGACAGAGAAGCAAACCAACTAGGTAAAAAGGAAAAGAATACAAAAACAGCAATAAAGAGAAAAAATCTTTTTTCCATTTTGATAAATATTATTTTAAATGATCAGATGGACATAGGTATTGCACCCAAGTATTCCTCTCTTAAGAATATCCTCCTTTAGTCTCACTACTTATGAATTCATAGAGAACCATAAAATTTATCATGTCCCAGTGTATGTACGTATGTATGTACGTACGTATGTATGTATGTATGTATGTATGTATGTATGTATGTATGTATGTATGCATGCATATTTATATTTCTTTTTTGGGGGGGTGTCCGGTCATGGGGCCTGAACTCTGGGCCTGGGCGCTGTCCCTCAGCTCTTCAGCTCAAGGCTAGCGCTCTACCACTTGAGCCACAGTGCCACTTCTGGCTTTTTTTTCTTTTTGCTTATGTGGTGCTGAGGAATTGAACCCAGGGCCTCTGGCATGCAAGGCAAGCGCTCTACCACTGAGCCACCTTCCCAGCCCTATGTATATATTTCACCATCCAGAACACAAACAAGGCCACACTAAAACTACCAGCACAACCATGTTCACTGTAGCATTATTTAATGAAGATATGAAATAAGCCCACATGCCCTTCAGTAGATGAATGGATCAAGAAAATATGGCATATATACAAAATGGAATGCCACTCATCCATCAGAAAGAATATTGTACCATTCATAAGGAATTGCAAAGACTTGAAAAAATTATATTAAGCAAAGTAAATCAGACCCAGAATGACATTGGTTGCATGTTTTCCTTCATCTGTGATAGTTAGAATATGCCTATAAATCTATAAGTAAACACACTTGCTGGTAAAAAAATAATTTATGTACATTAACATGTTTGAAATCAGACTTCAAATCTAGCTGTTTCTCAAAAGAGCATCCTATAACCAAAGTCATCTGCTACACAAGCCTCCCAATCTTTTGTCTCTATAATATTTATATAGATTTTCCCAGATGCAAACCGTGCTAGGTACCAGGGCCTAGTCATCATTGGCCTATCTACCCAGAAGATTACATTAGATGCTGGGTTAACATTTCCTTGGCTGTTTTAATATTACAGCAGTATTTTGGGAAAGAAAGCTTTTCTAGCTCATTGTTATTTAATTCTGATGAAGAAACAAGTACTAATATTCTAAAATTGTACTTTTTCATCAAGACTTGTCTAGGATTACCTACAGAAATTTATCTGCTTTCTTCTCATCTGGCATACCTAAGCAAATATCTATTCTTTTTGTTGTTGTTTTCTTTTCTTAGTAGATACAATCATTTAAATATTAAGCTTTTTTTGAAAAGCATATATGAATTTTAGCAAGAGTTCCTAAAATGTCCTTTGAAGACTTAAAATTAACACAACTAACAAATTGTAATGTTCACATAATGAACAAATCTGTGCAAAATAATGTGGTTCAAGTCACTTTCAAAACCTAGAAAGGGACTGGGAAGGTGGCTTAGTGTTAGAGTGCTTGCCTTGCATGCATGAGGCCCTGAGTTTGATTCCTCAGCACCACATAAGCCGAAAAAATAAATGGAAGTGGTTTAGCTCAAGTGGTAGAGCACTAGCCTTGAGCTGAAGAGCTGAGGGACAGCACCAGGCCTAGTTCAGGCCCCATGACTGACAAAAACAAAACAAAACCTAGAAAGACTATTGCTAGTTTGATTGTTCATTACTTGGAAGTCTTTGAAAAGTTCTGCAGAACCAAATCAATTGCTTTTAGAGATCTTTTAACTCTCTTCCAATCATAGATGCACATGTTACTTAAGTCTGGGCTTATTCTATTTATAATTGCGTATAATTCCTGTAAAGAAGACTTTAGCTCTATCTAAAGCCATTCTCAAGAAGCCATCAATTATTGCTATATATTGCTGAACATCAAGCAAAAAGACTTTAATCTTCTTAATATCTAAAGGAAGTGCTCTTCATGCTAGTCATCTCAAAAGACATGTCTGTTGGGAAAGACAAATGATGGAGAGGAATCACCTTAACTTCATAAAAAAGTCAGATATGTTGCATTTATCAAACATATCACAGTGATAGATGACTTGAAAAATTGGAATAATTTATTGTTTTCTAATTCAACCAGATTTTGGTTAACCAAAGTTGTATTTGGAATTATTAAAAACAGTAGTTTTTAAAAAATGTATTAGTCTCCATAGCCAGCTAAATCAATTTTAACCTCAACTATTAGCAGATGTTAAAAATTTCCACAGGGGGGCTGCGAAGGTGGCTCAGTGGTAGAGCGCTTGCCTTGCATGCATGAGGCCCTGGGTTTGATTCCTCAGCACCACATAAGCAAAAAGAAAAAAAGCAGGAAGTGGTGCTGTGGTTCAAGTGGTAGAGCACTAGCCTTGAGCTGAAGAGCTGAGGGACAGCACCCAGCCCAGAGTTCAGGCCCCACGACCGGACACCCCCCCCCAAAAAAAAAGAAATAAATAGAAATAAATTAAATAAAAAGAAATAAACAGAAATAAATTCACTTACGTATTGGTTAAAAATATTAAATTAATTATTTTTCATAGAAAAGGGCAGACGGCAGCAACAGTGAAAAGGTAAAAAAAGAAAATAAATCTAAGCCAGAGAGACGGTAGAGGGATTTATATTATCCAAAGAATAGAATATCCAAAACAAAACTTAAGAAAAAGCCAGTGGCAGGTGTAGATCAAATAGGTAATGTTTTTTTCTTCTACTAATTTAAGAAGTGAGAGCTGGGCACAGGTAGATCACTTCTGTAATCTTAACTACTCAGAAGGTTGGGATCTGAGGATCATGGTTCAAAGCCAGCCAGGGCAGGAATATCCATTACACTCTTATTTCCAATTAACCATTAGAAAACCAGAAGTGGTAATGTGGCTCAAGTGGTAGAGTGCTAGCTTTGAGCTGAAGAGCGCAGGGACAGAGCCTAAGCCCAGATTTCAAGCACATCCAACAACAACAACAACAACAAAAAGAGAAATGTTTACTAGAAAAATGCTTTGCATTTCTGATAAATAACTTCCAGATAACTACTTTTGAAGTGTTGATTTTAATATTATAATTACCAATGTATGTAAAGAAGATAGATGGTTTGGGAAAAATTCCTGTTCATTAAGGAAAGAAAGACACCATCAGAAATCATTATATAACTCTTGATAAGTTACAAAGATATATAAAAGGAATAATGAAAATAAGGAGAAAATCTTAAGAAATGACTGATTTGTAGCTTTCTAGGTTCATTTTTTGGAAGTAGTACTTGGGTTAAAATTAAGGGCATCACACTTTCTAGCTTAAGTCAAGCCTCTAATCTTAATCTATAGTTTACTCATGTTTTCTCAGTTCACAGAAGAATGAATAAGGCTGATAAACATATGGAAAACTAACAATTTCATGGAGAAATTTACTGTGGATAGTCCTGGAAATCTGTGACTCCACTCAGTTTCTGAGCATCCCTCTTAGATTGAAGTAGCATGGATCTAGTAATATGTATATTGTTGCTTAAATATCACGTATGATTATTAATAGGCTATATTACATACATAAGACTACAGAAGGCAGACTAAAGGCAATTCCTGAGCTTTCCAAGTGATAGAGGAATAGGAGATTTTGAAGACTATGTGTTGATATTTGTCATTTTTCATAGCATTCACAACGTAATTATCTTACATGAAGTTCAACAGATTTTACACCTGAGAATCATTTCTAGCAGTTTGGAGTAGGGGAAGTTTTCAGTAACACCATGTATGACTCTGACTGGTCAAGGTGTGTGTGTGTGTGTGTGTGTGTGTGTGTGTGTGTGTGTGTGTGTGTGTGTGTGTGTGTGTGTGTGTGTGTGTGTGTGTGTGCAGCATTAAAGGAACTATGTCTTGGAAGTGGCACTGTAGCTCAAGTGGTAGAGCGTTTTCCTTGAGCTGAAGAGCTGGGGGACAGAGCCCAGGCCCAGAGTTCAAGCCCCATGACCTACAAAAAAAAAAACACAGAAAACAAAAACAAACAAACAAACAAAAAAGGAACTATGTCTTGAAACTTCTCAGGTCCTTTAGAAGATATAATAGTGAATTAAAAACAAACCAAAATGGGGAAGAAAACCCTTAGACCAAACATCTGTGAAGCCTTAGGCTTCTATTTTCCTTAATAGTTCTAAATAATGCTGATTACAGATAAAGGATCTTTAGACTTGGGAGTTTTAGTCCATTAGGTATGTGTACATGGCCTTTATGTGTGAGGTGACAGCCAGGGAGAAGAGGTTTAAACTCATGTAAGTTCAATTAGGAAAAAAACAAACACCCCCCCCCCCATCTTTGGGCATTGTTGATATATATATATATATATATATATATATATATATGTTATTATATTGTAGTTATTACTAATGAAATAAAGACAAAGATATAGCCATTAACAAAAAAGTACTTAAATAACTTTAGAATTCATAAAAGACATTTAGGTTGTTCTTAAAAAAATAATATAAAATTGGTAAAAATTCTCAAAAGTAGGCACACATAGTTAAGACAATGTGATAGATTTCTTTCTAGGCTTTGAATAATAGAAATTCACTGCTATGTAAATTGAATAGATTATAGGAAATCAATTATTTTGCAAGGGGAATGCAAGACTTATCCAAATATTGTAGGTCAGAAAGGGACAAACATTTAAAAAATGTAATGAAAACTTAAGGATCTTAAATATGTTAGAAGGGGTGGCATTACATGTGTACTCTGTTCAATTTGGAAGGCAAAGATAGGAGGATTATGAGTTTGAGACAAGCTTACACAATATAATTCCTTCTTAAAAATATTTTAAACATATTATTGGAAGTCAAGACTAGGAGTCTACTAAAACAACACACCTCCAATCCATATAGCACTTATTTCAGTATCATATAGGTGTATAAAACCCAAAGAGCTGCTATGTTTGCCTAAATTTTTTTTTTTTTTTGGGTCCGGTCCTGGGGCCTGAACTCTGGGCCTGGGCGCTGTCCCTCAGCTCTTCAGCTCAAGGCTAGCGCTCTACCACTATGAGCCACAGCGCCACTTCCGGCTTTTTTCTGTTTTGCTTATGTGGTGCTGAGGAATCGAACCCAGGGCCTCGAGCATGCAAGGCAAGCGCTCTACCACTGAGCCACCTTCCCAGGCCTGCCTAAATTTTTTACTGCACAGATGACATAGTCATATGCAGTAGGAAGTATGATTGCAGACACCCTCTGTAAGTACAGAGCATATGTGCGTGTATGTACAGAGACTATAAATTCACAGATCTCTACAGTGGAATCACATATCTTGTACAATAGCATGTAATATTTTTCTGAACTCAAGGGGATGACCTTTTATGGAAAAATAGCTTCAATTTATGTTGGTATTTTTCTTCTACTGAAATGTCTCTGGATTTTATAAGGAATTCCAACAGCATTTGGCTGGTACTCTACCACTTGATCCATACCTCCACTCCTATTTTTTTTTTAAATTTTATTTTATTTTATTTTATTTGAGAAAATACTGTACAGAGGGGCTACAATTACATGGGCAGGATAATGCATACATTTCTTACCAAGCATTGCAGCCTCCTCCTTTGTTTACCCTTCACCTCCCTTCTCAGCCACCCCCCTCCCCCCACCCAATAATATCCCCCTCCCCCCCCACACCAACATTGTAAAGCTGGTTTTGACATGACATTTTGTACTTCTCATTGTTGCAACAGGTCTACCTGAATCCTTAAAAGACTTGTTTGTCCCCATCTCATCCACATGTTATACTGACATCAAATATAGTGAAAGCGGGGGTTAAACTGTGGGGGAGGGACATACAAAGCAACAAAGAAATAATCTTATAAATGCGTTAGAAACATGCATGAAAGAAACGAAAACATTAAAATACATATTTAAGGGTTCATTTTCCTAACATCACATTATCTGACCTTTTCAACTTGACTCATACCTATACTAGATATTGCAAATAAGGGAAACCATGGGACCTATGCTTCTTTGGGCCTGGCTTACTTCACTTAATATAATTTTTCCAAGCCTTTCCATTTCCTAACAAATGGGGCAATGTCATTCCTTCTGATGGAGGCATAGAATTCCATTGTGTATATATACCACATTTTCTTGATCCATTCATCTACTGAGGGGCATCTGGGTTGGTTCCATATCTTAGCTATGGTAAATAATGCTTCAATAAACATTGTTGTGCTGGTAGCTTTAGTGTGGTCTTGTTTGTAAACATTTGGGTAAATGCCCAAAAGTGGGATTGCTTGATCATAGGGGAGCTCTATGTGAAGTCTTTTGAGGAACCTCCATACTTCTTTCCAAAGTGGTTGAAGAAGTTTACATTCCCACCAACAATGAAGTAAGGTTCCTTTCTGTCCACATCCCCTCCAGCATCTGTTGTTGTTAGAGTTCTTGATTTTTGCTGTTCTAACTGGAGTGAGGTGATATCTCAATGTTGTTTTGATTTGCATTTCTTTTATGGCTAGGGATGTTGAACATTTCTTCATGTGTCTATTGACCATCCTTCTTTCTTCTTCAGAGAAGCTTCTCTTTAAGTCTTTTGCCCACTTATTTATTGGGCAGTTGTTTCTTTAAGGATTTGTTGTTGGGTGGTTTAATTTTTTGAGTTCCAAGGATATTTTAGATATGAGACCCTTGTCCGTTTTATGGCTAGTAAAGATCTTCTCCCAATCGGTGGGCTTTCTATTGATCTTGCTAGCTATGTCATTTGCCCTGCAGAAGCTCTGCAACCTTATGCAATCCCATTTGTCCAACCTTTCTTTGATTTGTTGTGTTTCCGGGTCTCTATTCAGAAAATTTCGGCCTGAGCCAAGGAGACCTAGGGTTTCTCCTATTCCATCCTGTAATGTTTTCAGAGTGTCTGCTTTGAGTTCAAGGTCTTTGATCCATTTGGAGTTGATTCTGGTGCAGGGTGATATATAAGGATCTAGCTTTAGTTTTCTACATGTAGTTAACCAATTTTGCCAGCACCATTTACTGAAGAGGCTGTCTTTCTTCCATTCTATTGTTTTAGCTTCCTTATCGAAGATTAGATGGCTATAGGTCTGTAGGTTCATTTCTGGGTTTTCAATTCTATTCCATTGGTCCTGAGGTCTGTTCTTACGCCAATACCAAGCTGTTTTGATTACTATGGCTTTATAGTAGAGTTTGAAATTTGGTATTGATATTCCTCCAGCAGTGTTCTTTCCATTGAGGAGCGTCTTTGCTATTCGGGGTCTTTTATTGTTCCATATGAATTTTTGGATTGCCACTTCTATTTCCTTGAAGAATGAGGGTGGAATTTTGATAGGTATCGCGTTGAGTTTGTAGATAGCCTTGGGAAGTATTGCCATTTTCACGATGTTAATCTTGCCAATCCAGGAGCATGGGAGGTTTTGCCATTTTTTAAGTTCTGTGTTGATTTCCTTTTTCAAGATTTTAAAGTTTTCATCATAGAGGTCCTTCACTTCTTTGGTTAAGTTAATTCCTAGGTATTTTATTTTTTGATGGGCTATTGCAAATGGAGTTGCTTTCCTAATTTCAGCCACACTTTTCTCATTGTTGGCATACAGAAAAGCCATTGATTTTGGGGGGTTAATTTTATAACCTGCTACTTTGCCAAAGTTTTGAATCAGCTTGAGTAATTTGGGAGTGGAGTCTATGGGATTCTTTCAATACAAGATCATGTCATCTGCAAAGAGGGAGAGTTTTATTTCTTCTTTCCCTATTTGGATCCTCTTTATGTCTGCATCTTGTCTTATTGCTGTAGCTAGGCATTCTAATACTAGATTGAAGAGAAGTAGAGAGAGTGGGCATCCTTGTCTTGTTCCTGAGTTAAGAGGAAATGGCTTTAGTTTTTCACCATTGAGTATAATGCTGGCTGTAGGTTTGTCATATACAGCCTTTATTGTATTGAGGAATGTTCCATGGATTCCTAATTTTTCCAAAACCTTCATCATAAAGGGGTATTAGATCTTGTCGAATGCTTTTTCTGCATCTATTGAGATAACCATGTGGTTCTTGTTCTTGCTCCTGTTGATGTGATGAATAATATTAATTGATTTGTGTATATTGAACCAGCTTTGCATCCCTGAAATGAATCCTGTTTGATCGTGGTTTATGATTGTTTGGATGATTTGTTGAAGTCGATTGGCCAAAATTTTGTTGAGAAGTTTTGCATCAATGTTCATCAAAGAAATGGGTCTATAGTTCTCTTTCTTTGATGAGTCCCTGCCTGGTTTTGGGATGAGGGTTATGATGGCTTCATAGAATGTGTTCGGTAGTGAGCTTTCTCTTTCAATTTCATTGAAGAGTTGGAGGAGTATTGGTGTGAGCTATGCTTTGAAGGCATTGTAAAATTCCGCTGTAAAACCATCTGGTCCTGGACTTTTCTTAGCTGGGAGGTCTCTTATTGCTGTTTCTATTTTAATGCTTGATATGGGCCTGTTAAGCTGGTTTAACTCATCTTGGTTTAGTTTGGGCATGTCAATATTTGCTAGGAAAAAGTCCATTTTTGTCAAGTTCTCAAACTGATTAGCATAAAGTTTTGAGAAGTATTCCCTTATAATGTTCTGAATCTTGGTTGTTTCCGTGGTGATGTTTCCATTCTCATCTCTGAGTTTATTAATTTGGGTGTGTTCTCTCCTTTTTCTGATAAGGTTTGCTAAGCGTCTGTCAATTTGGTTAAGTTTTTCGAAGAACCAACTCTTTGTTTTGTTGATTCTTTCTATAGTTTTTTTGGATTCTAATTCATTTAATTCTGATTTAATTTTGATTATTTCTTTCCATCTACTGGATTGGGGTTTATCTTGCTGCTCTTTTTCAAGGAGGTTTAGATGTGTCATTAAATTGTTAGTTTCAGATCTCTCCAATTTGTTGATGTAGGAGCTCAGAGCTATAAACTTGCCTTTGAGTACTGCTTTGCTGTGTCCCAGAGGATCTGGTAATTTGTGTGTTCATTTTTGTTGAATAGCATGAACATTTGAATTTCCTTTCTAATCTCTTCCATGACCCACTCATGATTCAGCAGTGTGTTGTTCAGCCTCCATGTGATACCCGACTTTCTTTTGTGGCTTTTGGTGTTGAGTTCTAATTTTATTCCCTGTGGTCAGAGAGAATGCAAGGTATAACTTCAATGTTTCTGAATTTAGACAAGTTTGCTTTGTGGCCTAAAATGTGGTCTATTTTAGAAAACGTTCCATGTGCTGCTGAGAAGAACGTGTATTCTGATGCTGCTGGGTGAAATGTTCGGTAAATGTCTGTTAAGTCTAGTTGATCTATGCAGCTGTTGAGATCTGTGGTTTCTCTGTTGAGTTTTTGCCGAGTTGATCTATCTAGTGGGGAGAGTGGTGTGTTAAAATCCCCAACAATTAATGTTTTTGGATCTATATGGGATTTGAGGGAAAGTAGTGTTTCTTTGATAAATTTGGGTGCTCCATTGTTTGGCGAATAGATATTTAGAATTGTAATATCCTCCTGAAGGAGAGATCCTTTAATTAGTATCTAGCGACCTTCTTTATCTCTTCTCACGAATTTTAATTTAAAGTCTATTTTATCTGATATTGGGATTGCAACTCCCGCCTGTTTATGAGGGCCATTTGCTTGGTAGATTTTGTTCCAGCCTTTAACATTGAAAATGTGTTTGTTTTTACGGGCAAGATGTGACTCCTGCAGGCAGCAGATAGAAGGGTCTTGTTTTTTAATCCAACTAGACAGTCTATGTCGCTTAATTGGAGAGTTCAGTCCGTTAACGTTAAGAGATAGGACTGAGAGGTATTTGGGAGTTCCTGCCATGTTATCCACCTTCTTGGGGGCTGTGAAAACTGGGTTCTTCCTAAGGTTCTTGGATTCTCAGTTTGGGTGCAGTTTCTTGGCCTTTGTTGCGGTCTTGTTGGTTTTCTATGTGTAGGACATCTTTAAGAATCTTTTGTAGGGCTGGTTTGGTGGAGATGTATTGTTTCAATTTTTCTTTGCTATGGAAGGTTTTTATTTGGCCTTCAGTTATGAAGGAGAGTTTAGCTGGGTACAGTATTCTTGGTTGATAGTTGTTTGTTTTTAGGGCATGGCATACGTCATTCCAGGCTCTTCTTGCTTTGATTGTCTCTGCTGAGAAATCTGAGGTGATTCTAATTGGTTTCCCTTTATAGGTGATTACCCTTTTCTCCTTGACAGCTTTAAGGATCTTTTCCTTGGTCTGGGTTTATCCTGTGTGGATTATAATGTGATGGTGGGATGTCCTATTCTGGTCTGGTCTATTTGGGGTTCTAAAAGCTTCTTGTATCTGAATAGGCCTATCTTTTTGTATGTTTGGGAGGTTCTCTGCTAGGATCCTGTTAAACAAATTTCCTAGACCATTAACTTCTGTTTCTAGGTGCTCCTCTACACCCATTATCCTTAGATTGGGCCTTCTGATGGTGTCTTCCAGGTGTTGGATAGACCTATCATATTTCTTGGACTTGTCTTGGATGGTTGTATGTTCTTTCTCTATAATATCTAGGCTGTCTTCAATCCCTGAGATTCAATCTTCTGCATGGTCTAACCTGCTGTCAAGACTCTCTACTTTGTTATCTCTTTTCCTTCTAATTGGTCAGCTTTGATGGCTTCAAGTTCTTTGTTGAAGCTCTGTTTTAGGTCTTGTATGACTTTCTTTACTTCCTTAATTTGGTGTTCAGTGTTTGTTCTCAAATCACTTAGTTGATTGGTTATGGTTTCTTTGGACTCCCATTCCTTCTGTTGGGTTCCATTCAGCATTCCCTTTGTGGTCTCCCTGACTTCCTTCAGCTCTTTGTTAATGGATTCCATGAATGCCTTTAGTGATCTTTGTGTATTCTCTACCTGGTCTCTCAATTCCTGAATTACTCTTTGATTAGCTTCCTCCCATCTGTGGGATTCCTGCAGTTCTCTTTCAGTGTTCTCTGCCTGCTCACGCCATTCCTCCCTTTCTCTTTGAGTATTCTCAAGTTGTTCACGCAAATCCTGTATCAGTTTTTGAGTAGCTTCCTCACGCTTATGATATTCCTGTATAAACTTCTGGGATGCCTCCTCTCTCTCCCTATCATGCTCATACAGAGTCCTTTGTACATTGTCAAACTCCTCTGGATTATTCTTTATCTGTTCTAATCCCTGATTATCAAGATTGGGAATTGAGATACCCGAATTTGCCATTTTTCTTTTGTTTTTCCGGCTTACTCTGCCCATTTGAGATGAAGATTGCACCAGTTTTGTGCTAGAACACCATCAACCGAAGTTTGCGTTTGTACAGTCAATAGTCTACAGATACAATCTAGTTCAACAGATACATCTATTCAACATCAAACAACTATATGTTAAAGGACTTCGAACCGCAGAAAAGAATTTGGAAGACAAGAAATTATTAGGATTAGGGAGAGATGTGGGTAAAAAATAGGAATAGATTGGTGTGGGGAGGCACAGGGGGAGTTAACTATGTCCTAATCACTATGCAGGAAATGGGTTGGGTAGGATGCAAGTAGAGAGAGAGAGCAAAAGAAGAGACGGAATGGGGAATGAAAAGAGACCAGAAAAAAAATAGAAACGTAAAAATTAATGTTATTATATAAATTAAAATACCGTCTATTTAGAGAGGAATGTGAATATGTTGAGAGAAGAGGAGGGACATAGAGGAGATGTGAAAAACTTTAAGGATGGGAAAGGAAGAAGAAAAGATCAGAAGTTCAGTAGAGCTAGACAAAAAACTAAAAGATAATTAAGAAAGAAAGAAAAAGAGAAAGAAGACAAGAAAAGAAAGGAAAAAGCTCATTCACATATTCCTAAAATAAAAATTATAAGATGAGAAAAAAAAAAGTTACTGGAAAACAATTATTTTTTCAGAAGAGGCAAAAATTAAAGATTAAGAAAAGTTTTAGAAGGGAAAAAAAAAATATATATATATAAGGTAACAAAATACAAAAAACAAACAAAAAAAAGAAAAGAAGAAGAAGAAGAAAAAATAAAAGTCTTTTGATTTTTTTTGGGGGGGGAGGGGTGGGAAGAATCCTGTATCTCCCTTTTGTCTGTAACCAGTCTCTTGTTGGAGTCTCTGGTCAGCTTGAGGTCCTGTGGCTTGATTGGTTTCTTAAGTCGGTTGGTTGGAAGAGGCAGAAAAATGCTCTGCTTTACCCAAGATATTGAGATCCCCCTCCCAGGTTAGTTTAATGGAGGGTGATCTGCTTTGAGAATCACAAAAGAGGGGGATGTGGTGATGAGGCTAGGTTCTGGGTAGAGTTGAGGCCTTTCAACAAACAGTAGCTTTTCCCTGGGGCTATTTTGTGATAAAGCTCACAGTGCCCAGCCTGGAGCCATTCTCAGGGTTTCTGTTTTTCAATTGATTGTGGTGGCTGCTAGAGGGAGGGGCAGCCTCTGGCTCTGGTTACCCAGTGTGGCAAGCCACTCCAATGGCTGGCGCCTGAGCTGGGTGACTTTTCCCTGGATGGAGCTGAGTCTGGCAGGTCACTTCGCTGTTAAGTTCTTGTGACCTGCTAAATGACTAGTTTTATTCCAAGGCCTGAGCTGGAGCTAGCAGCCCTTCCGAGCTTTGTCGGTATCCAAGATGGAGATCACCGGTGCTGGGGGGGGAGGGGTGGCCTTCCCTCCTCTGCTCCCTGAGGAGTGAGGACGTCGGGCTTGTACTCACGCCGAGTCTTGGATCCTGGGTCGTCTCTGGTCTGCAAACAGCAGGATGAAGATGTCTGCTCCTTGTCGATTCTTGTTCGTGTTGAGTAGAATCCGCTCGTCCGCTGGGTCTGGCTCCTTCGTCCCGGACTCTCTGTGTTTCAGGTATGGCCCCGGAGGTGGTTGCCACTGCGACCCTGCTGCCGCAGTGGCAGCTGCTGGCAGGCTCAGATGTGTCTCCTTGGCTTCCCCTCTCTTGTCTAACTCTCTGTCCTGTGATGGCACACTTGGTGTGAATCTCTGGCTTTCCACTCCTACTTTTGCTAATTATTTTGGAGACAGAGTCTCATGGACTTTTCTGAGTGGGCTGATTTTGAATCAAAATCCTCAATTCTCTGCAGAGTAGTTGGATTATAGGTTTGAGTGCCTGGTGTCCAGCCTTTATTTCTACAATGGATATATCTATTATACAATGGTAACGTTAGATTTTAAGTATGTATAGAACATTCCAATGAAACATGAGTGTATAGATAGATGATCATTGCCCCATCCCTCAGTGTATATTAATCTTTGTCATTTGCCAGCAAAAACTAGTAGTGCTTATCTGTAGTCAAACACACAGTTTGATTTCTTGTGTGGATGTCTCATAAGGAGCTTATTACAGAATTTCGGCTTCAGTTAGGTTAAAAAATAAAAACAAATAAAAAGCTTTGTGTTGTAGTTTTTTTTGTTGGTCATGAGGCTTGTCCCTCAGCTCTTCAGCACAAGTCTAGCTCTCTACCACTTAAGCCACAACACCACTTCCATTTTTCTGGAGGTTTATTGGAGATAAGAGTCTCATGGACTTTCCTGCCCCGGCTGGCAGCCTCTTTAGTAGCTAGGATTACAGGTGTGAGCCACCAGTGCCCGGCTTGTTGATGTTTTACGTTTGTTTGTTTTGTCTTTTCCTGTGCACAGTAATGTCTATCTTATTTTTAGACTTATTACAGTTTTGACCAATCAGGGTCAAAAATACATGAGTACAGAAATATACACTCATTTATTGTTCAAGAAACAATGACAAAACCTTGGAAACAAAATGTTATGCTTTTTTGTAATTATTTCTGGTCTCTAGGATTAAAGGGAAAACAATTATCAAAACTTTCAAGGAGCTGTCTTCTGAATAACCCTTCATGTCTCATTTTGGTCCTCCAAATTAAGATCTTCTTTCAAGGATACAACTTTCCTTTCTTTTTCTTTTCAATAATTTAATTATTTTATTATCTTTAAATAGTTGTACAGAGAAGTTGCCATTTAATAAAGCCATTTATGAATACAGTATATCTTGATCAATGTCACTCCTTCAACATTTTCATCCGTCCTTTTTTCTTTTTTTAGATGCTGTTCCTGGGGTTTGAAATAAGGGCCTGGGTATTGTCCCTGAGTTTTGCTCAAGGCTAGCACTCTAAACTTGAGACACAGCTCCAAATCTGGCTTTTTCTGGTAGTTTAATGGGGATAAGAGCTCATGGACTTTCTTCCTGGGCTGGGTTCTAATTGCAGTGTTTAGATCTTAGCCTCCTGAGTAGCTAGGGTTACAGGCATGAGCCACTGGTTCCTAGCTAACCTATCTTAAAAATATTTATTTAGTTATTTATTGTGTGAGTACTGGGACTTAAACTCAGGACCTGGGCACTGTCCCTGAGCTTTTGTGCTCAAGGGTAGGATGATCTACTATGTGAGCCACAGCTCCACTTCTGGCTTTTTGATAGTTAATCAGAGATAAGATTTTCTTTTCCAGGCTGGCTTTGAACTGTCCTTAGATCTTACCCTCTTGAGTAGCTAGGATTACAGCAGAAGATACCTGTGCCTAGCTCCAGTTTTTTTCTATTCTGAGTACCCATCCCTTAAGTGAACTTAAATTTTTTTCTAAAGGAGGAAGTCCCACCTAGATATTTGCACACACCTCTCTTTACCACCACCCTCCAGCTATGTAATGTTAGTTGACACAATCTATAAGAGTAGAGTATAGTTGAAATATATACAGCGTTTCAGGTAGGGTTAGAGAGGACAGCATTTGAAGAATTGTCCATGATGGAATAATATCTTTGCATTCAATTCTTTTATTTTATTTTTTATTATTAATAAGTTTTTTATTGTGAAAATACCGTACAGAGGGGATACAATTACATGGGCAAGGTAATGAGTACATTTCTTATCAAGCATTGTAGCCTCCTCCTTTGTTTCCCTGCCATCTCATCTCCCCACCCCTCCCCTACCAAAGTTGTAAAGTTCATTTTTAGACGTAACGTCTTGTACGTCTCATTTTTGCAGTGGGTCCAACTGTGTCCCTATTTAAACAATTTGTTTTTTTCCCTTCCCCTCCACAAATTATACCAGCATCAAATACAGTGATAACAGGGGTTATACCGTGAGGGAGGAAAATACAAAGCAACAAACAAATCATTTTATAAATATGTTAGAAACGATAGCAAGAAAGAAAAACCATTTGAGTCCTTATCTTGGTTTTCATTTCTCCTAACATTAACGTATCTGACTGTTTCTGCTTGATTTCTCCAACCAGCATCATGTAAAGATGTATTTATACTTTTATTATATTTCCAGTCCATATAGAAAATTACTGGGATATCTATCTATCTATCTATCTATCTATCTATCTATCTATCTATCTATCTATCTATCTATCTATCTATCTATCTATCTATCTATCTATTTATCTATCTATCTACCTATTCATGTTTTTGTGTATGCACAATAAAATCCCAAGTAGAATGAATTAGCATTCTTTCTAATATTGTCAAACTTTGTGCTAAGTCAAAGAAATATTTCTCTCAAAGTTTTACCTGCTTCAAGATAATGAGTTATATTTTAAAAGTTAGTTTTCTATAACAATATACATGGATCAATTACATGTTAGTCAAAGATTATATAGTTATTAGAAATAAATTTGAATAAATCAAATTATTGAAATAATCTTGCCAGTTAAGTATACTGGTAAATAATATGCAGTCTTTAATTTTAAGGAGTTTCCATCTGAAGGTACATGGTTCATATAAATTTAGATCTTATATCTTTATATGCATGTCCTACTTTAAATGTAACAATCTGTATTTATAGAAGAGACATTTTACCAAAAATTAAACAATTATCTCTCCATAAACACTAAGGAAAGTTTGCTAGTGGAAACTTTCTTGTAACACTTGACTTGGCTTTTCACTAATAAAGAAGATTAAGCCAAAGGGAATAGGAGAATGGCTTTCTGGGCATGAAAGATAGAAGTCTCTGCAATAGCATGTTATTTTCATGGAAAATATAGTTCAGTATAGTGGAATCATTATGGACACCCTGGGCTTCTTACTTGTCTTTATTCTAAATCATTACTTATAATAAGGATGTCCATGAAGATTCTTTACACGCTTAGATGCCATTTTTTTCAAGTGTAGGAACCATTTCTTTGTGATTTTTATTGTCTCATCTGTCACTTATGACTAATTTCATTTCTTCTACAAAAACCAGCGACATTATTCAAACTTCAGCACATAGCTCCTGGGGACACATTTTATTGAATTCTTGTAGATCTTCCTCAGTAGTTCTCTGTCATTTATCTAATGTAGGTTCCATCATTAGTCACTGCACTATATGTACATTCATCACAAATGCTGACTTCTAATGCTGGGCTTCAGTGGTGTTCCTGCTTACTTGATGGTGATGATAAATGGAACTCTTGCTTATAATGAAACAAGATAGGAATAAATGATACCTGGCCACATTAAGTCCACTGACCATCATTCTATAGTGTCAACATAAAATTGTCTTCTTAAACTACCTAGTGAGTTGTTAGACTATGATTTCTTTTAACATTGATACGGTCTCCAGTTTTCACATACTGAGACAATTGTGGAAAATAGTAAAGGGGCCTGTGGGAAGAGTCAAAATAATGCCATTTATGTGGCATAGGTTACCAACCTGAGGGAAGAGAAGGGGTAGAAAAAAAATGGGTATAGGATAAATGATGCTTGATATCACTCAAAACTCTCAAGTCATATAGACTGGAGGAACTGAGGCATAGGAGAGTTGACTCTCTATGGATGTGCACACACTATGAAACTCAAGGTCATTGTGAGCAAATGGGTCTCACTTGCCTATTCTGAAAGAGGTACTGACAACTGGTAAATGCTGACTCAGGTAAATGCTGATAGGGTAGTTATGAGAGTATAGCACATAATAAAGAGGCAGAAGTGTAGTAAATACATGAGAGAGAAAATCTGGTTAAATTTGAATGAATTTGTTTTGAGAAGTCATTAATCTAGACAGATAATAAATTCACATACTATCAGCTAGTAACATATTTTGCTTTTATGGGATCACTTATTAGATCCATATGTACACAATCATGCAGTAATTATGCTGAAATGCAGTTCCTAATTTAGTAGGTCTGTATGTGGAACCTGAAATTCTATTTCTAATAAGCATCCAGAATTCTGAGTTACAGGA
The DNA here is from genome assembly GCF_024711535.1 of Dipodomys merriami. Lineage (NCBI taxonomy): Eukaryota > Metazoa > Chordata > Mammalia > Rodentia > Heteromyidae > Dipodomys > Dipodomys merriami. The sequence continues at coordinate 107,170,507 of NW_027202270.1, forward strand.
ATCTGACTAGAGTTCTAGTTCTTGGTTCAAGATCTATTCCCCTTAGAAGAAACACAATCAAGTAAAAGGAATTAACGTATTGGAAGATTTCCCAGGGCTGTTTCCAAAGCATTATGTATCTTTTCTTGTCTCTATTACTCTTAGTTTGAAAATGTCACAATAAAGCACTGAGATTACATGAGTTTGATGTCTGGGAGGCAGGGTTCTTTGGGGAATCATTAAAATAGCAGTTCACTAGAGATGTTTAGAGAAATGGAGATGTTAGGAACTGGTTGTTTGCAAGTTATTAATTTCCCATGTAACATTGACTTTCCCATTATCAAGTTGCTGGTGGTTAGAAAATAACATACAATTTATACAAGACTAGCAAGGAACAAAAAGAAAAAAGACTGTAACAGAAATGGGATAACACATGTACATGTGCATATGCATAAACAAATGCATAAAAATCAGGACTGCCTTTGTTCAATACCATTTGAGACAAAAGACATTCCACCTATTATAATACTGTAACATTGATTTATTACAATTAGACAGGTCTGAAACTCTTTGTGTATAGTATCTTCTTGATTTCAATTATCAGAGTCCATTTAGTTGGCACTTCATAGATGGTTCTTGATGAGATGTAGCTTAAATTTCATGCAGCAATTTCTTTTACATAATCTTTTGGCCCACTGTGGTTTACTAGAATTAAAACTTAACTACAGCTGAAATGTATTTTCTTGAACATTTTTTAACCCAAACAGATTCTAAGAGTGAAATAAAATTTCAGAGATATAATGTATGCTGGAAGAGTGGTAATATTAAGCAAAACTCTTTTTTTTAAAGAAATAGCATTGCCAAATTGAAATTGTTTTCAAGTAGTGTAGGGAGAAGTAAAATTCCATTCAGTAAATCTGTGCAAAGACAGAGAATTTATGCAGTGGAGTTTCTGCCTTTCCTTAGTGTACTGAGACTCTTACATATACATAATAGTGAAAAAAGGGTTATAAGGAAACATTTATCCAAATGGAGTTTTAGTTTCAATGCTTCATATATACAAATGAAAAGCACAGCTCAGATTTTTAAGCAGTTGCATCGGGAAATATACAAAATACAATTTTACTTAAAATAGAAGTGCATTTCAGATTTTAATGGCTATCACATTTTCTTCAATTCTAAATATTCCCCATAACAATAGGAAGTATGAAATCTATGTCTACAATATGTAAATATGTTTGTACTTTTTTTTGTCAGTCATGGGGCTTGAACTCTGGGCCTGGGTGCTGTCCCTCAGCAATTCAACTCAAGGCTAGTGCTCTACCACTTGAGCCACACTGCCACTTCTGGTTTTAAGAGTCTCACTGACCTTCCTACCTGGGCTGGCTTTGAACTGTGATCCTCAGATCTCAGCCTCCTGAGTAGCTAGGATTACAGGTGTGAGATACCAGTGCCTGGCTGTTTATGCTTTTATACTGAGAGGAATATCTTTCCAATTCCACTTATTGCTTTAATGAATATTTAGTTTGGAATAATTTGTTGTTGTTGGACACAATGTCTTAACCAGATAGCCAAAATTGTCATTGAACTTATGATCTTTCTATCTCTAGTCTTTGAGTGCTGGAATAATTAGGCCAAGCATATACTACCACCAGTAGTTTGAAGTAACTTTTGACTTTTAGACAATGAAGCAAAAACAGCACACAAGTGTCCTGTTTACTCCTTGTCCAATTATTTTCTTCTTGGTGACAGCATATAGTTCCACATACATTTATCAAAATGAAGAAACCAACTTCATTCAGTACCTTACCTTTAACTAAGTTGCAGATGTAATTTCAATTTCAGTTTTCTTTTGTTGGTCTCTTTCTGTTCCAGGAGTGAATGTAGATTGTCACAGTGCATTTAATTGTCATGTCTCCATAGTTCTTCTTAGTTAGCATCAGTTTCTCAGGCTTAACCTGACTTTTAATGATTTGGATTGTCTTAGAAAGTACTGACAAGAGAGCTTCCAGAATACTCTATAGTATGAGTTATTGTGACATTTTTCTGATCAGTAGACTATGTTCTGCCCATTAGAACACACAAGGATGAATGTCCTCTTCATCATTTTCATCCAGGAGACATGTGACCCTGACATTGGTGACAATGTTAAGCATTGTTTGTCATGTTTCTCCAGTGTTATTTCTATCTTTATTCTAAGCTTTGAAAATAAATTGCTAAATCAAGCTCATTCACCTCTGTGTGTGTGTGTGTGTGTGTGTGTGTGTGTGTGTGTGTGTGTGTGTGTGTGTGTACTTTAGCTGCTGGCCACAGCAATATGTATAACAATTTAAAAAGCTTCTTGTATAAGAAAGTCATATATTTTATACCTTTTATTTATGCAGTCATTAACATATACCAATATAGAATTAGACTATCTCATATTTAGGATTAAGTTTAATACTATGTTTCTTTTGTGGTTCAAATTGCTTTGGCCTTATGATCTGTTTATGGCTGCCTCTTGTCTCTTTAGTATGTCTTCACTTTTTCATAGTTTGAGCACTTGCTCATTTCCTGGTACTAAAAGGTACACCAGGTAAAATTTGTGTTTTCTATGTCTCTGTGTTGGAATCCATCACTTCTCCCAGGGACCCTGCTTCCTCTCATTAGAAAAAAATACTTAGACCAGTTCCAAAAAATATAGGCTCCATGGTTTCCCTCATTTGTAATAATTATATGTGCCTAAGATAGTCCTAGTAGAGGTTCACAATAGCCCAAAAGCTTTGTATATATGACCACATAAAATGATACTAATGGAAAAGATCTCCATGATATGAAAACAAGAGGGGGGGGGATGAGAGTAGTTTTCTTTTCTTTTTGCTTTTTGTTTTAGTGTACTGTTTGCAGTTATTGCTTTTGTCTTGTTTGTTTGTTTTGTTTTTTGTTTTTTTTGGGGGGGTATGGTTTATCACTCTCTCTGATTTCAATAGACTATGTCTTGTATATAAGTTTATCTGATTTGGGGAAGAAGGGGAATCACAGAAACAGGGGTACAATGGGTGAACCAATGTAATAACAATACTCACTAGACATTATCTTGGAAATGAACTTTAAGACTTGCGGGAGAGTGACTTGGGGGTGGTAGGAGAGTATGGGGCAAGGAGAAAATAAGGAAGGGGTAACACTGTTTGGAAAGATATGTACTCATTACCTGTAATAGTAGCCTCTCTGTACATCACTTATCCAATAAAATAAAAATAATAAAATAAAATAGAAAAGAAGCAAAGTGCTTAGAAATTAATATAAGCATTGGATGTGTTGTAGCTGGGGTGTCATTTTTTTCTATGCGTACAAGGACAATAGATAGTTGATAGGAAAATGCAGAGTAATCAAAATATATTTAATTACTTATGAAAAGATAGTACATTGATTTTTATATCTATCCACCACCATACTTTTTAGAAGTTTATTGTTATTATTAAGGTGATATACATAGGGATTACAGTTACGTAAGTCAGGTAATTAGAGCATTTCTTTTTGGACAGTATCACCCCTTCCCTATTCTCTCCCAGTACTTTCCTCCCATCCCCTAACCACAGTTGTATAGCACATTTTCAATATTGTGTCTAATGAGTATCACTGCTGCATTTGTTCACCCTTTGTCTCATCATTTCTGTGTCCCCTTACCCTTCCCAAAACAGATAAGACAAAAAGGAAAGAAAACAAAAACAACAACAGAGAAAAAAATTCTCATTTCCATTTCCTGAAGTTCATTTCAATCAATATTATTTTATATGGTCAGATGCACTAGGCATTATGCCTTTCTGTTCCTAAGAGTGTCCTCTTTTGGTCTCAATGTCTGTGAATGCCTAAAAACTTGTGTAGTTTATTTTGCACCAGTGAATTTTAGATTTAGCTCCTGAATATGAGAGAAAATGTGGTGTTTGTCTCTCTGAGCTTGGCCTACCTCACTTAACATAATTTGTTCTAGGTCCATCCATTTCCCTGCAAATGACATAGTACTTTTTCTAATGACTGTGAAAATTTCATGGTGTATAGGTACCACATTTTTTGGATTCACTCTTCTATTTTAGGGCATCTGGGTTGTTTCCACAACTTGGCTAATGTGAACAGTGCAGCAATAAACAAGGAAGTACAAATGTCTTGTGGAATCCTGGCTTGTGATGTTCTGGAAAGCTTCCCAGGAGTGGTATAACTGGACGATTCTTCATGTGTCTATTGGCCATACTTATTTCTTCTTCAGAGAAGTTTCTCTTTAAGTCTTAACACACTTATTGATGGGGTTGTTATTTCTTTAAAAGTTTAACGGGGGGGGCGTTAAGTTTTGGAGCCCTAAGTATATTTTAGATATGAAGCCCTTGTCTGATGCCTAGCTAGTAAAGATTTACCAGTCTGTGGAATATTTATCTTGCTAGCATAAGACTTATCTTTTGCTGTGCAGAAACTCTTCAGTTTTCGGTAATCACATTTTTCCACTCTTTCTTTGATTTGTTGAGACTCTGGATCTTTACTTAGGAAGTTTTGGCCTGTGCCAGGGAACCCTAGTATTTCCTCTATCCCTTTGTGTAATATTTTCAGGGTATCTGATCTTACATTGAGGCCTTTGATCTATTTGGAATTGATTTTGCTTATGCCAGCTTCCTTGAATTTGATCTGACATTTCACAAAACTTCCCTAGAACTTGAACTGATGCAGATGTAAAGTTTCCTAAATACATTGATATGGTTGTGTTGTGTACCAGAAAAAATTTTTTATGTTAAAATAAAGGGATAGGAGATCTAATTCTAGGAAGACATAGACATCCTTAAAGTAAGTTTGAAATCATTGAAACACTAAACGTCAAAGGTAATGCTCAAAGAAATATGTCCTATTACTCTTGCAGTGCAATTCACTTATAAACTAATAAATATTGAACAAAAAATTCACCTAAGCTACTTCCTCAAACTTATTTTATGATGTGTATATGTTGGTGATTTCTTTACAACAATCTAGTTTCTACCATAAAACAGTCACTAACTGCTTAATATGTTCATAAATGTAATACTATGCTATTGAATATATAGAGTATTTTCTGCTACTGTTATTATTTTATTAACATGTGGTAAAGTATGTTTAATATAATGCAGTTATATGCAATCTATAAGACATTCAAAATGCATCAGCAAAAATACTGGAGATGTAAAACAAATATGATGCTGAGACTTAGGAATTTATGTTCTACATGGAAACTTCTTTGCTGATAATTTGTTATTCAATCCATATATATGATGTTAGCAAGGGGAAGCATTCTCCTGTAAAGTAAATCATTAGTATTTGGAGAACCATGGCAAAGTAAGTTAATGTTAGTAATTTAAAAACCTTATGAATTAAATTTATGAACATGCTCTTTAGTAAACACCCCTAGAAATGCAAGACCTGCTCTCCCTAAATGTATCTGCTTTGCCTAATGAAAATTCTATTTAAAAATTTAAAATTTTTTATGACAGTCCTGGGGCTTGAATTCAGGACATGGTGCTGTTTCTGAGCTTTCTTTGTACAATACTAGTACTCTATTATATCACCTGAACCACAGCCCCACTTCCAGCTTTTTATGCTTAAATGGAGATGCATTTATGATCTTTCTTGCTAGGGCTGGCTTTGAACAGAGATCCTCAGTTCTCAGCCTCCCGAGTAGCTAAGATTACAGGGAGGAGATATCAACTGCTCAACAAACTCTATAAAATTTTAAGACAGAAATTTTCCTCTGGAAGATTGTATGCTGATGTTAACATTTACATTTTTTTCTTTCTTTTTCTCAATAGAACAAGAAAATATTCATCTAGGAGACCGCATGATTCCTTGTGTTATCAATGCTTCCATAGAGGCAGACTATCCTTCCATTAGAGCAGACTACATACTACAGATCCACCACAAACATATGTTCTGGTGGTTCTTTTATGAACAATGTTGTGCATCTCTCATAGGAGATGTGTTTATTTGAAAGCACTTTAAATTGATCTTGTCAGAGGTCCTACTGTTAGAGTCTGCCACTTAATTATGCTATGACAGCAGGACCTACCTATACTCCATATCAGATTATATCAGCGGGAGGCAGAACAGCATAATTAAAAAAAATAGATTCTAATGATTTTGTTTTTTTTCTATCAGCAGGAGGAGGGCACCCTACAGACACCCAAAGCTGTGTCTGCAAAGGTGCAGGTGATTTGGCACAGAACAGTGATCAACCTTTAGGAATACCCACAAAGATGTGAGGGATTTAAATAATATGCAGGTATAGAGAAAAGGCATTGCTGGTGAACAAAAATAAACATGTACAAAAGGAGAGAACAATAATATGTTTAAGAGCATGTAGAGGTTTGCTCTTAGGAATAATGTGTCCAATTTTAGTATTCTACAGATCCATTTATTTTTGTTTTTATGGTTGGTTATTTTCATGTGTATTGATCATAAACACAAACAAATTAGTTGAAATTGACAAAAAAGCTATCAGTCATCCTATTTCCATAAAGTAGTATTAAAACATGACATATGCTAACTAAAATTTCCCATCTATTCCTTACATGATTGACAACAATCTGAGGAACACACACACACATGCACACACACACACACACACACACACACACACACACACACACACACACACACACACTAATATATCTCACTACACCTTAATTAAAAATATATACTACATGGGTAGTTTAAAGTATTTTAGAATCTTGCAAGTTGTTAAGGTTTTCTAGAATCACCTCCTACTCTAGACCTGAGTTAAAAGACTTGGGAGTTGAGAGTGTAGTTTAGGCAATGTGGCCCAATTCCTCTGAGATTTGATGGAACGTTCTTTTTCTTGGGTGGGTTATAGGGTTTGAACTCGGAGCCTGGGTGCTTTTCCTAAGCTCTTTAGCTCAAGGCAAGTGCTCTACCACTTGAGCCATGGCCCCATTTCTAGTTTTCTGGGAGTTAGTTTCAGATAAGAGTCTAATGGACTTTCCTGCCCAGTCTGGCTTGGAATAATGATCCTCAGATCCCAGCCTCCTAAGTAGCTAGGATTACAGACTTGAGCACCTCATGTCCAGTGGAAAAACTCTTTTTGAGGAAATATCCCCCACCCCCTGTATGTTCACAGTGTGGCAGTAATCTCAGAGGTTTTGCCAACTAGATTTCATGGAAGCACACTGGCTCAATCTCTATCTTCGCTTATATATGGCTAAAAATGACTGATTCAAATCAAAGCTTAAAAAGGAGAGCAAAAACTGCAGATGAGCTTAGCAAAAAGAAGGCTTCATGCAGACGTGGTGATTTCAAAGTGTATCTCTTTGTAGAATGAGAGCTGACTAATATAAAGTCAGTTTTTATGGGTATTGTGTTTGCAATTCCTGTCCAAATACTTCCATAAACATTTTCCCATACTTCTCTTAACATATGATTGGATGTATCTTAATCACTTCAGTAACACCAAAAAAATCCATTTATTAAGGGATCCTGCTCAAGTCAAATAATAAGTTTAATTTTCTTTTCTTTATTATGGTATCTTGCTTGAGATACTTGAAAAGTACATAACTATATGCATCTTCAGCTCTGTCCCCTTCTCTGTACAATACACATATTCATGTCCTGTGTGTTTCTCTTTACTTCTCTTATTTTATATCATAAAATACCCTAAAAGGTTATTCTACTACTCTCTTCTCTGCTCACACTTTGGTCTTATTTCTGAGATAATGAATGAATGACCATGCCATAAAAATCTATAATTTTAGGTACTTTTGTTAGCATATGTTATTATTTTTGTGGGAAGAATGCTAGGTGTTGTCCAAAATTTAGATAACTATGCAGTTACATTGTATTTGTATAATTGTTCATAATATTATGAAAAGGAATAAATAATAGTGAAGGGAAATAAATAAAATAGATTGCATTTTTAGAATAATTTAAGCAAATACAATATCCATCTCCAACTGTTTAAATCTCATGTTCGCTTAATAACTTGGGTGTTTACAATGGAAATAAAACTTTTTTTGTGTGGTCATGGGGCTTGAACGCTGGGCCTGGGCTTTTTCCCTCAGCTCTTCAGTTCAAGGCTAGTGCTCTACCACTAGAGCCACAGAGCCACTTCCGGTCTTTTGGTGGATTATTGGAGATAAGAGTCTCACACACGTTCCAGCCCAGGCTGGCTCTGAACCATGATCCTCAGATCTCAGCCTCCTGCGTATCTAGGATTACAAGAGTGAGTCACCAGTGGCTAGCAATAAAACTATTTCTTTTTCTGTCGGTCCTGAGCCTGAACTCTGGGCCTGGGCTTTTTCCCTTAGGTCTTCAGCTCAAGTCTAGTGCTCTACCACTTGAGCCATAGCACCACTTCCGGCTTTTTCTGCTAATGTGGTGCTGAGTAATCAAACTCAGGGCCTCATGCATGCAAGGCAAGCATTCTACCAATGAGCCACCTTCCCAGACCCAATAAAATTACTTTTTCAAATTTATATGTAAGCCTTGGTTTTCCCAATATTTCGACTTTTTTTCCCAGAACCCCTGGGCCTTCCTGTCCCTACCACTGCACCTGTATCTTCTACCATTTAGTGTTTTACTGGAGAAGAAGAAGCAATGTTTCTTTTTTTTAGAATATTTTTATACTTACATTGGGAAAAATGAGTATGGGCCATCTATCTACATTCCATTAAAACTAGAAAAATTTTAGTGGATCAAAATAAATGAAAATCAGAATCAATGCTATCAAGAGTTAATAGAATATGAATACTGACTTTCAACTCCAAGTTGTTAGCCTTATTTCCTGCCTTCCGTACCATTTAACTTCACAAAAGTATTTCTAGTAATCTGCATTTTGATGTTCTTCTCCAACATCATCGGTTCTATTATTTTACATCCTATTTCACAAATAAAAATACAACAAAAAGCAATCATAAAGAAAGATTTAGCATTTTAACAAAAAAAATCTTATGTGTAATTTTGTCTCAGTTTAGAATAAGACTAATGGTATTTAGATGCACCTGTCACAATTTAAATACTTAGTGTCTCTTTATATAAGAAAAATGTTGAAATATAAAATAGCAATGCACCTGCACTTCCCATATCCAGACAAGTATTTTTATGAAAAGATGCTTTCTCCAAAAAGGTGGCTGCTTCAACATAATTACATTAAAATTACTTTCCCCTATAGTAGTAGCAGCAGTCATAATATACAATTTGTAAAGAACTCTATGACATCTGCAAAATAAATTACATAGGAAAAAAGCCATAAAAGCCAACTAAAGACTTCTCTTGAGTGATAAAACTATCATTTTAAGAAGAAAATTAAATAAATGGAAAGTACATATCTGATTTTAGATTGTAATAGATAGTTGCACATGTACCCAGCTACTCACTGTACCCAGGTATTTGCTAAATTCTAATCTAAGTGCTTCTGTTTAAGTATTTTGTAGGTAGAGTTAACATCTATAACAACTAACTTTAGGTAAAACATAATTTACTCGTAGGTGGGCTTTACCCAATCAGCTGAAAGGCCTTAAGACAAAACTAAGATTTTCTTGCGGAAAAAAGGAATTCACCTGTGTATGTACTCCTGTATAAGAATTCCCACTACCAGCATTTCTCATAGATATCAAAAATCAATCTGTGAGTAGAATTTCTAGAAATAAATCTCTCTCTATATTTCCTATATATCTGACCTGTTCTATTTTAGATAATCTTAACTGATCTAACACAGACTTGCTGAGCGTTGTGATGACATTGACCTAACTATGCACTATATACTTATACTGTAGCTAAGTAGTTTTGAAGTTTGAAATTTATCTGAGAAAACATTGAAAGGTCTAATGGACAATAGTTACATCATGTGCAAGAATGTATGATTCACAATATCAGAAAAAAACCAGTCAAACTATAACTTCCACAGTAAGTTGTTTAAAATAGGCAAGACCTTTCTTCAGTGAAGGCCAACTTTTCCTGATTTCAACTCACTGTCACAAAGATTAAACCAAATAGGCCTCCAAGCTACTGACACAATTGAGCCATTTCTAACTAGCTTCTCTATATTGGTAATTCACCATCAGGAGTACTGACTCTTTCCTGATCTCATTCTTGTTCTTTCTCTTGTTCCATGACTCACTAAGTGGAGATTTTCATCCCCTCTCCCTCCTTTTCTCTCCACCAAATCTAATTTATGGTGGCTTATTCTTTTGATTTAGCAAGCCCCTGAGTAAATAACACCTGCGGATATTTGGGTAGCATTTGTATGTTTCTATTGGTCCCCTGGAGGTCTCAGGATGATGCAGTGAATGCTACCTATTGACTTGGGCTATAGCCACAGGCCAGGTACAATGTTCACAGTGCCTACTTGTGTCTTGCTGTTCTGCCCATGGCTTGTGCAGTATCTGACAATACACTAAGATAGGGCAAGGTTTGAATAGTACTTTTTTTTTTTTGCTTTTACTTTGGTATCCAGATTTTGATCTATGTCTCAAGTTGGTCATCCTGGGAAAATTGGGCAATCCTTTGTTTTTCTTTCTTTCTTTGTACATTTTTTATTGTACAAATGTTGTACAGAGGTTACAGTTACACGAGCAAGGTAATGAGTACATTTCCTATTGAGCATTGTTGCTTCTTCCTTTGTTTTCCCCCTACGATCCCTTCCTTCCCACCTACACAACTTCCTCTCCCCCTCCCCAACTCCACATGGCCAAGGTTGGTAAGCTGGTTTTCAACATAGTGTTTTGTACATCTCATTGTTAAAATGGGTCAAGGTTGTTAAGCTGGTTTTCAACATAGTGTTTTGTACATCTCATTGTTAAAATGGGTCAACCTGTATCCATATTTAAGCATTTTTTCCCTTCCCCTCCCTCAATTAGAGAAGTGCATATATAAGATGCAAGGCACTGGCATCACATACAGTGAAAATAGGGGTTATACCAGGGGGAGGAACATACAAAGCAACAAAAAAAATCACATGGTGTATCATAAGTATTTTAGAAACAATAGCAAGAAAGAAAAAGATATTTGTGTCCCTATATTAGGTTCATTTTGCTTAACATCATCTTATATGGTCATATGTACATTGCTTTTGGCCTTTTCTCCTTCTTCTACACATGTAGTAGTTATTGCAAATGAGGGAAACCATGGGACCTATGTTTCTTTGGGCCTGGCTTACTTCACTTAATATAATTTTTTCCTAGTCTTTCCATTTTCTAACAAATGGGGCAATGCCATTTTTTGTGATGGAGGCATAGAATTCCATTATATATATTTCACATTTTCTTGTTCCATTTATCAACTGAGGGGCATCTGGGTTGGTTTCATATCTTAGCTATGGTAGATAATAGTTGTGCTGATAACCTTAATATGGCCTTGTTTGTGATCATTTGGGTAAATGTCCAAAAGTGGGATTGCTGGGTCATAGGGGAGCTCTATGTGGAATCTTTTGACGAACCTCCACACTGCTTTCCAAGGTGGTTGAGTTTGCACTCCCACCAGCAATGCAGTAGGGTTACCTCTGGCCATATCGCTTCCAGCATCCTTTGTTATTAGAGTTCTTGATTCTTGCCATTCTAACTGAGGTGAGGTGGAATCTCAATGTTGTTTTGATTAGCATTTCTTTATGTCTAAAGAAGTTGAGCATTTCTCATGTGTCTATTCTTATTTCCTCTTCAGAGAAGTTTCTCTTTAAGTCTTTATCAGGTAGTTGTTTCTTTGAGGATTTGTTGGTGGTGGATTTAATATTTTGAGTTCCAGGTATATTTTAGATATGAGACCCTTGTCTGTTTTATGACTAATGAAGATCTCCTAATCCGTGGGCTTTCTATTGATCTTGCTAGTACTTTGCCATGCAGAAGCGCTGCAATTTCATGCAATCCCATTTGTCCAACCTTTCTTTGATTTGTTGTGTTTCTGGGTCTCTATTAAGAAAATTATGGCCTGTGCCAAGGAGACCTAGGGTTTCTCCTATTCCTTCCTGTAATGTTTTCAAGGTGTCTTCTTTGACTCCGAGATCTTTGATCCATTTGGAGTTGATATATAAAGATATATAAGTTGATATATAAGGGTGATATATAAGGATCTAGCTTTAGTTTTCTACAGGTGAATAACCAGTTTTGCCAGCACCATTTACTGAAGAGGCTGTCTTTCTTCCATTCTATTTTTTTAGCTCCCTTATCAAAGAATAGGTGGCTATAGGTCTGTGGGTTCATTTCTGGGTATTCAGTTCAATTTCATTGGTCGTAAGGTCTCTTCTTTGCCCGTATTAAGCTGTTTTGATTACTATGGCCTTGTAGTAGATTTTGAAATTTGGTGTTGATATTCCTCCCAATAAACAGAGCTCAAGCAATTTTAGATAATAACTCTAAATATAAAACAAATACTCACCAACCCATGCTCACATTAATAAGGAATTGAGTAATTGAAAGAATGGAAAACTATTGTGCTCACTTCCATTCAAATTGTTTCATGTAGAACATTTTCTTCCTCAAAGAGGTGGAACAAAACTCACTTCTTAAAAATGGATTGTGAGATGTGACTTCTATTCAAAGACTATGTGGAGAGTGTGGAAAGGAGGAAGAAAATGAAAGAAAAACAAATTTAGTGGAAAAACTTGTCAAACACAATCAGCAGTGATAAATCATATCGATACTATGGACTGCCGAGGTGATATGATAAATCATATCTGACTTCTGTCATCTTTCTCTCTTCAAAATATAATCCAATGTAATCAGAAGAAACCCACTCAGGGTTAGCTAAACCCACTTGAGGGACCTTTTATACAGAAACTAAAGTAATATGAATAACTGTCTTAAGAGCAATCCAAAGATATATGATGGCTAAACACAACATAGTACTTAGGTGGTCACATTAACTGAAAAAAAAAGACACAGTAAAACTTGAGGAAATTAAATGCTTATAGATTTTACAAAAAAGTAAAGTACCATTATTGTTTACTTAGTTGTGACAAATGTTTCAGTCATATGTTAACAGTAAGTAAAATGACATTGGGCATATGGAAACTCTTTTCCCTCCATTCTTTGTTATCTGTAGGTAGTAGTACCAAGGAATTTCAATAAATCAGTTTATAAGTACAGTGTTACTTCATCATGTCACCTCTTCCATCAACTTTCTCTTCTTATGGGAATTCTTTAAATGATCCTTTCAACTTTTCTGTCAGTCAAAAACTATTCTGAGATAAAATATTTCCTCTTCCAAATAAAGGAAACAATTGAAATTTGGTGGTTTTTTTTGGTGTTTTTTTTTCTCACAAAAATCAAATCTTTCAGAATTCAGTTAACTATGCATGGCTCAGATACCTTTGCAGGGCATGAGGGTTACGGACCTGGAAAGAAATGTGCAATGTAAGCCAGAGTATTAGTGAGTTTACATTTGCAAATTTCTTCACAAGAGTGAATATATTTTTGATTATTTAAATTCAGCCATTTTCATAGCTTTTATATGTGCCTTATTTATGTGTATTGATCTTTCAAAAACGTGTGTCAAAGTTCCAAAAAAATATTTATCATCAAATTGGCTAGATGAATCACAGCCCTTCAGTTAAATGGAAAGTAAAGAAAAAAGTAAAACATTGTATTTTAATATAAGGTATTTATTCTAGTACTCTTAATAAGTTTAAGAGAATTATTTGACATTCCTAACATTACCAAATTGAGATTAAGAACATTTATCATGTAGCTGCATTAAATTTCTAATTCTTATACTTGTGGTAAATATTTTATAGAACCAAAATGGCTAGTAACATCTGAAGTAATTTGGGTAGAATTAGAAACACTTGCAATGTTAGCAAGTATATGAAAGCTATACATGGTTTAGCTTTCCTAATTTTAGATTAAAATAATGCTACTATTTTAAAAATTAAGATTTTTGCATGACATAATTTTAATATACTTATGATATATATAATATATATGTATGTACATTCTTCTATATTAAACTATATATATTAGGCTGTAGTTCAATAAGTTCAACATCATGAGCTCCAGTGTATATATAGCAAGGAATCCTATTTATGGTGTCATATTAATTTTGTAGATTTTATTCCAAATTCTATAAGGAGAAAAAGAATACACTTCCAGAATACAATTTCTGGTATTCCTATATTTTAGAGGACACTCGGTTGAAGGCTGTATCCTCTGCTTTTTAACGTTCTAGCCAAATTCAGTTTTGTCTATATAGTTACTCCAGACAAGAATCTTGGAATGACAACGACAAGGTTTTGGTCACCAAATGTTCATATAAATTACTTTTCAGATGATATTTGGATTTGAACCCAGGGACGAACACATTCTAGTCAAGCACTCTACCACTTAAACCACACCCCTTCAGCAATTATATAAATATTAAATGTTTTAAAATCAGATGATTGGTGTTATACTGTAAATCATTATTACAAAGTAAGTGTTTATGAACAGAGTGCCTACTATGAGCAGAATTGTCCCTCACAATGTAAGCATGTTCAACAAAATAGTCTCTGCTTCTCTCCAGTGGGTTTCCTCTAGGGTTAACCTAGCCTTATTGTGGGTTTATTATCAATCCTTACTAAAACATCTTTGCAAAGTATTTATCTGTGAGCTGGTGGCTCATGCCGGTAATCCTGGCTACTCAGAAAGCTGAGATCTAAGGATAATAGTTCAAAGCCAAACAAGGCAGGAAAGTCCATGAGACTCTTTTTTTTTTTTTTTTTTTTTTTGGTCCAGTCGTGGGGCCTGAACTCTGGCCTGGGCACTGTCCCTCAGCTCTTCAGCTCAAGGCTAGTGCTCTACCACTAGAGCCACAGCGCCACTTCTGGCTTTTTTCTTTTTTCTTATGTGGTGCTGAGGAATCGAACCCAGGGCCTCATGCATGCAAGGCAAGCGCTCTACCACTGAGCCACCTTCCCAGCCCCTCCATGAGACTCTTATGTCCAATAAACTACCAAAATGCAGGAAGTGGAGCTGTGTCACAGAGCAAGAAAGCTCAGGGACAGCGACCAAGCCCTGAGTTCAAGATCTGATATAGGGGGAAAAGTGATAAAATTGTAACTAATTGTAACTAATCTTTGAAAAGAAAATAGAAATTTTATTGAATCACAAATATTCAATATGAGTCCACCCAATTCGGAAGGATCATAAACATAAATAGACTTTGGAAATTGGAAATATTTTATTAATTTCAGACAGTCAATTTATTGAACAGGAAAAAGTGATCTCTACTTTTGTTCATTTTACATAAGGGAGGGTAATAATGCAATGATCACTGAGTTGGGAGGTGTTCTTTATTACTAGATTTGTTTTACAGAAAATGAGTCTACAAGTTAATTATTTTGATAAAAGAAACAACCTCAGGAAAAACACAGTCTGCAAAGAAATTTACTTCACAAACTTGCTAGAATATCAAATTAAAGGACAGTGTAGATTTTAGATGGTAGCTGAGGATAGTTTCAGGTAGGTACCTGAGTGCTGATTAGTGGAAACATATCTGTTTTTCATTTCTTTACTCCCAAAGCTCCAAATGCTTTGTAATTCTACTTTATGAAATATCACTGCTGTAACCTCATTTGATCCCAAACTATATAATCACTCTGAACCTATGTTTGACTTCCCTATGTTGTAAATGGAAAATAGGGATTTGCATTATATACACATTTTTAAAAAAATTATTCAAACAACACAGGATTGCCATTTTCATCATTTCCTGGGGCCATGTTCCTCTACTGTCATAATATTTAAATGAAGTAAATGTTGGAGGGAATTTAAGCTATCATAATAGGAAGGCTCATGAGAACAGGATGAGTTTTACAGTGGTAGTGACTTATTTGACCATGTGGCCAGTTAACCAAGAATATTTATTAAATAATAAATTGTTTGACCAAACACAAGCCAATGTTGAAACAGAGCCACATACATGCACACCTGAAAGTAGATCCAGATAAATGTAGACAATTTCATTCTTCCCCTCATCAGAAATGTGACTAAAGCGTACTGATACTTATTTTATGCAGAAGTTACTTCAAGTGTTTTCCCATTTCTGTTACTGGTCTCTTCAGAGTTTTATGTCTTCATGATTCAATATTTTTCTTTAGTGTTAGTACTATGGCCTTATGTTCTTTTTTAATTTTTTTTCTCTTTTTTATTTTTTTTAATTGTGAAAATACCATACAGAGAGTTATAATTACATGGGTAAGGTAATGAGCACATTTCTTATCAAGTATTGTTGCCTCCTCTTTTGTTTCCTCTTCCTATCCCTTCCCATCTCCCCACTCCGCTCCTGCTAAACTTGTAAAGTTCTTTTTTTGACATAATGTCTTATGTTCTTATTTCATGTTCTAACTCATAGCTAGTGTTCTACCACTGCAGCCATGTTTTCTTAAGTCCAGACTTTTTTTCTGATTAACTAGAGATAAGATTCTTGAATTTTTCTACCTCCTCGTTAGCTAGGATTATTGATATGAGCTACTGGTACCTACCATGAGTAAATCTTGGAAGACATTTATTTCAGGGAATTGGGTCACGTCCTCTAGATTATGAATTTTGTTGAAGGATATTTATACATAGCAGTCTCTAATAAATCATAGTATTTTGTGGTATCAAACCAGTTCTTCATTTCACTGATAGTTTGTATTTTTTTAAAAAAATATGTATTTATTATATTTTGGGTCATGGGGTTTGAACTTGGGGCCTGGGGCTGTCTGGGAGCTCTTTTTTGCTTAGGGCTATTGCTTTGATCCACAGTGCCACTACCCATTTTCTAGTAGTTAATTGAAAATAAGAGTCTCACAGACATTCCTGCAGGGGCTGGCCTGTGATCCTTAGATCTCAGCCTCATGAGAAACTAGAATTACAAGTGCCTGAGGACCATTTGTATTTTTAAATCTCTATTTTATTTATTTCTTTTGTGATCTTTATTATTTCTTTCCTTCTACTAATTTTGAGGTTTTATTTTCCTCATTTCTTTTGTTTTTGAAGATGCAGATAGAGGTTTATTTGAAGTAAGTCTGCTTTTTGGTGTGAGTGTTGGTTGCTCTAAATCTTTCCTTTAATACTGCTTTTGCCATCTCATACAGATTTTGGTATGGTCTCTCTTTTTAATTTATATGAATATTTTAATTTTTTCTCAAGTTTACTCATGACATATTGGTGTTTAATTTCTGTGCATTTGATAGTTTTGGCATTTCTTATTAATGATTTCTAGTTTTATTGCACTGTATTGGAAAAGATACATTTACCATTTATTTCAAATTTTTAAACTTTGTTGATCCATCCAGGAGACCATTTCAAGTGCTGATGAGAATGTGGACTCTGTAGAATTTGATGGAAATGATCAGTAGATGTCTGTCAGATGCATCTGTTCTAAGGCACAATTTAACTCAGCTATTTCTTTATTGATTTTTCTGTCTGTATGAACTATCCCTCACTAAAAGTTGAGTCTCAGAATTTCTTCCTATTACTATGTTGAGGCCTGTGTCTTTCCCTTTCAGTCAATAATTATTTTTGTTCTTTGATGTTGGCTGCATATAAATTTAGAATTTTACTTCCTTTTGCTGACTTGAACCTGTGTCACTATATAATAACTTTCCTTATCTATTTTTATTGCTTTTAATTCAAGGTCTATATTATCTGATATAAATGCACTCCTGGGTTCTTTAAATTCAATTTGCATAGGATTTTTAAAAATTAATTTATTGTATTGTTAGGTCTATGTATGGAGGGATTATGGTTACATAAGTCAAATAAAGAGAACATTTCTTTTTGAACAGTGTCACCCTATCCCTTACTTTCTCCCAGTTTTTTCATCCTATCTCCACCTGCAGTTGTATAGATCATTTTCAACATAGTATCTAGTGAGTAGTGAGCACATTTGCTGCATTTGTTCACCTTTTGTCTCTTTTGCCCTCCTAAAATCAGATGAACAAACAAACTATGTGAAAGGAAAAGAATTTTAAAAAAGCAATAAAGAAAAAAGATCTTGTTTCCATTTCCTGGAGTTCATTTTGATAAATACTGTTTTATAAGGTCATATGCACATAGCTATTGTGCCTCTGTGATACTTTCCTAAGAATATCCTCCTTTGGTCTCACTATGTGTGAATGCCTATAAACCTGTATAATTTATTATGTCTCAGTATATATATATATATATATATATATATATATATATATATATATATATATATATATATATATACACATACACACACACACACACACACATATCATCCAGTGTGTTCTTGTAGGTTTATATATAGGCACATTCTAGTTACTACAAATGAGTGAACCCATGCAACCTATGTTTCTTTGCGTCTGGCTTACTTCATTTAATATAATTTTTCCAGGTCTTTCCATTTCCTTAGAATGGTACGATATTATTCTTTCTGATAGATTCATAGAATTCTATTATGTATATATACCACATTTTCTTGATCCATTCCATTTGGGGCATTTGGGTTGACATGTGAAGAAATGCTCAACATCTCTGGCCATAAAAGAAATGGAAATTGAAGCAACATTGAGATTCCATCTCACCTCAGTTAGGATGGCCAATATCAAGAAAACTAACAATAACATATGATAGCAACTTTACTTTTTGAAATAATCTGAGGATTTTTTTATTGTCAAAATGATATACAGGAGGGTTGCAGTTACATAAGTAAGGTAATAAGTACCTGGACCTTGAATTATGGGCTTGGGTGCTGTCCCTAAGTTCATTTTGCTCAATGCTACACTGTACCATTTGAGTTACAGCACCACTTCCAGCTTTTTCTGTGATTAATTGGAGAAAAGAGTCTCAAGAACTTTGCTGGCTGGTCTGGCTTTTAACTGTTATCCTCAGATCACAATCTCCTGTGTAACTAGCATTACAAGCATGAGCTAAACCTTATGGTGACTCAGGATGCAAGACTCCATGCCTCAATTCAAAATGTTTTCAAAGTCAGTTTATTGACAAGATAGAAAATGGAAAACTTTCAAGAAACAAAATGTGTCAAGCTAAACAAACGTGCATAGTTTGTTTTTTTGGTCAGTAATGGAAACATACATTACATATTTTAGATAATGCAGGCATCTGTAGCACTGTTTTTGCTCAGTGTCAAACAAACCTTGATGTGTAAATAATGGGGTTAGTCCATCTACCTAGTTCTGATCATGTTTATAATTATTAGCTTAAAGAGAATCAATATGTTAGATTTTAGACTCAATATTTTAGATTCATATTCTATCCATAATCTCAAAAAGGGAAAATGTTAAATTCTAATTGTTTACAATAATTGCCACTTTGTGTATTAATTACATCACTTACAAGTGATGTAAATGAAGATACCTTCATGTAGTAAAAGAGAAGGTAAATATAAATGTGTATACTTTCATATACATAATATATACAACATATATGTTTGCATACAGACAAATTTTCAGCATTAAAATTAATTTTATTTGAAAAAATTATCATTACTATAGCATTTAATATTTAACTTTAAGAATTAAAAATAACTATAATAAAAATTAAATAATCTATTATCAGCTGTGTGAAATTTTTTGATAATATCAGTCATAGAAAACAATTCATATCAGAAATGGTATCTTATAGAAGTTGATAAAATGATGAGGTGGGTGACAGCATGCTTTGTGACAGATCACTTTATATTATGACATGATTCACACCAATGTATTGCCTTTTGCTTTTGCTGTATTTCTTCAGTCTTGACAAAACTCCTTTTGCTAATATCATTGACTTATCATGCCATCATTCAGAATGGTTATTTTTTGGCTAGTATTTTGGTTCTTAACTGTATAAGAAATTGATACAAATAAATTTCTTTCCCTTTTGAGATTTATAAACTAATGAGAAAACAAAAATGAGTCTCTTTTTCTATATATCATTAGAAAAAATAAAGTGCTAAAGAGAAAAATAAAACTAACTGAGAACGATTAAATGTCTGGATGAGAATATTTGGAATAGGTTACTTTGAGAAGCTGATATTTGTTTGAAGAGTTTAGTATTTCCAGTAAAGTAGGCAATGATTGACTCCTTCTGTTGACTTAATGCATTATCTTAATTATAAAAGACTGGTCATTTATCTATTGAATAAAAATTAGTCTACCATTAGTCTATAAGAAATAATTTTCTCAAGGAAAGTGGGTTGCATAATAATTTTTTTTAAAAACTCTTTTACACTTTGGTATTTTGTTGAA
This sequence comes from Dipodomys merriami, assembly GCF_024711535.1. Lineage (NCBI taxonomy): Eukaryota > Metazoa > Chordata > Mammalia > Rodentia > Heteromyidae > Dipodomys > Dipodomys merriami. The sequence goes on from NW_027202270.1 coordinate 107,190,656, forward strand.
CTATTGATGCAAAATATCCATTATCTTTTATTATTTCTAGTTTTAAAACAAAAATAAAACTGACTACAGTGATAAAGTAAACATTGTAGGAAAACTGGAGTATTTTAATATACATTCAAGTGTGCTGATTCCACAGAAGTTATTTCAGATAAGGTCATAAGAAAGATATCAGATTCGTTTTGTTTGTTTGCTTTTTCTTTGTGTCTATCTTTGCTCTGTTTTTTTTGTTTTGTTTTGTTTTGTTTTGCCAACTTTCCATGATGAATATTAAGTTGTTTTCTATGCATTTCTAATTACAGTTTTCAAGTTTAACTTCAAGCTAATGCTAAGATGTGTTTCACAAAGATTAATATATTTTTAATGAGATTTAGAGATATACTAATAGATTTTAATCCCTGAACAAAATTAGATACAAGGCAGCAAAATGGATAAGGTAGGCAAAATGTTCACTTTCACATCTGAATTAATTAGTTTGAATTACAAATTTGGCTAAATAAATAAAATGTATATCAATAAAAACATGCCTGTAGTCATAGTTTACCTAGATTCTATGCCATATTTGAAGCTACTTATATCAAAGATTTTTACAAATAATTTTAAGTGATGTCTGATAACAAAACAAACTGTTGAAATTTAGGAAAATGACATAAATAAATTGTTTTTATTTATTCAAAAGATAATATATTTAGCTATTATATGTGTCAAGGGAGAGTCAAATGAATATGGCTGACTTTAAATGTAGAGTAGATGGTTTTAAGGTAGTGCTAGAACAAAAATCAAACAACAAGAGCAAACCAAAAAAAAATCTGAGGAGATGATATAATAATGTGTTCAAGGGCCAAGAAATTAATGCTTTTGGAAAATAAAATTTTGAAGATAGAAGATCAAAAACAGAAGTTGGCAAAAACAAATACAGTCCCATAGCAAGTACTATAATAAAGCAAGATTACTAATATATGACTTTAACTGAAAAAGAAATATATTTTCATTTTAACTTAGACATTTCCACCTGTTTAGATGTCATCCTGAAACTGGGGCTATCGGAATGCTGTAAGTTAATCCTATAGGTATTTGGTGGATATGTCTGCAAAGGTAGGAAAAATATCAATTGGATCCAGTAGGTTAGAAATCAAGGTTATTATGTTATGGTGAGTGACTGAACTCTTAGCTGCTGAAGAAATGGATGGAATCAAACACAATGCCCAAGTGGATACAATAATCTATTTTGGTTCCATTTTCATTAAGTTCAATAACAAATAGGATATATTCAGTTTGGGAGATTTTAAGTTTAAGGTTCTTGGTGGTTAATCAGGAGAAAGTACATAAATGTTGGCTATGATGTATATTTTGGCAATACAAAAATGGACTGTGAATAATTATGTAACAACTTAAGTCAGATGATAGAATAATCATACATGCACACGCATATACATCCCCCCACATACTATATGCACACATCATCATCACATATACATTGCAAGAGAACAGAAACATTACAAAAGAAGCTATACATGAAATCTACATGACACTAAAATGTAGCTAAGATTTAAAGGGTAGCTTCAGAATATGGAAAAAGAAGCAGAACAGAGTCAGTTTCCATACTTGCACAGAAGAGAGATTTTCAACAAAATGGAGAAGTCTAGCAATTTAAATAATGAAAAGAATGGAAAAAGATAAGTCACTGAACAGTGCTCATTATATTTTTCAAAAAAAAGATTATTTTTAACCTTTGCTGGAGTTGCTTTACTCCAATTGACATGCTGACAGACACGTTGAATAAAATGATACAGAGTAAGGACAGAGAGGAAATAGTCCATGGTCTCTAGAAATAGCAGGAGGCAATATGAATCAAATTTTAAATTAATGAGTTTGTTTTATTGGAAAGATATCTGGACCAAGAAAGAAAGATCCAGTGATAAAAGAAATATATGTCCATAGAACAAGGTAGAAAAGGATGAAAGATTTTCTGTATTCTCTCCGCAAAATAGCAAGTAAGAATTTTAGATGAAGAAACAATCAATAAAACAATAAATAGTGGAAGAATCAGATAGAAAATACTTAAAATATTTAACTGACAAAGTTATTTCCTTAAAAACTTTTTCCTAAATTTTCCCACATTAGTCTCTATAATTTCCTTGAATCAAAGAAATACGTTGCAATGCTTCTTTAGAAAAAAAAACAACTTTGCTTAGGTAGAAAACAAAATTTCATTAGTTTTTCATTTTTAATCATAAGATAAAAGAAGACAAACATTTATTTTAATGAGCCTTAATTAATAATAGGTAGTTATTTCAAGAGGGGAGATTAACAGATTTCTATTTTATTTTCCCACAAATTTCAAGGTATTGGCAGAAAATTCATTGAAAATATTAATCTTCGATAGTATTTGATGGATATCTGCAATGCAAGTAAATAATAATTACTGTTGACTGAAGCAACTAAAGTTGTCCAAAGGAGGGGTCACTTTCAAATAAAATTTAATTAGTTAACTCAAAGACAATTTAGGTGGGGAGGAAGTGGGGAGGGAGGGGAGAGTGTAATTGTGGAGGTGGGAGGGAAGGGATGGTAGGCAAAAACAAAGGAGAGGGTAACAATGCTTGATAGGAAATGTACTCATGACCTTGCTCTGTACAGTATTTTTACAATAAAAAATATTTAAACAAGAAATTGAACTTTGAAGAAATATAGGGTCATTATATAATAAAAAAATAGAAAAAAATATCTGAGATGAAATTATATCTGTAAAATAGGTGTAAGAGGATAGAAGGTTTTTTGCCATTGATTTTTGGCCTGGTTTTTGTTCCAGTCCTGAGGCTTGAATTTGGCCTAGTCACTGTCCCTGAGCTCCTTTTGCTCGAGGCTAGCACATACCACTTGAGCCACAGTGCCATTTCTGGGCTTTTTCTGTGATTTATTGGAAATAAGAGTCTCACGGAGGTATTTGGGAGTTCCTGCCATTTTATCCACCTTCTTGGGAGCTGTGGCAACTGGGTTCTCCCTATGGTTCTTGGCTTCTCAGTTTGGGTGCGGTTTCTTGGCCTTTATTGTGCTCTTGTTGGTTTTCTATTTGTAGGACATCTTTAAGTATCTTTTGTAGGGCTGGTTTGGTGGAGATGTATTGTTTCAATTTTTCTTTGTTATGGAAGGTTTTTATTTGGCCTTCAGTTATGAAGGAGAGTTTAGCTGGGTACAGTATTCTTGGTTGATAGTTGTTTGTCTTTAGGCATGGCATACATCATTCCAGGCTCTTCTTGCTTTAATTGTCTCTGCTGAGAAATCTGAGGTGATTCTAATTGGTTTCCCTTTATAGGTGATTGATCTTTTCTCCTTGACAGCTTTAAGGATCTTTTCCTTGGTCTGAATTGATCCTGTGTAGATTATAATGTGACAGTGGGATGTCTTGTTCTGGTCTGGTCTATTTGGAGTTCTAAAAGCTTCTTGTATCTGAATAGACCTATCTTTTTGCATGTTTGGGAAGTTCTCTGCTAGGATCTTGTTAAACAAATTTCCTAGACCATTAACTTCTGTCTCTAGGTGTTCCTTTACACTCCTTATCCTCAAATTAAGCCTTCTGATGGTGTCTTACAAATATTGAATAGATCTATCATATTTCTTGGATTTGTCTTGGATGGTTTTATGTTCTTTCTCTATAATATCTAGGCTGTCTTCAATCCCTGAGATTTGATCTTCTGCATGGTCTAACCTACTGTCAAGACTTTCTACTTTGTTTTTTTTTATTTCTTTTCCTTCTAATTGGTCGGCTTTGATGGTTTCAAATTCCTTGTTGGAACTTTGTTCTATATCTTGTAAGAACTTCTTTACTCCCTTAATTTGGTGTTCCATGTTTATTCTCAAATCACTTAGTTGATTGGTTATGGTTTCCTTGGACTGCCATTCCTTCTGTTGTACTCCATTCAACATTCCCTTTGTGGTCTCCCTGATTTCTTTCAGCTCTCTATTTATGGATTCCATGATTTCTTTCAGCTCTCTATTTATGGATTCCATGAATTCCTCCATTGATCTCTGTCTGTTCTCATCCCGATCTCTCAGTTCCTGTATTTCTCTTTGATTAGCATCCTCACGTTCACACATTTCCTGTAGTTCTCTTTGAGTATTCTCAGCCTGTTCATGGCATTCCTGACTTTCTCTTTGTCTGTTCTCAGCCAGCTCACGCAATTCCTGTCAATCTCTTTGACTGATGTCAACCAGCTCACGCAATTCCTTTATTTCACTTTGAGTGTTCTCAATCTGCTCATGAAATTCCTGTATCAATTATTGAGTAGCTTCCTCACGCTCATGAGACTCCTGTATTGATCTTTGGTTTGCCTCCTCTCTCTCCCTATCATGCTCACACTGAGACTTTTGCAGGTTTTCACTCTTTTCATCTACCCTGTTTACCTGTAGTGTTTGTAGAGCTTTTTGGGAATTCTCCTCTGGATTATTCATTATCTGTTCTGTCTCCTGATTGTCATGAGTGGGAGTTGAGATCCCTGTATTTGCCATTTTTCTTGTGTTTTCCATCTTGTTCTGCCCATTTGGGATGAGAGTAACACCAGTATTGTACTAGAACACTATTTTAAGCTAAGCATCAACCAAAGTCCGTATTTGCACAGTCAGAAGTCTGCAGATACAATCTAGTTCAAGAGATACAATCTATTCAATATCAAACAACTATGTCTTAATGGCCTAAGAACAGCAAAGGAGAATTTGGAAACCAGAAATTATTAGGTTTAGGGCGAATGTGGGGAAAAATAGGATTAGAGGGATGTGGGAAGGTGAGGGAGAGTGGAATTAACCAAGTCCTAATCTCAAAGAGGGAAATGGATTGGATAGAATGATAGCAGAGAGAAAAAAAGAAAGAAAAAGAAACAAAAAAGAATAAGAAAAAAAGAAAAAAGAGACAAGAAAAATGGAAAACAAAAATTTTAAATTAAAAAGTGAAAACTTTAACCACTGCAAATTTGAAGAGGTAGTATTCAGAGAAGAATGGGATGGGATGAGAGGAGGGGAGGGATAGAAAGGAGACATGAAAAACTAGAAAATTAAAAATGTCTTAAAATATTAAATGGGTAGAAAGAGGTAAGACAAGATGCAAACATAAAGGGAATCCAAATAGGGAAAGAAGAAGTAAAACTCTCCCTCTTTGCAGATGACATGATCTTGTATCTAAAGAATCCTATGGACTCCACTCCCAAACTACTCAAGGTGATTCAAAACTTTGGCTAAGTAGCAGGGTATAAAATTAATTCTCAAAAATCAATGGCTTTTCTGTATGCCGACAATGAGAAAAGTGGGGCTGAAATTAAGATAGCAACTACATTCGTAATAACCCCACAAAAAATAAAATTCCTAGGAATTAACTTAACCAAAGAAGTGAAGGACCTCTATGATGAAAACTTTAAAAACCTGAAAAAGGAAATCAAAACAGAACTTAGAAAATGGCAAAAACTCCCATGCTCCTGGATTAGAAAGATCAACATAGTGAAAATGGCAATTCTTCCCAAGGGTATCTACAAATTCAATGTGACACCTATCAATATTCCAACCTCATTCTTCAAGGAAATAGAAGAGACAATCCAAAAATGCATATGGAACAATAAAAGACCCTGAATAGCAAAAAAGATCCTTAACAGAAAGAACACTAAAAGAACAAACACCAGGACCAATGGAATAGAATTGAAAACCCAGAAATGAACCTAAAGACCTATAGCCATCTAATTTTTGAGAAGGGAGCTAAAAAAATAGAATGGAAGAAAGATACCCTCTTCAGTATATGGTGCTGGCAAAATTGATTAACTACTTGTAGAAAACTAAAGCTAGATCCTTATATATCACCCTGCACCAGAATCAACTCCAAGTGGATCAAAGACCTCGGAGTCAAAGCAGACACTGAAAACATTACCGGATGGAATAGGAGAAACCCTAGGTGGCCTTGGCACAGGCCAAAATTTTCTTAATAGAAACCCCAAAACACAACAAATCAAAGAAAGGTTGGACAAATGGATTCCATGAAATTGCAGAGTTTGTGCATGGCAAAGGACATAGCTTGCAAGATCAATATAAAGTCCACAGATTGGGCAAAGATCTTCACTAGCCATACAACAGACAAGGGTCTCATATCTAAAATATACCTGGAACTTAAAAAATTAAATCCCCCCAAGACAAATCTTCAAAGAAACAACTGCCCAATAAATAAGTGGGCTAAAGACTTAAAGAGAAACTTCTCTGAAGAGGAAAGAAGGATGGCAAATAGACACATGAAGAAATGCTCAGCCTCTCTAGCCATAAAAGAAATGCAAATCAAAACAACATTGAGATACCACCTCACCCCAGTTAGAATGGCTACAATCAAGAACTCTAATAACAACAGATACTGGAGGCAATGTGGACAGAAGGGAATCTTACTGCATTGTTGGTGGAAGTGTAAACTTGTACAATCACTTTGGAAAGTAGTATGGAGGTTCCTGAAAAGACTTCACATAGAGCTCCCCTATGACCCAGCAATCCCACTTTTGGGCATTTACCCAAGTGATCACAAACAAAACCACACTAAAGCTACCAGCACGACTATGTTTATTGCAGCATTATTTACCATAGCTAAGATATGGAACCAACCCAGATGCCCCTAGGTAGATGAATGGATCAAGAAAATGTTGTATATATACACAAGAGAATTCTATGCCTCCATCAGAAAGCATGACATTGCCCCATTTGTTAGGAAATGGAAAGACTTGGAAAAAGTTATATTAAATGAAGTAAGCCAGGCCCAAAGAAACATAGGTCCCATGGTTTCCCTTATTTGCAATATCTAGTATATGTCTGAGTCAAGCAGAAATGGCCAGATAAGTTGATGTTGGGGGAATGAACCCTAAGGTAAGTATTTAAATGTTTTTTTCCTTTCATGCAACTTGTTCTAACATATTTACAAGATGATTTCTATGTTGCTTTGTAGGTCCCTCCCCCATGGTATAACCCCTGCTTTCACTGTATTTGATGTTGGTATAATTTGTGGAAGGGAAGGGCAAAAACAAATCGTTTAACTAGGGATACAGGTGGACCCATTGCAACAATTAGATATACAAGTCATTATGTAGAAAAACGAACTTTACAACTTTGGTGTGGGTGTGGGGAGGATTGGGGGAGGGGGGCAGTATGGGAAGGGATGGGAAGGGGAAACAAAGAGGAGGCAACAATGCTTGATAAGAAATGTACTCATTATCTTGCCCATGTAATTGTAACTCCTCTGTATGGTATTCTCATAATTTAAAAAAAAAAAAAAAGAGTCTCATGGACTTTTCTGTCCCAACTGGCTTGGAACCATTATCCTCAGATCTCAGCCTCCTGAGTATGTAGGATTACAAGCTCGACCACTGGTGCCTGTCTTGAGGCTACAAGTTTTATATTGTATGCAATATGTGGAGTTACAGAAGAAAAGGCTCTTTGTATTTGCCAAGGTTGTCTAGAGGAACAGACCCAGTCTATGCGCTTACATTGTTTTACTCAGTTGGAGACTGGATATTACACAGTGGTTAACTGCAGGCTGGAAGGCCAGAGAGGTGGAATGAGAGAGCAAGAGAGAGGGAAGGAGAGAGACAGAGAGAGAGAAAGGGAAAGAAAGGAGAAGAGAGAGGGAGGGAGGGAGTAAGCAAGGGAATAAGAGAAAGAGGGAGGGAGCAAAAGAGGGAGAGAAGGAGAGGGACAGAAGGAAGGAGGGAAAGAGAGAGACAATGTTGTAGCTACTGACCAAACCTGAAAACTTGGAGGACTGAGACTTCAATATGGGTCCACATTGAAAGTGGTGAAAAGGTCTCGTGGTCAATATGTGGAGTTAGGGAAAAAGATCAGCTTGCTTGTATTAGTGAAGAATGGGGTTTAGTGTTCATGGGCAACGACAATAGCCATATACACACATCTGGTCAGAATGGAGCTCTCACACATTGCCTGGCTTCCCTCTTCTTGGCGTTTTTGTTTCTTTAGTGCCCCCCAGCATAGAAGAAAATTCATCCCATATTCAAGGTGGGTCTTTCTGGTACTAAGATTCCAATACGTGAACCATCTCTGGAAATGCTTTCACAGCTCACACACAGAAATGTGTTTACTAATCTCCTAGGAGGCTCTCAATTCAACTGACCACCAAAATTAGCCATGATACTTTGTATCTGAAGTTTATAATGAAATATGTCAAAAAATAAGATGGACTGATTGATACATAGGAAGATCGAGAAGTAAAGAGACATGTACTAAATTAGGTACAGAAAAAAAGTACAATGGAAGCAAGTAGGTTGATAGATTGAAATTTATATTTTTGTTATAGCTTTGAAAATTGCCAAAATAGAATTGAAGGAAGAGGACTAGAGGAACAGGATGTTTAGATATTTAGAACACAGTCTCAACAGCAGTTTTCCCTCAGTTGTCTGTGAGATATTGCTTTCAGGAGTCCTCCTAGGTAACAATACCTATGATGTTCAAGTCATTTCTAGAAAATTATTAGTTCTTGTGTATAACTGATGTGCATACATCTGTACACCCGAAATCATCTTTTCATCATTTACAATGCCTAATAACTCTAATGTAAGTGCTATGTAAATAGTCACTATTCTGTGTTATCCTATGTAATAAAAACATGGTATTTGATAGAGGTATAGCTTGGTGATAAATGTGTCTGATTTCAGCATAGAAAAGAAGTGTGTATGGTATTCAGTACTTATAGATCTTTATTTTTTGCTTTTCAAATTTTTCAGCTTGTAGTTGGTTGAGTCTACCAATGTGTCATCTGTAAACATGTGTCATCTGTAAACGTAGAAGGAGAAATCCATTGCAGTGTTTGTAGCAGAAGCAGTCCCAATATCTCAATTTTTTACCTCTCTCTCTCTGTAGTATGACTTATGTGATTTGTGATGTGAGATCTATGTACTTTTTTCTTGAATTTGTGCTGATTCTGTCAAATGCTTTCAATAATAGAAGGATTAGATTTCCAGCCAAATCTAGGTCTGTATTTAGAGAACATATAAATATCTCCAGAACATATAAATATCTGGATATTCTACTTTTGAAACACTGATACTGCCATAAGAACATGACTAGTTCTCTGATGGAAGTGAGCTTACTGAGCAGAGGTAAATCATTGGTCTGGAATCAACAGATCAATAGCTTCAGATCACCAGAAAGTGAATGCTAGCTAGCCCTTGAGAAAGATCAGCAAAATCACATGATAGATTTGAGAGAAATAATAAGCTGGGTTGCTGAAGGACATTATTTTTTGAAGTGTTTTTAAAACTTTCACCATCACAAATTAAGGAAGATGGAATTATATTTCAATATCTATAGGTTTAATCATATTACTTGGTGTAATACAGAATAATTAGTACATGTACTAATATACATGTATGCTTCACATTCATAGTAATAAAACATCTGATGAAAATGTCATAAATAGCTGAGCATCAGTGGCTCACACCTGTAATCCTAGCTAGGGCAGTAGGCTGAGATCTGAGGATCCAGCCCTAGCAGGAAAGTCCATGAGACTCTTATCTACAATTAATCAGAGAAACAGCCTGAAGTGGTCTTTAGCTCATGTGGTACAGTGCTAGCCTTGAGCAAAAGTTGCTTAGGGAGAGTGCAAGGACCAGTGTTCAAGGTCCAGGACCAGAAAAAAAAAGTCACAGATAAAAACAAACACTAAAAAGTTCGACAGCTTAGATATAGTGTTGAAATATCATGGATGGTAAACACTATAAATTCTACTTTCCTCCTTAAACCAATAGAACTAAAGGAAATAAAAATTCCAATAACTGATGCATTAAAAAATATTAACCCTGTCGAGTTTCACAAGAGATAACTGAAAGACTGAAAGCAAAGCCGGAGAAGGAAGTCACCATTCTAAGCAGTCATAGTTGGCAACAAGTAAAAAGAGGTAGGAGCTACTTTGAGTGTTCAGATGTCTAACAGGGAAGTGATTGTGGCTGTACCATAGGAGGCTCACTCTTCCTTCTGTTCCCAAAACCTTGCAGGAGCTTATGGCTGGAGGATGAATTAAGTGTCAGCAAAGAAGCTGAGATCACTGAGTATCCCAGAAGAAATCAGAAACCTTTATATGAAACAAAACACCTACATCTCATCATAGACCAGCTATTATATAAAACTCCATATGTCTTGCTGTTCCTCCTATCAAGGTTTGCAGAGATTAAAATGCCTAATAGCATTGAACTAAAAATTGCTTCTACCAGGAAAAATTACCAGATAGCAGAGCACAGTATCATGAAAAAGTCTCATACATCCCAGAAAACTGAATGACTCAATAATGAGAGCAAGGAAGAGTACCTGGACACATTAGATTATTATGTCATATTATTATTAATATTATATTAAGACATATCATAACATACTAATAACAATATAATTACATTAAGATGTTAATATAATCATTATATAATATAATAGTATAACATTCAACATGGCTGAAGACTGAAAAGCATGCTGGAGGTTCTTTTAATTTTAGAGTTCTATTTACATTTATTTTTAGAGAAATTTTGATTTGTGCACTTATTGTATTTTTTTAGAATGCAATAGAATAGAAAAACATTTTAAAAGTGAGTTTGAGGAAATAATTTGTGTAGATAGTGGAAAAATATATAAGATATCTATCTTTATCTTGATTAGAAATCAAGCTGTACAGAGTGAGTAATCCATGCTGTGTTCTGTATAAGAAATATTAAATATATATAGCTTTATTTATAATGAATAAACATTGAAGGAGGAAAGGTAAGAAGGAAGAGAGGTAATGAAGAAAGGATGGAGGTATAAAAGCAGGCAGACAGGCAGGAAGGAAGGAAGAAAGAAAGATCACCTACAAACTGATATTTTAATGTATTTGTTATCAGTCATATAACTAACATCTGTTGGTGTCTGTCACTTCATTTTCTGGGTTTATAACTATATACTTCCATGCATTTTGGTTCTTTTCTTACTAACAATTATTCTTAAATCTTTAGTTTTCATACCTTTACAGAGTGAAAACAAAAAAATAAGCAAAACAACCTCTTTATTAAATTGTTGCAAAAATTGTTTTGTTCCAAGGTGGGAAAAAAAAACAATGACAATGTAGTACATTACTACCTAACTTTGTAGCCTTACTAGGAGGTGAAAATGAAATTCTTATGCTGTGAACTTTTTAATTGATCTTTGCCACTGTGAAAGAGAGTTTTGAGAGAGAAGGAAAACTGTCTCCTGTGTATTTGCTACATCCTCATTTTCTCAAATGGCATTTCAAATTGCATAAGCATAAAGAGCAAAACATTCTTCTGCAATTCTTTATGAACTGTGTCAAAATGCATAACTGGTAATTTTCTCCAACAGAAGGAAATGATTTTGCAATATGTTTAGAGAAGAGAAATTTCCTCTCCCTATTGTTAGCATAATTCTTCACTGTGCAGTGCTTAAAGGTGAAGGCAGCCACATTATTTTACTTCCTGCATTGGTTGATTTTGCCCCATTATAACCTGGATTCTGGACTCACATTTTACTACGTTTAGGGTGCTTTAGAGAGATTTAAATTATCCAAACAGATTTCACCATAAAAGGTACTTAAACATACATATCTAAATGACTTCAATTGAATTACCACATTCATGGCTATTCACTTTAAAATGCATCTCAATGAAAATATATTTATATTCATGCTAGTGCAAATCATGTTTTTATTTTACTCTCAATAAAATTTTATTTATTGCAAATTGATTTTAAAAGGCTAGTACATACCACAACTTTCAAGAGTATCACATTGAGTATCACATTATTAAATTGTTACTACAAGACTAACATATTTCACAACTTTTACAACTTTCAGTACTGTAGGTACTTAATGGCTATTGCACTTGTGACAAATGGTCACTGAGGTAATATTATGTTTCAATTATCAGCAATAATTGATGGACACAATCACTCTTCCTTGAAAACTTTTCTTTAGGTGGATGCTGATTCACTTTGTTTTATCTCTCTCATTGGCTTCTTCTCATTCTTTTTCAAATTCCCCCTTTCCAGGAACTTTCTACATTTCTCTGTCTACACTCACTCCCTTAAATATGCTTGTTTCAAATGAATATGTAAGCCTAGTATCTCATTCTAGTAAGCCTTCCCTCACTTATATATTTATATAGACATGTAATGGATATTTGAAATTTTCAAATTGAAATACTTTTCCTTGTGATTCCACTACTAAGATCTTGGTTCCAGCTGGTCATCTTTTCATACAATTTTTAAACTGCCTCATAACCAAGTTTTCATTTTTTCATAGGTGTTGGAAGAAAGCATAGTGTTATACATGTTAATTTACCAAAGAAATTATCATTTTATATCTGAAAACAATTATTTAAGTGAGATAAGAGATAAGATTATTTTTCTTTATTATAAAGGTAAACTTGAAAGATCACATGATACTCTATTAATATGTGAGATGTTATGTGGCAATTATTAAAGTAAATATATAATTTCAGAAAAGTATAATCTCAGTTTTATATATTTCAAAATACTCTTGTCCAAAAGTTGTCATTCAATCATTTTGTGTTTATTCCTATATTTTTTTACATTTTATTAAAAACAACTTCATGGAATAACAAAGGTGTTTGAATGTGGCAAATCATGTTTGTATCACAACCAATTTAAAATATATTAAGTAAAAATATAGTTCTGAGATATACCAAAGTAGTACTCCGATTACAACTAGAAACACTTAACATTTTGAATATTGTAACTGAACTCTCAAAATCAATGATCACATGGCCATTCTACAAGCTGAACTTTGAAAGCTTTTATTTGATTCTAAAAAATGGGTTCAGGTGTTAAATAATTATTGGAATTATCTGGAAAAATTAACTATTGGAAGCATCAGCTTAAATTTATAAATAGTTTTTATTATCTATATGTTTAGGAATTTTTTTCCAAATAAAGCCAACTCAAATAATGGGTTACTTTTCATATGTGGACAAATGAAGATCTCATGGGAGGTTCATGGCATCTCTCAGCCACTGGAGGCTAAGACAAAGCCTGACAGATCATGTGTAAGCATGCCATTAGAATATACACCTACTGAAGCACAACCTTCTTAATTCAAAATTAGACAATTTCAGTGTCGGCGCAGAGTAAAACCCTCCAATCAGGCCCTTTTTCTCCACAAAAGCAAAGAGAACCCTGTGACTCATTAACTGGATAATCAAAAGTTTGTAGGGAACTGGATGAGTCTGGAAAACAATCACACTGAGTAAGCAAGCTAGGCCCAGAAAGACATAGGTGGATTGTAGAGCCAAAATACAACCTTCCATATAAATCACAGGGAGACAATAGGCTTATATACATGATTTAGTTGACTAAGCTATAGTATATACAGGCGTAAATTCCCAAAGGTAAACATCTTATCAAGATGCTGAAACAAGACTCTAAGTGGGGTGAGAGTGGAAAGAAGGTGAATACATGGAAAAGGGAAAAGGGGAGAAGTCAGTCAACATATTTAATGTATATATGTGACAATGGAAGTGGGCAAGGGGAAGTGAGTGGGAGAGCAGGGGGGGGAGGGGAGGGAAGAGAGAAGGAAGGAAGGGATGACTCTGAACTGGAATCTCTGGACACTAGTTGGAAATGTTAAATTTTAACCCTCTTGTATAACCTTTTGATGTTCACCAAGGAAAACTATCCCAGATAAAACGTGAGTAATCTTAAAAAGAACAAGGAGCTCTAGTTTGTCTTAAAATGTCCTGTCCCCATTCCCATTACCAAGCTAGCTCTGACAGCCCACAAAACCATGCTACTAATGTCCTTCCACCTCTGAAAGGGGCAGGAAATGGTAGAAATTACTAAAAGGCCCAGAAACAAAAATGCCATTACTTGGCTTAACCAGTAATTCCTTGGTAAAACCTCACTTGGGAGACAATTTGCTTATTATTACTCTGATCTCATCGATGCTATTCTCCTTTTTTCTTGTGAACATTTCTCAAAGACAACCAGAGGGAGTTGCTTTCAATGGTGGTTAAGTTTGTGGCAAATTTTAGGCTAATACACATACGTTGAGAGAGCAGAGTGTTACAGCTGAAGAATGGCACGTCAAAGCAGCTTTGTAAAGCAGTGGCTACAAAGATGTGAAGGGCTCTGAGGTCAAAATCAAAATCAGTGAATGTCGAAAGACAGCATCCTACAGACTCACCTGTAAGTAATTTCAGGGTCTGCAGGAAAAGGAAGTAGAAGGCTAGGGCAGACTTGTGGCCTGGCTGGATGAGTGTTAAAGCATGCAACCAGCGACCAGCTCCTTGACATATAATAGCACTTGCTGGTACCAAGCACTGGAAGGACTCCACACTAGATGACCGGCAAGCGAACAGGGCAGAGACAATATCAATGAAATTAGCCACAGAAATATAATTAACAATAGATCATCTCAATCCATGAATTAAAAAAATAAAATGGCAAAATTAACTTCTCTTTCATAATACAAAAAAAACGGGGAGTAGAAGGGAACTTCATCAATGTGATAAAGGGGAGTAGAAGGGAACTTCATCAATGTGATAAAGCCAACATCAGCTTAAATGGTGAAAATGTGGAAGTTTCCTCCTAAGATTAAAAAGCAAGACAGTGATTCCTTCCCTCATTTTCCTTCACAATTTTAGGCAGCTTTCTTGGGATTTGTACATAATGAAAATGCATAATTGGGTGCTGGTGACTCACGCTTGTAATTCTAGCTACTTAACAGGCTCAGATCTGAAGCTTGAGGTTCCAAGTCAGCCCAGGCAGAAAAATCGTAGAGATTCTTGTCACTAATATAAGCAGTAAAAAAAAAAAACAAAACCGAAGTGGAGGTGTGGTTCAAGTGATGGAACACTGGCCTTGAGTGAAAGAACTAACCAGGAGTAGAGGTCTTGTATTCCAGTACACACACACACACACACACACACACACACACACACACACACACACACACACACACACACACACTCACACACACACACACACACACACTCAAAGAAAATGCATATCTATAACTATGTTATTTTATTTTATTCAACAAGTGAGTAGGGGATATTGAATTTATCTAAAAAATTTTTGTAGGGAGGCACAGGGAGACTTAACTATGTCCTAATCACAATGCAGGAAATGGGTTGGGTAGGATGCAAGTAGAGAGAGAGAGAAAAAGAAGAGACGGAAAGGGGAATGAAGAGAGACCAGAAAAAAAATAGAAACGTAAAAATTAATGTTATTATAGAGGTTAAAAGACCGTCTATTTAGAGAGGAATGTGAATATGTTCAGAGAAGGGGAGGGACATAGAGGAGATGTGAAAAACTTTAAGGATGGGAAAGGGAGAAGAAAAGATCAGAAGTTCAGTAGAGCTAGACAAAAAAACAAAAAGATAATTAAGAAAGAAAGAAAAAGAGAAAGAAGACAAGAAAAGAAAGGAAAACGCTCATTCACATATTCCTAAAATAAAAATTATAAGATGAGAAAAAAAAAGTTACTGGAAAACAATTATTTTTTCAGAAGAGGCAAAAATTAAAGATTAATAAAAGTTTTAGAAGGGAAAAAAATTTTTATATATATATATATATATATATATGGTAACAAAAAACAAAAAGCAAGCAAAAAAAAGAAAAGAAGAAGAAGAAGAAAAAAAAAAAGAAAAAAAAGTATTTAATTTTTATACGTTTGATGTCACCCTTTGTACACTTGAAATCATTTTAACTAAATTGTGTGTGTTTGAAAATCTGGAGGAATATGTTAATAATTTTATATTGTAAATACTAAGTAAGAATTACTTTATCAAGAGAAATTAGTATTACATGGCCTTACAACTTACTTTTGGTATCAGTACATGAAAAATGGAGACTATTCTAAACAGGTGTATTACTCCTGCTTATTTTATACTGATTTAAAGGTCTTCTTCATGACTTTACTTCTTTTTATAATTATGCCATTTCAAAGTATCAGTAATATCAGTGCATAATAAGATATTCAACAACAGGAAATATTCAGAGACATAATTTCTAATGTTGTGACAACATAGAAAGCTACATGTTCTCATCTTTCTTTAAAATTCTATGACACACGTCCACAAAATTTCAAATATGCCTTTTCTGTGAACAATTTGTTTAGTTCATTTCCTTTGGCAATTACATTAACATTTAATAAAATACAGATTATAAAGAACTGCTCAAGATGGTAATTTTCAAAAAGATTGTGTCTTTGAGGTGTAACAACATTAAAGGTAAAGAAAATGGATTCTAATGAATAATTCAAGCTAATAAAATGGTAAAAGGTAAGGCATTTAATGCTTTCCTTTCCATGTAAATTTAATTCTAGTCCTAATGAGTATCTTCTTTGTAGTATTTGGCTAATTTACATTATTACTTCATAAGTCTGTCAATGTATTGTGAAATGGAATGAAAAATTTTATTAGAAAAGATATCAGATAACTCAGGAAAAAGTGATTTCAGTACCACAATTCATAGAAAACTCAGGGCAATCAATTTCTTAGAAGTAGATAATTGATTAGAACAATTTGATACATAGAAGCTAGAACATGTCTTACTATCAGCCAAAGGCATTCATTATACAGTTTTTCAAGTCAGCTATTATTTTCTGAATTCAAATGTAATTGTAAAAAATTTACTTCGCACCACTGTCATTATTTGAATGATAATGTAAGGCATTTATGTGACATCCATAGTATTTAGTTCCTTTTAAAAATGTCATACATGCATTGTATGAAAAGAGAGGATTGGGAGTTGGGAAGGTGGCTCAGTGGTAGAGTGTTTGCCTTACATGAGTGAGGCCCTGGGTTCGATTCTTCAGCACCACATAAGCAGAAATAGCCAGAAGTGGCGCTGTGGCTAAAGTGGTAGAGTGGTAGCCTTGAGTTGAAGAGCTGAGGGATAACAGCTAGGCCCAGAGTTCAGTCCCCATGACCGACCAAAAAATAAATAAATAAAAAGGAAATGAAGGTCACTGTGACATTTCTGTACATGCATAAAAGTTATCTTGATCACCCTTACCTTCTCCTACCCTCTTCTAATACCTCAATAGGTAACATTGTTCTATTTTTATATATGCAAATAAATTACTTTGACTATTTTCATCCTTATTTATTATCTTTTTTTTCTCCTCTTCTCCTCATGTTTAAACAGCCTCTCAGAACAGAACCTGTTTTATTTTCTTGTCATTCATTTCTTGTAGTTTTTATTTTCTAAAATATATCAAGGCCTGTTCACCTTATTGAAGGTGTGAGTTCATAATAGATGAATACTGAACATTTCTAAAGTTGCTTTATTTTATTCAGTGATATAGCTAGTAAGAAGTAGAAAATGCTGCAGATCCCAGTTCTTTCTCCAGTGGCATCGGTTTCTGTGTTCTTGGCTTCTGGAAGTCCTGGTTCATTTATGTGCTTATAAATTTCCTTTATACTATCAAATACGTATTGAATTTAAAAATCAATCAAAACACTATTATAACAGAGTAAAAATCAGCAAACTGAAGTAGTTCTCTATCTATCTATCTATCTATCTATCTATCTATCTATCTATCTATCTATCTATCTATCTATATCTATCTATCTATCTATTTTCATCTATATACTATCTATTATTTATCTGATCTTATACCATTTCCACAGAAGAGTTAACTCATCAGTGTGAAGGTTGATAAGTTTTGAAAGTTATAGCCAGGAAATTTGAGCCCCAGAAAAGATTCAGGGTACAATTCTATTCTGTATGCTGGCCTACATAAGATGTTGAAGGAGCTAATATGTCAACCTGAGCTCCAAAAGCAAGAAAAAGCAATTTTAACTTAAGGAGAGTCAGAGAGTTCAATTTTACTTGGGGAAGAAGCTATTTTTTGTCTTATTTATCCTTTCACCTAAATGGGTGAAGCTCATTTACATAAGATAGAATAAGTTTCATACATAGGCATACATAGATTGAAACACATTCACACACACAGATACACATACTCACACACTCTCACACAAAAAGACATACACACACAAGAGGATAATACATCACAACCAAAATAGATGGTTTTTCCACAAAAGAAATTTGCTTCAAAATTAGAAAATAAAGAAACACTATAAAGATTAAATATTTCAAATAAATATATTTATATAATTTTATATTACAATTAATATTACTTAAGTTGTAGTATATAACATAATACAATTTAATATATAATGTAGTACGCAATAAAATAGGTGGAGATTTTATCATATTTTTTTGGGGGGGGGGTCCAGTTGTGGGGCCTGAACTCTGGGCCTGGGCACTGTCCCTCAGCTCTTCAGCTCAAGGTTAGCACTCTACCACTTGAGCCACAGCACCACTTCTGGCTTTTTTTTCTGCTTATGTGGTGCTGAGGAATCGAACCCAGGGCCTCAGGCATGCAAGGCAAGCGTTCTACCACTGAGCTACCTTCCCAGCCCCTGTTGACACTTTTTCTATCTTAATTGTCAGGTTTATTTTCTTTTTTTACATATTTTAAGAAGGTGGAAATATTTAGAGCCTTTTAGTACTAGGTGCCTAGATTTATTATAAAATGTATTATAAACCACAGTAATAAAAATCTATTTACAATAGAAACATGCACACAAAAAACTGGAACTGATTAAACAATCCAAAAATACAGACATAAAGACATGGAATTTTGATTAGAAATAAACATATTACCACATACTGACTATGTTAACACATGCTGAAAAATTAAATATAAATATTCAAACTGAAAAGCTCTTGATGTTTGTTAGCTTGTCCAAACATCATCTCATTACTTCATTTCTTTTCATCTGGTTTAACCCTGTGTATTTGATCTGTCAGCAAATTTCTGATGTTTTATAAGTGCATCAGTAGTATTAGATCTGATTTAATGACCATCTTTCCAATTGATTTCTTCTATAAAGTCCCTGCTTCCAATGAAGGTCAATTCTGAGGTATAACTATGCTCTAGACTTCAGTGTATGAATTATTGATGAAATAATTCAAATAGTAATAAGCCCCCAAATGGAACAGATTTCTAACAATATTATAATGGTAATTAAATTGTGACATATCACACATTGGTATTTTAAGCATCAATTACAATTAGTCAAATATACTATTTGAAGAATGGCATGGAAAAATATATTCAGCAATAGAATATACATACAGAAATAATATTGCACAGTAACTGTCCAAGAAAAAGGAAGTACATACAAAAATACATAATTATATTTTGTGATAAATTTTCAAAATATTATAGAAAGATGAAATAGACTTAAAAATGATAAGTGAATCCCTTTATGATGTGGCTAAATTTATCTCAAACTGTCACATCATATATTTGGAATTTAGCAAATTTATAATAAATACGAATGTTTTCTCATCAACATAAATTTGAAATAAAAACATCTTTCAAAAGGTATATACTCTAAGAGTACTACCCAATAATTTATAGAAGATTTTTTTGGGGGGTTCAGTCGTGGGGCCTGAACTCTGGGCCTGGGCGCTGTCTCTCAGCTCTTCAGCTCAAGGCTAGCGCTCTACCACTTGAGCCACAGCGCCACTTCCGGCTTTTTTCTTTATGCTTATGGGGTGCTGAGGAATCGAACTCAGGACCTCAGGCATGCAAGGCAAGCGCTCTACCACTGAGCCACCTTCCAGCCCTATAGAAGATATTTTAATGAGCTTTTTCAGAGTCAGAAATAGCCAACAGACACTTTCCACAGAACCATAGTTCCTTTACCTTGCTAAACTAATTTATATGCAGACACTTACTAATAACAAGATTATTCCTTAAAAATACTGTGTTCAAAATAATTTGATAGGTCATTAAGAAATATGTACGTGAACATCCTGGGTTCTATCCAGTACCAAAAAAAAATAGACAAAAAAAGTCTGCTATTGTGATGTACTCTTCATCTGTCTTTTAGTGAAATCTAAATTTAAGAATGGCAAAAATAGTTAAAATAGTAAAATTTCTCAATGTAATACAATTGTACATGAAAGTTTACTTCAAGAAACATAATACTGTGAGAAATGAGAAAGGAGATTTGAATGTGGTAAATGTGTTCAAGCCACAGTGGTCCTAAAGATTCAGACATCAGAGAGGTTGATTCTTTGTGCAGAGGAGAATAGAAAGGTCAAACTTATTGGTATCATAGTATCAGGAATGATGTCTAATACAGCAAAAGTTATTTTTGCTAGTACTTTGAGGGGGGAGTAATTAACCTCTAGTAACTAGGAAGTTGCATTTAGATTAAAAGCCATTTATCATTTTTAAAATGTCTAAAACCATTTTTCCAAAAGGCATTGAAATATTTGAAGTGCTATTAACAGTCATATAGTTGAACTTGAAAGATCTGGCTCTGAGATAGTAATATGCTCTCAAAAGCTGTTATTGAAAAATAACCCAATAAGTTATTTCCTGGCTCATGATAACTTTGAAGGTGAAAGAAAAGCCCTTGACATTATTTCCTTAGATACATTTAATATGAAGCTTCTTTTCCAAAAATGTCAAAGGAAATTTTACTCTTTTAATACAGGTACAATTTCAGGTGAAACATCTTGTGTGCATTTATGTTTTGATGTGCTGACAGCTTAAATTGTGTTACTAATAGTGACAGTTAAGAGTCTAGAGTATAATGGCAAAAATCAGTTAAATGCATAATAAACTGTATAGGAGAAAAAAATCTCCCAAGAATTTTTTAGTGTAAATTTTTATTTGTTACATTCATACCTTTCATAATAATTTCCTTAATTTTTCTTACATATTAAAGTGGCATAATGAATTAGCTAATCAACAAATGCCAAAATCCTTATATTTTTTAAATGTACTTACAAATTGAAGGAGCATAGCTTTTAATTACCATAACTTCCAAATTTATATTGATTTCATCAAGTTAGGAAACTATTCTTTAAAGAGAAATCAATAGAAAAAATTTTCCAATGCTCAATATATATCGACTGAATGAATAACCTCTTGCCCTACAACTAACACATTGAATGACGAACATAACTCTTATTTATTCATTTTTCATTTGCTTATGTAAGTTATAGGGAGGCAGGGGATTTTATTGTTACACCTCCACACATTAACATTGTATTATAATCACTTTTCAACTCTCTCTGTCACACTCCATGCATCATTCCCTCTAAGAAATAGAATTCCCTACAGGTTTTCTTGCCCCATGTTTATAGTTCTGAATTATCTATTTCTCTGGTACTCTTCTAATATTCTATAAGAATTTCTATTTTCCTCCTCAGGTCCACCCTCCTGCTTCCAGTCGCCACTCAGCCACAGAGTGTATTTCTCTTTCCTCCCATCCTTCTATTGGACATCAGATTTCATTGAGTTTCTCTATGCTGCTATCATATCTGCTTGTGTTGACAAATACAAGTCTTAAAGCAGATGTTAGGGTCAAAGACAAATCACCTTACATTTGACATAGTCTTCCACACTTATACATACACTTGTATTCTTAAATTTTCCCTCTGCTAAGAATTCCATTTGCCTTACACAAATGCCAGAAGTGATTTTGTTCTGGGTTTAATGAAATTATGCTAGATCTCTCATGCATTGCAAAACTGATGTCATCCATGGCAGGTCAAAAATAAAGTAGGACACATACATATTCATCTACAAAACATATGACCCAAACCAACTATGTTAAATCTGTAAGGAAACAGTATCAAAACTGGGTGCTGGTAGCTCATGCTTATAATCGTAGCCACTCAGGAAGTTGAGATGTGAGGGTTGCAGTTTAAGCCAGCTTGGGCAGGAAAGTCTGTGAGACTCTTATTTCCGAAAAACTACTCAGAAAAAGTAAAGAGTGGTGCTGTGTCTAAAGTGGTAGAGCACAACACTTGAGTGAAACTGCTTGGGGACAGCATGCAGGCCATGAATTCAAGCCCTATGACCAACAACAACAACAACAAAAAGAAAATGAAAAAGAAAAGGAAACAATGTCCCTTAAAGGAAGATAATGACACAGGATCATCTTTCATTTCATGTAGATGCAATTCAACCCACAGATAGTTAGATAAATAATAAAAGTTTATAATCTAGTCTTTTTTTTTTGGGGGGGGGGAGGCCTGAACTCAGCTCTTCAGCTCAAGGCTAGCACTCTACCACTTGAGCCACAGCGTCACTTCCGGCTTTTTTCTTTTTGCTTCTGTGGTGCTGAGGAATCGAACCCAGGGCCTCATGCATGCAAGGCAAGCGCTCTACCACTGAGCCACCTTCCCAGCCCCATAATCTAGTAAGTCTTGTTTGCTAAATTTTAACACACATACAATACCCTATATATGATCATTTATTTTTAGTGTATTTCAAATTCTAAATAATTTTAACTGACATGTGAAAACGAAATTAAATGTATCATGAAGTGTCATGTGACATATCATATATACATTGTGCAATGTTAGATTCATTTTACACATACTTAGCTCATCAAACATTTATTACTTATTAATTTATGAGGAAGATTTTAAATGCTTTTCTTCCAGCATTTTTGAAAGTGTAGTCCATTATTATCATCGGTTTCCAATTTACTACACAATAACTCACCAGAACTACTTTTTCTAACCTCACTGCAGCTTTTGACTTTGATTAACCTGTTTCCTCGCTTTCCTTCTTCTTCCCACCTTCTGGTACCTACTATTTTATTCTCCTTACATGAAATCCCCTTTTTATATTACCCATAGAAGTAAAATGAAAAAGTACTTGAGCTTTTTAGGTTGGCTTATTTCAATTAAAATAATGATCTGTAGTTTTATACATGTGGTCATAAATGATATTAGTTCATTCTTTTTGTTACTGAATGATATTCTAATTTATGTACTCATCACATTTTCTTTAGCCACTCATCAATTGGAAAACATGTTTCTCACTTCTTAGAAATGTTTTTATTGTAAGGGTGATGTACAGAGGGGTTACAGCTATGTAAGGTAGAAATTGTAACTCATGCTGGAATGGATATGGAAGTGCAGTTTGCTTTCAGACACACTGACTTCAGTTTTTTTATTATATAATCAAGAACTGAGAATGCTAGGTCATGTAGTATTCTGAATTTTAATTTTCTGAAAAACCTCCATATTGTTTTCTGCATGAACTATACTGATTTACACTGCGATCCATAGTTTTTGAGGGCTCAATTTTCTTACATCTCCATCAACATTTGTCAGCATTTACATCTTTTGTAACAGCTTATCTTTCTGGTATGATGAGATACCTCATTATGTTTTTGTTTTGCATTTCCTTGATGATTAATTTTATTGGCCATTTTGTCCTGTTTTGTTGACCATGTGCTTACTTTAGAAAAATGTTTATTTATGTCTACTGTGCAATCACATATAGTTTTATTGTCTTCTGTTTGGGGAGTTCTTTATAAAGTCTGGTTATCAACTCCTTTTAGATTTAGAGTTTATAAATAGTTCCCATTTTAAAAATACATATTCATTCTATCAAATATTTTCTTTTATGAGAAGAAGCTTTTCATTTTTTTAAACCACATTTATTTATACTTTGTTTTCTGTGCTTTCAATGTCTTGTCCTAAAGTTTTCATCTATTCCAATGCCTTGAGGTCTTTCTTTTGTTCTTCTCTGGTTGTTTCCAAGTTCCCTGTCTTACATTTAGGTCCTTGTTCAATTTTGTGTTGATATTTTTGGAAGTTGGTGGAAGATAAGGTAATATGTAGATGTGAGTGAATAACTGAGTGGTCACACAATTTTTTTTAAAATACTAGTTATAGGAAATGGAAAAAAATGTTATCCCTTATGCTTCCATTTTCCCCTAAGCCTTCAAATACTGGACAAAGGTGATAATTCACACTAATATAGTCTTTCCACTTTATAGGAACACATGGATACAAAACGTTCCTTTGATACATACACAAGCTGTTCATTTGTCTCTAGACTAGGTCTATATAAGCATTAAACTTTGTATGAAATTACCTCTGTATCTCATCTGTAGAATTCCTACTCTACCACATTTTTTATGATAAAAACTCCACCAAGATTGCCAATTTCTATCCACAGGATTTGATAATGGTTATGTAGATGATATAGTTTCTCACATCTTGTCTTCTATAAAATTCTATTTATAAGTATGTGTAAAAAACCCATAATTCCTGGTACCTTTAAATTTCAAATTAATCATTTATGAAACTTGTATTACTTTAATCTTCAAAAACCCAAAGTATGATTTGGTATTTAATAATATGAAACCTCAGTTTTTTCCTGAGGTAAATATTACTGAAATAGAATACTAGCTAAATACATTTTAGAAATCTTTTACTCATAGGCTTTTGTCACTGCAAAATATTAGAGAAAGAAAATTATGTGGTTTCCAAAATATTGTTAATAAAATGAACCTCTGATTGGCTGACTGTACTAGCATATTACAGAACAACTTTTGGCAACAATAACTTAGGAGGTCATATTATTTAAAGAATTGTTTATTAATGTAAAATCAATTTGTTTTCATGCTCTGAAATCAGCTACAAATTACAATATAGGTTATAAAGATGGGTTTGGCTTACCACTACTTAACAGGTGTTTCTAATCCTCTTTCTGAGCTGGTTCTTCCTTTTTTTTTTTGGCTCTTCCTTCTTTTGTCATATTTTTGCCATCATGTTCTGATTCCTTATCCTGAAGATATTGAAGGTATTTTCCATTGGTAGACCCACATTCTGAGAACTGAAGAAAATTTCAGATAATTGATTTTTTTCTGAAAAAAATAGTAAAACTTCACCAGTAACTGATGGCTTTTATCATATTTTCTCTGCTAAAATTATTTTCCAATATATCTTCAGCTAAGTAGGTCCCCTTTTGTAGTCAAGAATTTTTTAATCATTGAATAAAGTAAATGATGATTTATAATAAATGTGAAGACATTTCTTCCCATTACAGAAGACCTGACAATGAGATAAAATATTATGAGAACCTGGAAGGCCACTGTGTGTTCCAAGCCTGTGATCACAGGGGCAAGGCAGCTGCTGTGCTATGTCTTTTACTGAATCTCATGGCTAATCACCTGTGCAACAAACATGGTGACCAGAATTGCTTTGTCCTCTTTGAGTTTCCTTTGCAATGAAGTAGGTCAAAGGATATAGTGACTTTCAGATGGGAATCATCATATCTAAATGACAATTCCCTTTGTGACACAGTGACTTTTAATTATTTTTAGACACAAAGTATTTCTGGAATACCATGGGGAGGACTTTAAAATAACCCTTTTATTTTTTTTTTTTTGGCCAGTCTTCAAACTTGAACTCAGTGCCTGGATACTCTCCCTGAGCCATAGCACACTTCTGTTTTTTTATTTATTATTTCTGACTAGTTTATTGGAGATAAGAATCTCAGAGTAATTCCCACCCCTTCTGGCTTCAAATCATGATATTCAGGTCTAAGCTTCATGAGTAGATAGGATTACAGATGTGAGCCACTGGTGACTGGTTAAATAAACTATACTTTAAATATATACAGTAGGCAAAATCATTTTTATAATTCTAAAGTATTTAAAAGCTTTCAAAGTTCATAGCCACATAATCAGGAAAAACATCAAATTGCAAGAAGAATAGTAAATTGATTGATAAAAAGCTCACTGCAGATCATAGTATGGGGACTGCATTGAAAGAAGTATTTCAGTATTCTAAAATAAATATGTCATAAGGAAATAAGTAGGAAAAATCAATGTGCTAATTATCCATCTTTTGAAAGAATCTCATGAAACATCTCAGTGAATTCTGTGAAACTAGTTCAATCTAGTCTTACATTTTGCCTCCCAGGCCATAGTTATTTTCAAAATAATGGCAGTGTCTGAAATTCTAACATAAGCTTCTTTTTTACTACTTGACCACTTGACTGATAAAGTATTGGGTTGAATGATAGCCACTTGAAAGATAAATCAACATCATAGCTCCAAGTAATGTAACTGTGACTTTATTAGAAAAATAAAGTCTTTGATGTTGAATTAATTTAAGACTGTCCAGAAAAGGTCATTTCTGATTATATGAATGACTTCTAAACCTGTATGTAGGAATCCTATACAACACACACAAAAGACAGAGCTGGAGACTAGAAGATTATGTAAAAATTATGTAAAGGAAGGCTCAATCTGGCATTTTAGGGACATAAGTAAAGAAATGTGTCAGGTTTCAGAGAAGCGTATGGCACAATGTGTTCCCCACTAGAGTTTTTGGAATGAGGTCTGACCTGCAAACAGCTTGATTTTTGGATTACTCCTTTTGAGAAATGAAAGGAAAAACACAATTTGTTTTAAGCTACCAAAGTTATGATTTGTGTAAATGTAATTTCAGCAAAGTAACAGATGCATTGAAGACACAGGACAATAAAAATACTAGTTTTGTCAGTAATAACATAGAGCAATTCAGGGTTATGTAAAGGACTGTAAACTGGAGTTATATAATCAATTTCTTTTTAATCATCTTGAAGTAATTGTACAATGCAGTTGCCATTCAATAATGCAATTTCTAATACAATACATCTTGATCAATGTCAACTCTTTCATCATTCTCCTCCATCCCTCTCAAACCCATTCCTTCCCACAATTTCCTTAATGCATGTTATATACCACAGAATTGAGAAAAAATAAGGAGGGGGTGAGTTGAATGGCAGTGAAGTGTTGAAGAGATGATACATATCAAGATGCAGTGTATACATAAACTTTGTTAAATGGCAAAAGAAATCAGTACATAACTTAAAAATTAAGAACAGTGAGGGAAATGGACGGGTCAGGAAGGGTGGGTCAGAATTCCAGGAGTGACATCAATGAAGATGCATTGTACTCATAAACTGCTTTGATGGATATCAACTCCTTTGTACAACTACATGACGATAATAAAAATTTTCAAAATAAGATCATCTTCTTTAACTCTTTCTCTCCACTTTATTTATCTACTATTGAATGCTCACATGAATTTTCCAAGCCAGATTATGAATGTAGTCCTGAACTCCTGCCTGTCTTTTTGCTCACACACGAAGTTTGTTGCACTTACCCACTTAATATTCCCAGAGTCTTTTAGATTTATTCAGCTTATTAATTTTATTAAAATCAAACTCTTTCTTTCTTGTCTGCATTAGTTAAGATTTTGATAATTTCTCCTTTTCTATTTGAATCTTATTTCCTGAGCACCTTAGGATGATTTTACTGAAGCACAGAATCGTTCTATACAAACTTCTGCTACCTACAGTGACATGTCCCAATGCTATACCTGACTGTGCCATCTCCTTTGCCTGCCCTTGGGACAAAGTCAAAATTCTGTATGATTTCATATCTTGGTTATGGTTGACAATTCTGAAATGAACATAGTTGCGCTAGTAGCTTTTGTGACATTGTGTTCTATTTCATACACACACACACACACACACACACACACACACACATACACACTAGGACATGATAAAGGACTCTAGACATTATGGAACTAGGATATTATATAGGACTATAGACAGTCACACTGAGGTCAAAGGGGATATGAATAGGAGTGGATGATAAAGGCTCAATAGCTATGTGCATATGCTCAGATGAAATAATATTTTATGAAATTAACTCCAAGAAAAGGAAGCAAGAAATATTTTAGTTGCTATTGTTGTTGTTGTTTTCTTTTCCTTTTGTCTTATTTGTTTGTTTGTATTTGTGAGGGTAAAGGGGCACAGCAAAGGTGAAATAAAAGGTAAACAAATATAAAAGTAGTACTGTCATAGACACTATGTGGAAAATGAACGGTATATCTTGTGTTTGGGGATGGGAGAGAAAAACTGGGAGAGATCGAGGGAAGAGGAGAGATGGTTCACAAAGAATTGTGCTCTACCTGATTCATGTAAATGTGAAAAATTCTGTGTGAATGGAAAGAATTGACAAATATTTCCTTTAATATCTCTGTTCTCTGCATACATCCAGCTTTTTATTCTTACATCACAGTAGACTATAGTTATGTCTATAAATTTGTTATGTATTTAAGGTTATTTTTACATTTTTTCTTTTTTCTCACATGTTGAGAGATCAATTTTACCTCCATTCAGATCAACTTTCAAAGTATTCTTACAATAGGTGTCAACCAGATTGAACTCCTTGCCACATCTCCATGGTTAGAGATGTTGCCTGTTACCAAAAAACCATATGTCCCCAAAAGCCATATCCTCTTCTTTCCAGTTTTAAGCATTTTTGTATCACTGATAGTAGATTGTAATTCATTGTGGTCCATTATGCTACAGCTTCATCACTATTGTTGCTTTGATTATTATGTAACAACAATAAATTCAAATGTTTGAAAAGTTACATGTACAAAAGTTACATGTGCAAATATTGAAAAGACAGTATGTGTTGCACATGTAAAAAAAGATGGTGACAAGTCATTTGAACAATACAATATGTGAACACATAAAGTTATTTAAAGTGATTTTAAACTTAGAGTATCAGTGAATATTGTATTGCAGGTCACAATCAATCTCTCCACTGTCAAATTATTAAACATTTTGTATATACTAGATTAGGCTTATGCACAAATGAGTTGATTATAAGCAAAAATTCATTAATTATATGAAGCAAAATGCATTATTTTGTTAATCAGAAAATGCATTATTTTGTTAATCTGTAGGGAGCCGAGGCGAGACTCCGCCCACTCCCTTGCAGTTTTGAGGATTACCACTCCAGACGGTGCTTGGCGGGACGCCTGGGCTGTGCGCGTGCGCGAGCAAGGTAGTGTCCCCAGCCAATCCCATGACACCTGGTGACGGTAAAAGGCAGGCGACCAACAATAGAAAAGACCCGTGTTCGAATTCCCTATATAAGCGGCTGTATTTCGGGTGCACGCTCTCTCGCGCCCAAGCTCTCCTACAACTAAAAGGCTCTCCAATAAAGCGTGATCTGAGAAGACTCCTGGAGTGGTGGTCGTTTTTCCTCGCTGGTTGAGTAGGCGGTCACTACAACTGGTGCTGAAACCCGGGAACGAACCTGGGACGGGACCCGCGCGAGAGGCCGAATTGGAGCCAGAACTCAACACGCGGAGAGGAGACGTTGGTAAATATCCCCCGGTATGCTGTTCACTGTAGATTTAGATATTTATTGGTTGCTTGCATTGCTTCTTCCCTTGTGGCTTGTCTTTTTGATGGTGCGCACTTGCCTCGAGGAGGGAGGGTTTGATTTAATCCAGGAAGGACGCAAAGTACTAACGCAGCATCAGGATAGTCTATCAGAGTCAGTATACAGTAATGGGGAGGAAAAGAGGCCTAAAAGAAAAAGGGAAAAAAGACAGAAGGATCCTAAAGAATTGAAGCGAGAGGGGCTGCAGCCCTCACAAAAGGAGAAGGGTTTTAGGGAGGGGGTCTCAAGGAGACCTCCGTGCCCTTCTTTAAAAGCAAACCGGTTCTCAGCCCTACATGTGGAAGGGCGGGACCAAGAATATAGTAATCTTGTGAGTGACTCAGAGGAAGAAATGTTAGAGGAGGAGGGAGAGCAGCTCGATCCAGCTGATAGTGAAGAGTTAGAAGAGGCTGCGGCGGAGCACGTGGCAGACAAATATGGAGGGTGGCGCCCCCTAGGGGTGGGAGTACCGCAACAGCCAGGGAGAGGAAACGGAGCTGCCCCTCACCTGTCGGCCCCCCCGCCGTGCCCGCCGGCAGGGAAGAGTCACTTTATAAAAGGCAGCACCTGGTCGCCTTTAGCGGCCGCCTTTCCAGTTTTTGAGAATCCCATTACTGCTGAAAGAAATTTTGAGCCGGTTTCCTACTCCCAGTTAAAAGATTTAGTTGAGGCAGTCAGGACTTATGGGGTGACGGCCAATTATACCACTGCCTTGCTTCAAAGGCTAACTATTAATGCTATGATTCTGTGGGAGCAAAAACTGTTCAATATTTTCCTGAATTAGTGGCTAAACAGGCAAGTTTGATCTGAGAAAAATAAAATAAAATAAAATTAAAAAAATAAAAATTAAAAAAAAAATTAAAAAAACAGGCAATTTTGGGTATAAAGTATTTTTTAATGCATTTTGCAAAAATTCCAGATAAATTAATTATTCCATATACCCGTGAGCAAGTTGAAATTTTAGGTTTTAAGTTTTTCCTTTTTTGTTTTGTGTTGTGTATTCTACTACTGACTAAATGGTTCTAAAATACTGGGCATATCTATGCTAAAATTTTCATCACATCTAATGAGTTTTGTCATTTCAGAATATTTGTTGGTCAATTCTTGATAAGAACCAGGTAAGCTCTACTTATTCTACTTGATCTCCATGTTGCTTTAATTGAAAATAATAAAGGGCTTTTGTGGCAAAGATTTCAGTTCAAAGCCAGCTCGGGCTAAAAAATCCCTAAGACTCCATCTCCCAGCTAAACTCTGCAAGTGGTACTATAACTCAGTGTGGTAGAGTGCTAGCCTTGAGCGGAAGCGCTCAGGGACAGTGCCCAGGCCTTGAGTTCAAATCTTGAATACCAACTGGGACAAGCCATCCCAGCAACGAGCACCTAGACTCAGCCAGTCTAGGGAACAAGGGAACGTGGAAAGGAGTAAGAGGAGATGATGTCACATCAGCTACTTTGTGCCTGCCCTTTCAAAATTAACCTGAGCCGGGAGGTCAGTAGAAGTAAGAAGCCTGCCCATCCAATGTCTATACCTGTCTACCTATTAACTGAACAGGGATTTATATTCTTGCCTTTGTCACCTGAATTCTCTACCTAGTCGCCAGATGTCAGAAGTAACTAGGGACATTTCTACCAACATTTTCAGCCCCAAGTCCTTCCTCTTGCCATTTATTTGCTCTCTAGTATTTTTTTTTCCAGCCCCTCAATGCTCATGAGACTTCTCCAGATTTCATCTAAGGACTCACGCAACCAAGGGACAGCTGCTGTTCACTACCTTCTCTGGGAGGAGACCAAATTCCAGCCTTTTACCCCTATTGTCGACGCCCCTTGTCAACAGGAAGTAGCCAGAGAGAATCCTCGCCCTATTTCATGATTATTAAAAGGCTGGAATATAAGGTCCGCTCCTGGATGGTGAGCAAGTTGAAATTTTAGCAGCCACAATGGATATGTGGACAATTCTTGTTTGCTCATTTCCAAATGTAATTGATAATCATTATCCTAAGCATCCTCTGCTTGCCATAGTTAACAAAAATTTAGTGTATTTTCCTGTTGTCACTTCAAAGGAGCCCTTGGTTGATGCTCTGACCATCTTTACGGATGGATGAAAATCTGGACAAGGTGCCTTTTTTGTTCAAGGACACAAACAGCCGGTAGTCTTTAATTTTCGGCCGAATGTCCCACAGGCTGTTGAATGTTTAATTGTGCTTGAAGTTTTTAAAAGATTTGATCAACCTTTTAACTTATTTTCTGATTCATTATATGTTGTAAATGCCGTTGCTTCTCTTAAAGTTGCTGCTTCAGTTAAGCAGGCCAGTACAATTTCTAATGTTTTGTTACAGATTCAATCCCTTATCTTAAACAGAAAACATCCTTTTTATATTGGACATATTCGTGCCCACTCTATGTTGCCGGGCCCGATGGCAAAGTGTAATGATTTGGTGGACCAGGCAACTCGGGCTGTGGCTCTGGTCGCTGCTGATCCTGTAGAATTGACAAAAGACTTTCATAGATTGTATCATGTACCTGCTAATACCCTTAGGAAAAGATATAATTTGTCCAGGCATGTGACAAGAGATATTGTTAAAGCCTGTAAATCTTGTGTTACCTTTCTTCATCCTCCCCATGTGGGGGTAAACCCCAGGGGGTTGAGACCAAACACCCTATGGCAAATGGATGTTACTCATCTGACAGAATTTGGTAAGTTAAAATATTTACATGTGTCTGTCGATACCTTTTCTGGTGTCATTCATGCCACACCTCTGGCAGGAGAAAAGGTGTCTCACGTCAGAATACACTGCTTAGAAGCTTGGACAGCTTGGGGAAAGCCCCTTAGACTCAAGACGGATAATGGCCCTGCTTATACTTCCCATGGTTTTCGCGCCTTTTGCGCACAAATGCAGGTTGCCCACACCACCGGATTGCCCTACAATCCTCAAGGACAAGGTATAGTGGAAAGAGCTAATAGAAACATAAAAGAAATGCTTCAAAAACAAAAAGGGGGAGTTGCTGAGTCCGCGTCCCCCAGGGAAAGACTTTCTCTTGCGCTCTTTACCCTTAATTTTTTAATTCTAAATGACAACGATCAGTCTGCCACAGATCGGCATATGACAAGAGACTCCATGGATACTAAAGACATGGTTATGTGGAAGGATGTTATTAATAATAAATGGTATGGACCGGATCCGGTAATAACGAGATCCAGGGGAGCTGTTTGTGTTTTTCCACAGAGTCAAGAAGTACCTCACTGGGTGCCAACGAGACTGACCAGGCCAGTGGAGACTGCAGAAGAACCCCATCTTGAAGATGCCATCCACTCGTCTCCTGATACAGCTGATCTTCCTGCTGTTAGCAACAGTGCTAATAGCAATCCCTGTGATAGCTAAACCGATGATGCTGTGGGCTGTCACAATTTACTGACTGGATTGCCTCTGTGGTGTCCTTTGTCAAAGAGCGGGTGGGAGTCGGAATGTTTTTAGCCTGCTGCTTGGGAGGATGCGTGGTCTGCCTATGGTTGGTCTGTCGCCTTCGAGCCCAAACCAGAAGGGACAAGGTTGTTATCTTGCAAGCATTAGCCGCTTTGGAGAGTGGATCCTCACCCCAGATTTGGCTGTCGGCCCTGAGAGGCAGTTAAGCCTTACCATCCTGCATAGCCTTAGCACCCCGAGGGATCAGGGGATCCCATTGCACCGGGACAGGTATACAATTTGCAATTTGGGACAGGGTGCAAGACAAGTGCACTGCACTTGAGGAGATGGTTCTCATCTCCTCAAGAAGAGCATGCTGGGTTGCAAGTGGGTTGATGCCCAAGATCCCACCTCTGCAAAAAAGGCATCGGACGGGCCTGGTCATCACTGGGGAAGGCGCCCCTCAGGCGAAGGCCAGTACAAGGTCCTCTCATTAATGTCTTAGACAGAGGCCCAACCTCTACTCTTACCTGTTGCCATAAAACAAAGAAGGGGGAACTGTAGGGAGCCGAGGCGAGACTCCGCCCACTCCCTTGCAGTTTTGAGGATTACCACTCCAGACGGTGCTTGGCGGGACGCCTGGGCTGTGCGCGTGCACGAGCAAGGTAGTGTCCCCAGCCAATCCCATGACACCTGGTGACGGTAAAAGGCAGGCGACCAACAATAGAAAAGACCCGTGTTCGAATTCCCTATATAAGCGGCTGTATTTCGGGTGCACGCTCTCTCGCGCCCAAGCTCTCCTACAACTAAAAGGCTCTCCAATAAAGCGTGATCTGAGAAGACTCCTGGAGTGGTGGTCGTTTTTCCTCGCTGGTCGAATAGGCGGTCACTACATTAATCAGCCTTTGATTGAATCTTGTTTTAGTATGATTCGAGACATTTTCTTTATTCATTCCCAAGGGAAATCATTTTATTACATTAGAAAAACCAAGGGGGATGATAAATTAATGGGATTAATGTGATTCAGGGAAATTATTTATTATAATAATTGCATTTGTTCTATAGATCCTTATTTCAGAAAAAAATTTAAAGCATTCAATTTTATCAATAAGAGTCATGTTTGTGATACATGTAAGGCATTTTCAAATTAGTAGTGCAAGTAATACAGATAGATACATCTGAAATATATTTGAAATAATTTGATAGAGACTATGCAATTTTCTGTAAATTTATAATACTTAGAAAAAGCAGTTGAAATAATAAAAAATACAGAAAGGCAACACTGACAGATTGATTTTGTCAGATGTTGTTATAATAAATTATTAGACTCTATCATTCATTTGGGCTTCTTCTCTTTACTCAATGGTTAAGATTTTTATTTTTGTCTCAAAAGTATGTCTTTTTCAACTATGATATGGTTACCTTTTTTTTATTTTTGCCAGTTCTGGGACTTGAACTGAAGGCCTGGGCACTGTCCCTGAGCTTCTGTTGCTCAGGCTAGCACTCTACCACTTGAGCCACAACACCACTTCCATCCAGCTTTTTCTGTTTATATGGTACTGAGGAACCGAACCCAGTGCTGGCATACTAGGCAAGCACTCTACTACTAAGCCACATTCCCAGCCCAATAGGTCTAACATTTAAATACATGTATAGAACTATTTTTTCAGCAAAGTGAAATAGAAAAATGTTTTGTCAATTATTTGAGTTAAAGAAAATAATCATTATAAATGAATTTTACTTTATCATTTTAAAAATCAGAAGTAGGCATAAAACACCTACTACAGAGTGCATAAATTAATTGCATGAGAAAGCAAATGTGGAGGCACATTGTATATCTTAAGCAATCTTTTAACCTTTCTCCTTTTCCTAACTATACTAAAATTAAACTGATTTGTGAAAACATTTCCTTTTTGTGACAAGATATCAATAAATATCTACTAACCTAATTGACTATGTACATATATATATGTATATATATATATGTTTTCCCTATCTAATTGAGAAAATCACACAACACATTTTTCTTTCTACCCATAGCTGCAACTTAAGAGTTACATAGTTGGCTAACTTTAAGAGGATTTATTTAAAATAATGCCACTCTAATATTAATTTTATATTTATATTGTTTTATATGTGTCATCAAAGCTTTATATTTCTCATAAGAATTAAATATGAAGACCATCAAGTGAATTTCTCTCTAACTTGAGAAGTTCAAGACAAAATTCTATGTTATTCAATTATTGACATATGTGGTTTTAGATCTAACTCTGACCTTAATTTCATGCCATGTGCTTCAGTTTTGCTTTGTACACAGGAGCAATAAAACATCTTCAGCAAGTGAATATATCATGTTTACACAACAGTGGAGTTATTTGAAATGACTTCATTGTTTTTTTTTTAAATGCGACAATATGAAACTGTCATTCACTCTGAAGTACTCTTGGAAACTTGTTTTCTATTATGATAAATTGTGCCTCTCTGACACAAATCAGAAGTTTCATTCCCTCTAGGATTTCCCTCTTTTTATGTTTATTAATGGGAATATGTTTTCATAACAATTCAGATAGTGTGAATTTTCTCCCTTTTTACTTGAAGTTTAGTTTATTAATGTGAAAATCAACATTGTTCTGAAAGCCAATTTACTGAACATTGAAAGTATTTGTATTTTTCATTAATATTAATGTCACTAGCCTTTAGAGACAAAACTACAGCAAGCTTGAAGTTTATTTGCGCTATTTCTAAACTACTGAAACATACGTTAATAGGATTTCACTATACTAAAACTTAAGAATTTCATAAATTGAGTTTTTCCCTAAACACTTAAAAATAACTTGAAATATAGCCTTAAAAATACCCTGTTAAATTTTTTTGTTAGAACATATAAGTTTTAAAACCTAAAGCTTATATCTGAAGCTGGTTAAATAATACCTGCACCATAGTACAGGAAAGTAACCAGAAAGGAAATGGCCATATCAATAATAAAAGCCAGTTGTTGTTGTTATCATTATTACTTTCAGTGGTCCTGAGGTTTGAATTCGGGCCTCTTGTTTTTTCGGTAGATATTCTAATTCTCAATAATGACTTTAGTCCTTTTTGTTGAGAAATCTAGTTCTCATTCTCATGAGTGTCTAATATTTCAGGGATTAACTACTGGTACCCATCTGAAAGACAGTTATTTTGATGGTATTGTATAGGAGAGTTTTTTAGAGTTATTGTTTTTAAAGTTTCAAATAATAAGTATTTTGTGAAACTTACACTTGATTAGAAACCAAACCATTGTTGAGATTTCTGCAAGTGTTAAGGTGACATGGAAATGAAAGCTTTTGTTATATTTGTGAGAAAAAGTATTGTGTTACATGGTGAGAGAATTGAAAACTAGGTATAACCCCTGTTTTCAATGTATTTGATGTCAGTATAATTTGGGGAGGAAAAGGGAAAAAACAAAATGTTTAAATAGGGATACAAGTTGACTCATTGTAACAATGAGATGTACAAGACACTAGGTTGAAAAATGAACTTTACAATTTGGGGGTGTGGGAGGAAGTGTAGTTGTGGAGGTGGGGGGGAAGGGATGGTAGGGGAAAAACAAAGGAGGAGGCAAAAATCTTGATAAGAAATGTACTCATTACCTTGCTCATGTAACTGTAACCCCTTGATGCAGTATTTTCACAATAAAAAACATTAAAAAGAAAAAGAAAATTAGGAGGTGTGGAGGAAATAAATGAGATTTTTTTTTTTACGTTCTTTAAGGGAAATAAACTGCCCTGTTCAGGGCAGTGTGTGTGTTCATTGTACCATGCAAGCTATTTAGCAGATAAACATGTCTCACAATAATGTAGAAATAGCACCTATGGACCCTTGTTATGGAGAGGATGGTTTCTTCCATAACTTAACAGATTCTTTAGAACTAAAAACAATTGATATAGAACAGTATGAAAGTAACTATCAAAATATCTATGATCATATATATCAAGAAAAATAACATTTTACACACAAGGGATCGATCTCCAGTCCTTTTCTTGTGTGAGTATCATGCTTCTGTGTGTGTGTATGTGTGTGTGTGTG
Source organism: Dipodomys merriami (assembly GCF_024711535.1). Taxonomy (NCBI): domain Eukaryota; kingdom Metazoa; phylum Chordata; class Mammalia; order Rodentia; family Heteromyidae; genus Dipodomys; species Dipodomys merriami. The sequence continues at coordinate 107,227,223 of NW_027202270.1, forward strand.
TGTATGTGTGTGTGTGTGCATTTCTCCACTAAAATATAATATATAAGCATTGTACACATCTATATTGAATGGTATAATATGATTGGGAACTTCCTTTTCCCCTTAAAAGATTGCATGCCAAGTAATATAGAATACCCTGAGTTTTTGAGCTATCTTAGACTGTAAATTTGAAGTCTCTCATTACAAACAAAGAAATCTTGTTTACCCTGTGAAGAATAAAAAAATCCACAAGATTATCAACCATTTAGCTTATTATGTACATGAATTTTAAATGCTCTCTTATGAATTCATTCTAAAATATAAGCTACCACCTGCTAAATATGATTTAGAAATTCTTACTTTTTTTAATCTTCTAGATTTGAGAGAGGATCTTTCCATGTTACTCAGGTTTGTCTCAAAATTCCTCAGCTCAAGTGATCTGCCAACCACAGCTTCCCCAGTAGCTGGGATTATGGCATATACCATGCCACCTTGATTAGAAAGTCCATTTATAAGAATTCTCATCAAATGACAATATAGCTGTTTAAAATTAGACTTAATTATTTTGAGTCCTTTATATGTATATTTCAAATAAGCATCTTTTGCCTGCTAAAAAATCAAAATCAATATAATATTAAATAGAAAAAATTTCAGATAGTCAACTCTTTAGATTGGACTAGTATTAATTATCTTTCAAGGAGCAGCAGTTCTTGATACATTCTGGTTCACCACTCTGGAAACCATCAGATCAGTGAGAGTTTTTATATACAAGTCCTTAGTGACCCTTGGCACCTTATGAGCCCTCTTGCCGGCAGTATAATCAACTGTGTAGTGAATACACCCAGATAGAAGTTCCAACTCTGGAGCTCTGTCATGTCAGGCTCTACAGCCTCTTCTCTGTTTCCTGGTGCTTCTTTGTAAGCCACATTTGCTGCCTTGTCCTTGGCTTGGCCTTCATTTGTTTTCAAATGGAAACAAATGTCATTAGTTCTGAAATTATGAGTTCATTTAACAGTGATTGAAATTAATCAGTAAGGGGCCCAGACTCAAATGTGTCTCCTAAATCTAGCTTCCCAATTTTCCAGATTACCTAGGAGAAGAGGCACCTTCTAACCTCAAGGTACTTGTACTTTCATTTGCTTTTGATGTCTTCAAAATGTTTTCCCTAGACAAAGATATGTAATGTTGCCAACATCTTTGTATTGAATAAAACATCAAAGAACTGTATTTATAAATATAAGGATATAAAACAAAACTGGAGGCATTGTTCTCTTTTTCAAAATTATTTTTCCATAAGTGGTGGAGACATCTTTGACTTTAAAGGAAAATAATAAATGTGGTTGTTGACACTAGAACACCAAGTTAGAAATAAACACATTAATTATAGTTGTTGAAAAAGAAGGGAGAGGGAGGGAGGGGAGAGAGGTTGGGGAGGGAGGGAGGGAGAGATGAAGGGGAGAGGGAGAGGGGGAGGGAGAAGGGGAGGGGGAGGGAGAGGGGGAGGAGAGGAGGAAGGAGAGGAGGGGAGAGGGTGGGAAGGTGGCTCAGTGGTAGAGTGCTTGCCTTGCATGCATGAGGCCCTGGGTTTGATTCCTCAGCACCACATAAGCAGAAAAAGCCACTCAGCTTCCTTGCTTATGGATTAAGCCATCTCTCCAGTTTAAGATTTTCTAGTTAATTGGAGATGGAGTCTTCTAGATTTTTCTGCCAAGTCTGTCTTCAAATGGCATTCTTCCAACACTCAATATCTTGAATAGCTAAGATTTCAGGCATAAGTCTGAAACTTGGTTTTGAAAATCATTTAGTATTATTTGGTTTCCACAAATCAGTATTGATTTTCACAAATTAATGAATATATAAGTTAATTGAGGCATCATGGCCTAGATGAAACTAGTCAGAACTTAGCCTCAGGATGTATAGAAACTGGGCTTCTCTGCTGCTTGATATGCATGTAAGGAAAGACTAGCATAAAAGGCACTAATTCTGCCATGAAGCAGATTTAAAAAGAAGACACAGAGATCTCAGTCCCTCCTTACAAACCTACTAGCTAGAGTAGCCATCATCTTCACCTTGAGGTCACAATGCTTTTAGAGTATTGGAGGTAAAGGTAGAAATTGACTTTGTCCCCAAGAGTGGAGTACAAGCATTCTTCTGTGAGAAAATCCTCTTTTAGATTTCTTTTCTTAAATTAGTCACTTTTCCTTACTGCTCATTCATTTACAAAGGAAGAACGGCGGAGAGCTGCTATGACTTATAAATTTTCAAAATGCTGCAAAAATATGCTTTCTATAATTCCCTTGAAATCCTCTTAATGAGAGTCCATTTAAATAAAAATGAAAACAAAAATTAAATACTCCTCACATAAGACGTTCTATTCATGGTGACATTCCCTTTTCTACCAAAAAATGGAGTATTTTGGTATTAAGAAAAATGAGAAGAAACCTTCAAACTCTATTTTGTTGAAGCTTTTTTGTAGGAAATCCTTATTCAGCTAGATCTGTCTTGCATGGCATGTTCTTTTCAGGCTGTAAGTATGTAATAGAGGAAGGTGATTTATATCCCCTGGGGCCCTTTTCATAAGGTAAAATATATTTTTCTCCATTTGAAATTTCTTTCTAGCAAGTATTCGAAAACCCTAATGTATGCTCCACACAGTAGCTACATCTGTTCCTCCACAGGTGACAGGGGCAAAGCTTCTGCAGAATTGCTTGAACATTCAATAAAGCAGTTAGGCAGATGTCTTTGAGTTTCTTTGGTGTATAGTTTTGTTAGATTTCCTGCTGAGCATGCAATAGACAACTGCTAAAAGAGTGCAATAGTGAAATATTTTCGAGGGTATTTTGAAAAGCAGAATTTGAATTTCAAACCTTAATTGTCCAGCTGCTGAGAAAGAATAAAAAATGGAAAGATTGACTGTTGGGTAGGTGAACTTCCTGGAAGAAAAGCAGGTAACCAGAGAAGGTTCGTCTATAGCATTCACACATTATTGACACATTATTGAGTGTGTGAATCCTTTTAAAATGTGGCTTCATATTCAACCAATGTTAGTATTAAAGAACCCTGGGACTCAATAATGTTGGCCTATTTTAACCTTCTAAAATAAAGTGAGATAAAGAAGTTCATTAAAGTGCCTATCTCTACTTCTCAAGCTATCTTGGTAATGGCTAATAGTACCCAAGGCACCCCTTTGTGCATGGGGAATGACTTGGCTTAGAGTTAGGTGAGCTTTATCTGAGAGAGTTACTTCTGTTAGCTTGATTTATTCCACATGTAACAGAGTAAATAAGTGGATTGACATTGATGTCAGTGTATTTTAATTATATATAAATATATATATATAGGTACTTATTTTGAAAAGTTTGAAAGGATAGTATAGTACTAGGGATGGTAAGAGAAATGAATGACCTTAAGAATTTTGATGTTTAAGCTAACTTTACAACTTTGGCCGTGGGAGATAGGAAGGATGGGAAGGGGAAACAAAGGAGGAGGCAACAATGCTTGGTAAGAAATTTACTCATTATCTCGTCCATGTAATTGTAACCCCCCTGTACAGTATTTTCACAGCAAAAAAAAAAGAGTAAATGAGTAAAATTAAAAAAACATCATTAACATTTGAATTTGATCTTCAAGAAGCATGCTGTTGTAACTTTAGAGGAATTATATAAAGGTTCTTCTATCTTGTATTCCATATTGTAGAACAGATATTATGGGTTGAGAACATGCTTTTAAACAGTTACAGTTACAGAGATATCCTCTCACTTCTTCTGGCTTGGTAGTCCTAAATAATACACAAGCCAAAATCAAAGTAATTTTTCCCTTGGCCATTCTATGTTTAAGATTTATGAAATAAAAAAATGAATAGAGACAACATAATCATGAATAAATGAATTCACTAATTCATTTAATTAATTAATAATGTATGACCTTTCCAGGCTTTGATAGTTATTAACAAAGAAGTTGAGAATGTAAAAGCAAATAAAAAGTCTCCTTTTCCACAATACTTAATGCAATATATATATATATGTAGATATACATATATATGTATGTGTGTGTGTGTGTGTGTGTGTGTGTGTGTAGGGGGGGTATGGATGATAAATTTTAGTAGAAACGGAAGGGTTTAGTCCTAGCCAATCAGGAAGCTCAGATATGAGGATTTCAGTTTGAAGCCAGCCCAGGCAGAAAAGCCCATGAGAAATCTTCCATTAACCACCTGAAAGCCAAAAGTGGAACTGAGGCTCAAGTGGTACATGTTAGCTTTGAGCAACAAAGCACAGGCACAGGGCCTGTGAGTTCAAGTCCCAGAATTGGCATTTTAATAAATAAATAAATATTCTCCACAAGCCTGTGCATATCTAGAGGATATGTGTCCTTTTTTTGAGGGGGGAGGGTCTGGTCATGGGGCCTGAACTCTGGGTGCTGTCCCTCAGCTCTTCAGCTCAAGGCTAGCACTCTACCACTTGAGCCACAGCGCCACTTCTGACTTTTTTCTTTTTTCTGCTTATGTGGTACTGAGGAATCGAACGCAGGGCCTCATGCATGCAAGACAAGCACTCTACCACTGAGCCACCTTCCCAGCCGGATAAGTGTTCTTGACTGAGAGGAAATTACACTCATTAACTTTGCTTCAAACACAATGGAACAGGATCTAAAATAAGAAAGCCAGGCCACTTTATAAGAATTTGTAGTGGGTACTGATGAGAAGTCTAGATTCTATTATGTCACAAGAAATGGGCAGAGAATGTCAGTGGTGGTTATTTCTATGATCCTGGGAAAGTGATCTGAGTGTTGAATCGCTAAAGCCACTCCACTGATTTTTGACCAAAACCTCATTAAAATTACAATTGGGGTTTAAGGGAAACTAGGCAGGTAATTTCACTGAAGATCCTTCTCATTAACTGAAAGGGATAATTGTGATGACAACTACCTAAACAAAGACAGAGGCTAAACTTCAAGAGTTTAAGAAGTGATGTTGGAGTGTTCTTAAGAAATATTGCTACTGTCCAGTTAAGAAGTTATTGCTTGACATTTTGCTGTTTGCTAATTAATAGTAAATATAATAACCCTGAAAGCATGTCTTGGTTAGTGTCTTATAGGTTATATAAATGAGATAACTATGAATACACAAATCTGAATAACACCTGTGCGTCTGCTTCAACTCCCGGTTAGCTTATGTTATATAGTATGAAAGGAAATATGTGAGAATCAGAATGAAATATTATTTGATAGGTAGCAGTTAGCCATAAGCAATGTAGGTATGTAAAGAAAACCCCACATGGAAAATACTTCCAGGTCTTTAATCATTGCCAAGTAAATTGTCAGCTAGCAGAGAGACATAGCTATGGGAGGATGTGATCACAAGGTCTCTGAGAGAAAACACTGAACTGTCATTAAAACTTCCCAATTCATATGTAGCCTGAATCCAGTAGGCTGGACCTAGGGACAGGAATTGCTCTCAGGCATTGCTCTCAGCAAGTATACGGACCCCAGAAGCTAACCTGTGGTTCTTACCAAAGAGACAAATCCACTTTCAGCCTATTGAAAGTATATTTTTAATAGGTACTACATTGCTGCAAGAAAATTAACTAAAACCAGGAGGAAAACCTGGCATCTCTGTCTCCATTTTTTATTTTTCTTTGCTCTAAGCTGTTTTCTCTAAAATAGCTTTGCAATCATGTTTGGGTCCAGGAAAAAAAGAACTGATCGATCATGTCTTTATGACAAGGGACTGAAATTACCCCTCAGGAAGTGCAGAGTCTTGTAGGACAGCCTATACCAAAGTGAGGACAATTCTTTTTAATGATAAGGCCCCACCCTGAAGCACAAAGGATCACCTCCTGGGAATCAGATTGTTTCCTTCAAGTGAAGACAGTGGTAATAAATTCTTTGGAGCCTGGAAGAGCCAGTTTGTCTCAGAGAAGTTGCCAAGTTTAATCTTGGTACTTTGTGACCACACACACACACACACACACACATTTGCACACACAGTAACTTGAACAAGAACCTGTATTCTTTAATGTGTTGTCTTTAAGGAAAAAAAGTTGAATCAATAAAATATTAAAGCCAGGTGCCAATGGCTCACAGGTACCTTCCTACTCAGGAGGCAGAGAATAGGAGGATCATAATTCAAGGTTAGCCTGGGTAAATATGTTAATAAGAACCTCATCTCAACTAATAGCTGGAAGATGTGGAGCACCTGCCCTCTAAGCTGTAATGGAAAGCATAAATAGGAAGGTCACAGTCCAGGCCAGCCTTGAGGGGAGAAAAGAAAAAATCCCACTCAAAAATAACCAGAGGAAAAAAGTGCTGGCAAGAGGTGACACTATTCAAAAAGAAATGCAGTCGTTACCTGATTTATGTCACTGTAACCCCTCTGTTCATCACCTATACAATAACAATTATATATATATATATATATATATATATATATATATATATATCCAAGAAATGGAAAAAGTGCTGGCTTAAGCAGAAGAGTTTTTGCCCATAAATATGAAGCCATGAGTTCAAATTCATACCTCAGTCTTACCAAAAATGTATATTTAATATTTATCTAATATACATATAGTATATATAAGTGTAATATGTGTGTGTTGTGTGTGTGTGCATATATGGCTGATGAAGCCTTTATTAAAATCAATAATCTGAATGCCTAATTCCTGGGGTCAAGGTGGCTTTATGAACAGTGACAAAATGCATAAATATGAAAGTTATTGAAATCAAGTATACAACTGAAGTTCTTGGAAAGATTTTGTAAGATATAACCTGGTTTTCGGAGACAAAAAGAATGAGTGAAAACACATTGGATACACATAAGTAATGATTTATGCACTTTTAAGACTTGCTGTGTATACTGTTGTACCATTCTAAGTGTTGCTTTGTCCTTCCATTCTAGGAAGTTGAGGCTTCTGTTGTGTTATTTGTATTGGTCATTTGTGAAACAATTGACAATGTCACTAAATGACTTATAAAGGTATTATATCTCTTCTGTTAAAATGCTAACTAAAAACATTCTCAAAATTGTATTTCCAATCTTACTTTTTTTTCTGGAGATAGTGAAAGGTTACTTAGATAGAACTCTGTGAACACAAACCTAGACAGGAAGTACAGGCCTTCATGTTTAAGTATTTTAATGTCTATCAGATTTCCATTATGTAATATTTTCCAACATATATATTGTTCTGCATTGTTCCTATAATTTGTCTCAATTTTGTCTCAAATGTTCACACACTCCATCAGCATTGAATGTTCTGAATCCACATCACTGAATTCTTCAAAATAACCCAATATGTAAATATGGAAGAAATCACTCCAGAAATCTGTGGAGAAAGGACACAGTTATCACATTGATGGCAGTGTTAATATTTTGTATGGTTTTCAGGGATATCAAAAGCAAGTCCCAGACTTACTATGGATTTAAAATAATGTCCATAGGATGAACTGGAGTAAAAAATACTGATTAAATTTCATAAATGCATATAAAATTAATAACATATGTAGAGAGCTGCGAGAGGTCGCACCTGGAAGATGGCGCCGGCTTCTGCCCTCCGCCTTCCCGATGGCGAGTGCTCTCTGTGGTAAACAACTCCTTATATGGCTAAGGCAAAGAATCTGGCTTGCTTCCGCACCTGAACCTATTGGTGGTTCCCACGTGGTGTATCAGGGTTGGATACCCAGCGGGTACTTAAGGCTGTGGGGAATTCTCCCCAGGGTTGGGGTCAGAAGATTACTCAAAGGTCCTGAATAAACTGCAGAGAGAAGAGTTCGGTGTCGCGTCTTCCTTGCTGGTCGAGGCGGTAGCAACAAACATAAAAATGTACTCGTTACCTGACGTATATAACTGTAACCCCTCTGAATATCACCTTTACAATAAAATTAAAGAAAAAAATCAAATTTGAACATGGATGTATATAAATGTCATCTACATGCTATTTTTTTTCAGAAATCAAATTTTCTTTATGTAATGGAACATTGACATTTAATCATTTACATTTCCATAAAGTATGAGAAGGTAGGGAATAAATTAGTATGTAAAAAGCACAGAAAGGTTTATTTTTTAATTTAAACATTTAACCAAGTTATGACTACTTTGAGATTACATATTTAAAATTATTTTTATTATATTGAGGAATGTTCTATGGATTCCTCCTTTTTCCAGAGCTTTCATCATAGAGGGGTGTTGGAACGTGTCAAATGTTTTTTCTGCATCTATTGAGATAATCATGTGATTCTTATCCTTGCTCTTAATGATGTGATGAATGATATTGATTTACAATGAGATGTACAAGGCACTATATTGAAAACAAGCTTTAAACTTTGGGGGGGAGGGAGGAGTTCGTGGGGAGAGAAGGGATGGTAGCAGAAAAACAAAGGAGGAAAGAACAATGCTTGAAAAGAAATGCACTCATTACCTTACTCATGTAACTGTAACCCCTCGGTACAGTATCTTTACAATAAAAATATATTTAAAAAGAAAAGATAAAAATAAAAAAATAAATCATTTTAGGAAACAAATGTCTTTCGCACCTACCTATTACCTTAATAATCAGGAAGTTGAGATCTGGAGTGTTATGGTTTAGATCCAGCTTGAAGAGAAAAGTCTACAAAATTCTAGCTCCAAAATCGACAACAAAACCTGTGTTTGGGTGGCAGAGTGCCAGCTTAGCAAGCGAACAGCAAATTCAGAAGCTCGGAGTTGAAACCCTGGAATGGGGAGATAGGTTCACAGCAAAATTGAGAAAATGTCAAACCATCACACATACTTTTACCCCTCAAATGCTTAACCTCACTTATTACTAACACCATTCACTACTTGGTACATTTGTTAAAATTGATGGATATAGAGTAACACAGGTGGCCCCCCAAGGCATCTGAGTTCATATTGCTACTTGCTCTCCATGTGATATATTCTGTAGGTTTGGACACACAGGTATCATCATCATATTATACAAAATACTTTCCCTGCACTAAAACTGCACTTTACACATTCTTTATTCCCTCTTTCCTAATAGCTGGCAATCACTAATCTTTCTAGCATCTCCATAATATTGGCTTCTAGAATGTCAGATAATTGTCTTATATTATGCAGCCTTTTAGGTTGCCTCTTTCACTTGGTAAAATGCGTTTAAAGTTTTTCTAGGGGTTTAAATTTTCTCTATGTGCTCACAGTTGAAAGCACAATTATTTTTAACCCTAAGCAGTATTACATTCTCTGATGTAGTATAAGAGTCTATTTGCCCATTTACCTACTGAAATCCTGGTTGGTTCCAAGCTGTGCTTATCAAGAGCAAACCTTCTATGAACACTTGGAACAGGTTTCTGTGTAGATATCAGATTTTAAATCCTTTGGATAAGTATCAAAGTGTGTGATTGCTGGATGGCATAAGAAGAGCTTGCTTAATGATTATTAAGAAAACATCAAACTTATTTTCAAAGTAGGTGCCCCTTTCAGCAACAATCAATGAGAGTTTCTGTTGCTTCACATTCTCATTAGCACTGAGACTTGCCAAATGCTCTGAGTTTTTCCATTCTGATATTAGTTGTGGTAGCTCATTGTACTAATTTTGATTTCCCTGCTGACATGATCTTTTCAATTCCTTATTTGCCATCTGTACATCTTCTTTGACAAGAAGACTGTAAAAATTTTGGCACATTTATTAAATTTTTCCAGATACATACTGTATCATGTCATAGACATTTGCAAAGGCCTGAGTGATTGGGTCTCTGTGTTTCCCTTAGCTGACTCATCCAGACTCCACAAGTTGGCTCTGATAGTGTTTTCATTTTTCACCTGTGCCACGCTTTGTCAGTAAGATCTGCACAAATGCATTCTTGCAACAACAGGGAACAAGGAAAGAAATGGGTGTGGCTGAATTCCTTCAAAACTTCACTTGTGAAAATAGGTTGGTGTCCATTTCTACTCTTTTTCTCTAGCCCTACTCCTATTGAATAACAGAATAAAAAGGATTTGTTATTAAGCACGTGCCATATCCCAGGGTTTAATAGTTCTATAAATGCTTAATGATGTGACCATGAGAAAGTTGTGTGCCCACTAATCAACATGGAGAAATAATTTGATGTTACAGCTCGTCTGAGAAAGAGTTGAAGAATTTTATAGTGAGTTGCAAACTTATTGTGTCCACATTTTATTTTCTGTGGTTGAACTATTCATCATTCTCATGATGTGGTATTTGAAAAATGTTAAGTGATTTGGTAAAGATTGTCTCAGTCTCCTCCTCGCTAATCAGTAACAATTAGGTTTAAAATGATTCATTCAGGCAAAAGCAAAACCTTGCAGGTTCCTTTCCCTGCTTCTTTTACTCTTGAGGTCTTGAGGAGTAGGCTCACAAATGGGCTGCTCTGGGTCCTCTCAGGCCCCTTTTGTGTAATTGGCTTTTCTGGATACATGTCCTGCTGGCATCCAGTAGAGATGTCTTTCTTTTTCTTTTTCCATGGAAGCTGCTTTTTGAAGAACTTTGTAGTCTAGCAGGCCTGTCAGCTGGCCTGGATTCAACTGATTTTTGATGATAAAGTGCTTTTTGGCTGAAGTCTGTACAACCTGAACCTTTTGTTTCACCTGCATGACTTCCTTTAAACTCATCAGCTACAATGGTTAACTTTACAAAGTAAAGCTGATGATGTGGGTTCTGCACATCAACTATGCCACGAGGGTGCTACGTCATCATTTGGCTGACACACACCATTCCTTGGGTTTGCTGAAGGGTTTTTAAAAAGGGTACATGACTTCCTAACTAGATGGAGACTGATGCTGGAAATAATTTGTTCAGGTTCACTTTATGTGTGTCCTTGACTGAGCTAAGGAACATCTAGATAACTGTTCAGAAATTATCTCTAGGTAGAAGAATGAAAGTGTTTCAGAAATGATTTACATTTGATATGCTAAAGAAATTTTACAGTCACCAAGATGAGCAGGTCACCTAATCCACTGAGGTCCTAATAAAACAAAAGAGTGGAGGAAGGCAAATTCTATGTATCTCTTTCTCTCTTGAATGAAGACATACATCTTTTGCCCTCAGGCATTAGAGCTTCTCGTTTTTCAAGACTTTAGTCTTTGGACTGTGGCCTTCAAATTTGGACTGAATGATATTATCTTCCTGTTCTCCAGTTTCCAGAAGGTAGAGAGTAGGATTAAGTCTTCACAGACAAATGAGTTAATACCATTATTTATATATGTGTTTCATATATATATATATATATATATATATATAACATATATGTGCATATATGTGTATATATACTCCTCTCGTAGTAAATCTCTATTCTTCCCCATACATCTATATACTATTTATTCTGTTTTCCAGGAGAACTGTAGTACATGATTTAAAAGATAAGCCTTTTATTTTCTACAGAGAACCTCTCAGCATTCTACTGAGACCTATGCTTAGAGGAGTAAAGATTCAATAGGTAGACTGCCATCTGACTCCAACTTTTTCCTTCACCTGCTGTGGAGCTGAAGCCAAACCATATAATCTAATATTGCATCCAAGGTTCTAATAAATCCGTGTGTGTGTGGGGGGGAAACATTTAAAATTAAACTGTAGAGAAGCCTTATAAAACATTCATATTTTCCTGTAGTTTTAATCTAACCCACAAAGTAACCCTAGTCTTTACATTTAAACAAGAGAACATTCAATCTCATAAAATGTTTACTTGACCTTCAAGTCACATTCCATAATGTGTTGGCTCTATAAATATGGTATTTTTGTAGCAGAAGAAAGTAGCATCTTAAGACTGCATAGGGTGCCATATTTTGGGATATATGATTTGAAAGTGAAACCTAAATTAGGTTTTTCTTTACCTTTGGAAGAACATGTATGGGTGAGAAATATGTCAGTATTCTGGCTACTTCAAATAATCTTACCATACTAGTCTATACAAATGATTTAAGGAAGGAAGGGAAGTGCCAAAAATGTCACATAATACATTTCATAATAAAGGAAATGACATCTAGAGATTAAGGTTTCTTGGCTTATTTATATCTTTTATTTTCATATTTACAAGCAGTAATCAAGGGCCAGAAGTGCAAAAATACCATGATTGTACAAATGGGCAAAACATATTTATGAAATTCGTTCCCAAACATCCAATGCTGTAATATTGAATTGCCTATTTTCTCTTTGGCTCCATTTCAGAAAGTTTAGTTTTCTTGTTTATTTTCCTTAACTCAAAATTTCCAAATAAACAATAACTTAAAAGTACTATATATGTGTGTGTGCTAATAAAATCATAATAATATGTTGACTATGAATCTCTGACTTTGATATATCATTTTAAAATATCAAGTAAATTGATATATAGATCTCTCTATATATATATGTATTAAAAAGTTAATTCCAAAATCTATATTGATAGCCTGAGGAAATAATTCTTCAATAAGATTATAAACTGTGAAAGCAGGGCACTGGTGGCTCATGCCTGTAATCCTAGCTACTCAGGAGGCTGAGATCTGAGGAACACGGTTCAAAGCCAGCCTGGGCAGGAAAGTCCGTGAAACTCTTATCTCTAATAAAAAAAAAAAACACTAAAAAAGTGGAAGAGGTGTTGTGGCTAAAGCGGTAGAGCACTCGCCTTGAACTGAAGAGCTCAGGGACAGTGCTCAAGTACAGAGTTCAAGCCCCATGACTGACCAAAAAAAAAAAAATATATATATATATAAACTGTGAAACCTTAGGAATTATTTGAATTAAATTAAACATGGTAGCATGCAAATGTGTCTATGCATTGCTCAGGGACAAATAATAAGAAAATGACATAGTTCCACAGTAAGTGTGGGCTGGGTATTTTGTCTGATTTAATTGATATGAACAAAGACATATCTAAAAGATAACTCTTTCCAGTGGTTTATTTTGATTAATGTTTTTCTTTTAAATGTTCTTCCTCTTTCTTGGGACAGAGAGGACATTTTGGGGGGATGGGCAAGATATATTTTGAAATTCTTTATGACATTCAGGTACTGTATCTTAGATGTAAGCAAACAGAGAAGGAAGATGATATTGTTAGACTAACTGCTGATTAGGACTGTCCATCCCAAATTACATGAGATCTCTCCTGTTGATTTTTTTCAAATGGGAATAAAGTTATTTGAAACAGGTTTAAATCATATATAGATATGTAGCTCCAGAAATATATTTCTAGTCATTTTCTAAATTATTAACTCAGTTTATAAAATAGTTAGGTGGCTATTTCTTTTCCCAGAGCAAATTACAATGGAAAGACTAATTATTATGTTTTATTTGTTGTTTTTTTCAAGATGGTTAATTTGGTTAATTTTTCCACTGGTGAAAAGGAAATACATAGCTTAACAAGTAAAATAACTTTGTTATATTGAATACAATAAAGAAATACATTCCCCTGTTTTTATTTTGTTAAAATTTGTAGTTTTATTAAAAAATAAAGGATGATTTTACATTTTTTTGTTTCTTCTCAGGGAATAGTTAGGCCATAAAGTGCTGTGCAAAAAAAAAAAGTGCAAATCAACTACACTGAATTAATTTCAAAAGGTGTTCATGTTAGTATTTTTTTTTCCAAGCAGGAAAAAGTCAAACATAAAAGATTAACTATGGGCTGGGCTTATGGCTTAGTGCTAGAGTGCTTGCCTAGCATTACAAAGCCCTGGATTTGATTCCTCAGTACCATATATACAGAAGGAAAAAAAAAAACACCTGGAAGTGGTACTGTGGTTCAAGTGGTAGAATGCAAAGGAAGTTCAGGAAGAGTGCCCATGCCCTGAGTTCAGGCCGCAGTACTGGCAAAATAATAATAATAATAATAATAATAATAATAATAATAATAATAATAATAATAATAATAATAATAATAACAACTCCACTTTGTAAGGTTTGCTGGAAAGGAAACCACTGAAAAGTTCAGGCAGAAAAGATTTTATCGTGGGGAGAGCAAACTGTTGGCCTCCATAAGATGTAGGAATAAGGAGACAGAGGTGAAGGAAGAAGAGAAAAAGAGAAAAGGAGGAGGTGTCTTGTGTTGAGCTGGAATATATAGGGAAGGGTCGGAGTCAGGACCAGAGTGGATATGGAAATGACCTCAGAGCCTGGGGAAGCTCACTGTCTGAGGGAGTCACACCATGATGGTTCAGGAAATGACCTCAGCAGATGAGGAAGTGACTGTCAGAGCCTAGGTTCCTTTGCTGACTGACAGTCAGGTGATTGAGAGTCAGGTGATTTCTGGTTTCAGGCAGATGAAGAGAAAGGGGGGAAGGGTTGTTCTCTTAGGCAGACCTAACACAATTAACTACCAAAAAGCTAGAAGTGGAATTGTGGCTCAAGAGGTAGAACACTAGTGAAAAAAGCTAAGGAACAGTGTTCAGGCCCTGAGTTCAAGCCCCAGGACTAGCAGGAATTTTTTTTCCCCCCAGGCTTCTGCAGACCAAAAGGAGGGGTTTTATCCTATGGTCAGTGATAGATGTTAACCTTACATGTAAAATATTGGTTGTCTATACAAATTATTCAATTATTTCATATGATGAAAGGGTTATAATTTCAAAGGGAAAAATTTTCCACTAAAAATCTGTTGTGTTGAAACTTAGTAAAGTTAATACTATAGAAATTTGAAGCAGTCAGTTCTATAATATTAAATTCAACTATAATCCATTCTGGTCAACCACTTGTCAATATGTTATCCAATCACATATTTTGTATTCATATGATTTGGATCAATCAATCTAAGGTTAACTTTTATGCATATATTAACATTTATGAAAGCAACATGCATTTGTTGTGCAGTACTTTTTACATTATAGTCTATTTTGTAATCATTTAGCATTTTCATCATGGTATTATATATGTCATATTTCACGCAATGACATCTGATAATTATAACTGAAAAAGGTTTTATTTTCTCTCAGGATGTCATGTTTCTGGACAATGGCTACTCAGTAATTTTGATGCAAAATGTAAAAATAGTAATTTCTTAATATGCTTAAAACTATACACATAAACATACAGATATGTGCATACAGGGCTACTCAAATATTTTGTTAACTTTCCAAATCATTTGCTTTAAACATTTATTTTGCTTGGTTTTCTAGAGTGAGAAAATCATTATGTAGCTCTGGCTGATTTTGAACTTGAAATCCTCCTGCCTCAGTTGTAGGTGTTAACATGATTAGCTTGTTTTTAAACTTTTTTCACTGGGGGTGGGGTGGGTGACTGGGGTTTGAATTCAGTACTTTCTGGGGAAGATCTTGAACCACAATTCTCCTAATCTCCACTTTAAGTAGTTAAGATTATAGGTGTGATCTACAGACACGTAGCTTGCTTTTTAACTTCTTAAATTGGACTTTTGTAACTGTAGACATAACTATTCTCAGTTAAAAGAAACACTAAGAAGATGATTTAGCAAAAATTAAAAAGTAGAAAATTATATCATTGGCTGAAATAATTTCTGTAATAATTAGATCAGTGCTTATAACATCAATTAAGTTGCACAGGCAACTAAAATGGAAAATCTACCATTATGATCCAGGCTTGTTTCTTATTCTTTTTTGTTGTTGTTGTCAATTATTTGTCTGTTTTTGCCTTTCTCCCAGCAGCCAGCCACACCTAGCTTTGAATAATTAGAAATAACTGAAAAAGGAACAGTTTGGCAAGACCAACACAGTTTGACAAGGATTCAAAAAGGTGGACCACTACCAATAAACATACCTTTGTTGTCATTTGTATCTCTTCATATAATATTAGAATCTCTTGATTATATAAGAGGAAGTTTGGATTGTACACACTGTTTCTAGTGAAACAATAAAATGACAAATTTCATGTGATGTAGAAAAAATTGAAGGTCAAGCAGTTTTGCACCTAATAAGCTGGCAGCATTAACAGATGCAAGTAAATAAGAAAGAATATTCTAAAACAACATATATTCCCATACTCCCACCATAAAAATCATTGTAAGATAACGGCAAGGAATTCAATTGTATAAAGGAATTTTTTTAGCAAACACTACTTTAATAGCAATGACTGTATATGACAAATCTACAGACAGCATTATACTTAATAATGAAAAACTAAAGCCATTTCCCCTATGCTCTGGAACATGACGAAGGTGTCCACTTTCTCTATTCCTCTTCAATATAGTACTGGAAATCCTAGCAAAAGTAAACCTTCCCCTATTTTTCAGCTGACATGATCTTGTTCTGAAATGACCCTAAAATCTCCTCTTCCAAGCTATGAGAGTGGATCCAAAACTGCAGCAAAGTAGCAGAGCATAAAAATCAACCCATAGAAGTTATAGCAACTAAAAAAATATTATAGCAACTAGAAAACTGAGACTGAAATCAGGAAAGCAACCCCATTTTCAATAGTCTCAAAATAACAATAATAACAACACAACAACAAACTAGGGATTAACTCAGCCATAGATATGAAGAACCTTTATCATTAAAACTTTAAAAAAATTAAAAAAAGAAATTGAAGATTTAAGGAAATAGAAAGACATTCCATGTTCCTGGATTGGAAGAATTAACATCCTGAAAATGTCAGTACTGCCCAAAGCAATTTACAAATTCAATGCAATTCCCTTCAAATTTCAACGAGATTCTTCAAGGAGACAGAGAAGGCAAACCAAAATTTCATATGGAATAGTGAAAGACTCCAACTAGAAAAAAGCAATCCTTAATATGAAGAACAGTGTTGGAAGAATAACAATACCAAACTTGAAATTCTATTACAAAGCCATAGTAATGAAAACAGCTTAGTACTAGCACAAAAACAGACCTGAGGATCAGTGGAAGAGAATAGAAAATCCAGAAATGAACTCACAGACCTATATACATCCAATATTCAATAAGGGAGCCAAAAAAAGGCTGGAGGAGAAACAATCTTATTAACAAAAGGTGCTGGCAAAACTGGATATCTACATGCAGAAATCTGGACCTAGATCCTTATATAACATTTTGCACCAGCATCAATTCAATATGGATCAAAGAAGACCCCATATAAGACAAGAAATCATGTATTACAGAGATAGGTAGATGAAACTCTAGGGCTCCTGAACACTGGTCAAAACTTCCTAAATAAAGATATTGAAACACAATAAATTAAAGAAAGACTTGATAGCCGGATGCCAGGGGTTCATGCCTGTAATCCTAGCTATTCAGAAGATGGAAATCTCAGAATTGTGGTTCAAAGCCAGCCCAAGCAGGAAAGTCCATTGACTCTGAGACTCTGATCTCCAATAAACCACCAGAAGACCGGAAGTGGCGCTGTGGCTCAAGTGGTAGAGTGCTAGCCTTGAGCTGAATAGTTGAGGGACAGCGCCTAGGCCCAGAGTTTAAGCCCCACGACTGACCAAAAAAAAAAAAAAAAAAGACTTGGTAAGTGAGATTGTACTGCTAAGGAGATAGATAACAAGCTAGAAAGAAAGCTTACAGAATGGGAGAAAAATTTTATCAGCCATACATCAGACAAGGGCCTAATATCTAAAATACACTAAGGGCCCAAAAAAACCAAAACCAAAATCAAAACAAACAAACAAAAAAAAAAACCCTTAAATCCTCAAAGCAAGAACCCAATTAATAAATGGGCTAATGAGTTAAAGAGACACATCTCAGAAGACCTACCCCTTCCTTTACATTGCTTAATTTTGTGGTATATTCAATAAATTCTTGACTGCATTCACCTCTCCCTCCTGCATTATATACTCTTTTCTCCTTACCCCTCCCTTGCAAACACCCATTTCTTGGTGCTTATTTTGCTGGGCTTTGACTTAGACTTTTTTTTTTAATGGTGCTATTTGACCTCTCTATAGTGTCTATTAAATTCAGTTAATTCATTTGGAACTGCTTACATACCATCCAGCATGTTTATTTGTACATATATAAGCAAATTCTACCAGTAATTACAAAAGCTATGCAACCTTTGTTTCTTTGGGTCTGGCTTACTTCACTTAATTCTTTTCAAGTCTTTCCATTTCCTTATGAATGGTACAGTATCATTTGTCCTAAGGTATGAGCAAAATTCCCTTGGGTATATATTACATTTTCTTATTTCATTTGTTTATTGAGGGTCAGACATTTGAGCAGAATCCATATTTTGGTTATGGCGAATTGTGCTATAATGAACATGGTTGTGCTGGTGGTTTTTCTGTAGCCTTGTTTGTATTGTATTGGATAGATGTCCAGGAATGGAGTTGCCAAACCATAAGGTAGTCTTATGTTTAGTTGTTGGGAATGTAAGCTTATTCACCCACTCTGGAAAGCAGTTCCTCAAAAAACTAAACATAGAACTACATTATGGCAGATTTTGAGAATAGGAGCATAGTTGCTGGAAGGCAGAAAATCCAGAGCTCAATAGCAGGGTACAAAGTGAAGATTTGAGTGAAGATTTGAAGAATATCAGGAAACTCCTCACATACATACACAGGGAAAGAAAATTCCAGGTTGAGAAAACTGCCAAAATCTAGACCTAATTTATATGGTCAGTGAGCTGACCTGTCCTATGGACAGCAAGGAGGTCTTTGGCTGAGACCCCTCCTTCCAGACACATTTTCCTGGGAGAAGAGAGAAGAAGGCTGAAGCAGTAAGAGATGTGACCAGAAGTAAGTAATTTACACTGCTCTGTTCAGAGAGTGACAAGATGGGAAACATTTTAGCACATCATTCTGGATGCTACAGTGAGAACAGAGGAGGAAGGACAGAAGTAGACGCAGACCAATGTTGATTATTGAAATGAACCAAGAAAGTAGTAAATGAGGAGTCAGGGGGTCATGTGGTGGCCAAACATTAAAATGATTACTCGGATGTTTCAAAGGTAAGGCCAAGGAGATTGGCTGTAGGTTTGTGAAGCAAAGTAAGAGTTCAAGATAAGCCTGTGTTTTAGTCTGAGCAACAGCAAGGCTGTTCATTATTATTTCTTCTGAACCTCAAAAGCTGTACTTTGGGGTTTCAATTTAATATGTCCATCTAAGTTTCCAGTGCTTCTTAATTAGACATTCATTCCATCATTCACCTCCTTCCCAACCACCCTTCTTCCACCGGTCACATCACTTTCACTTCTATATACATGTGTGCAATGAGAGCTCTGGTTGTATTTTCCCTGTCTCCTTTTAATTCAGGGTAAAGTTTTATTGCTGAGAGTGGTGGTTCAAGCCTATGATTCTAGCCTCTTGGGAGGCAGATTTGGGAATTCAAGGCCAAGGCTGGCAAAAAGTTTTTAAAAGTCCATCTCAACCAATAGTTGGGAATAGTTAGGAACATCTTTTATCCCAGATAACATGAGACAGCATAATTAGGAGGATCAGAGCCTGGGTCAGTTTGGGTATAAGGTAAGCTCCTACTTGTAAAACTAATTCATTAGAAGAAATGATAATACATCACTTCCAAAGAAACAGAAGAACGTGGAAAAATCATATTAAGTGAAGTAAGGCCAGAGAGACAAAAGTGGCATGTTTTCTCTCATGTGTGGAACCTAGAATGAATTTATAAATATGTAAGTAAACCCTGTGGTTTGGTATCTATGTGTACATAAGCATATTAACTGAAATATGAGATATTCGGAGATAACTTAAACCAGTTTAAATCATTAGAAAGGCTCACCGTACAACAAAATAAACACCAGAAACAGGTGTTCAGAGGAGGGTTGATTAATAAGAGGGCAGATAGCCAAATGAAGAGGGGAAGGGAGAAAAATGCAGTTTGAAAATTCAATGCATATCTTACAAAATTAAGAAAACTGAGATGGGGTGAGGAGGGATGATGAAGAATGATGAATAGGATAACATTGATCAAGGTACATTGTATTTATCAATTGCTTCTTTGAATGACAAATCTTCTGTACACTATTTAAAGATAATAAATAAAATAAAATAAAGTAAAATAATCAGGGCAAGAAAAAGGATGGAGGTAAGGCTGAAGTAGTAGAGAGCCTGCAAAGAAAGTTCAAGCCGTGAGTTTACTCTCTAGTATTGCATGGACAAATACATCAGTACATAATACTGGGGCCTAAGAATCTGTGATACAAATTTTCATATTGAACTGACTGGGTAGCTTTCATATCTTATTATATATGTTACTCTCAAGGACTCTATGAAATGTCTTTCCTTGTTTCACAGCGAAAAAGAAATTTCCAATTATGTTCAACTTTCAGATGGAAGAGGACAATAGTGTTACTGGCTCACTTCAGTACTGAAAGTAATGTACATAAGAGAGTTATGCGCCCCCACAGCATCCCATGTGATAATTTCTTAAAGAAACAAAAATCTTTCCCTACTTGGTTGTGAGGCCACTTCTGTATATCTCTGTGCTGTGAAATGCTTTCTGCTGTGTGAGATACCCTGGAAGAAAATTCCTGGAGTTCTGTCTTCCATCTTCAGTTGGTAAAACACTGAACATGCTTGCCATCTCAAACCCTCCTCCATTCAATATTATAGAACTATATTTATCTATTTCTGCTTTCCTTGCAATATTTTGATTGATTAGCTAATAACTTAATTTCTCATTTTGTCATCTGCAGACTTTTGTGCTAATTGTATCTAATGGACTGTGAGCTACTGAAATATTTAGAGTTATAGCTAGTAAATGCAAAATATGCTTACTGATAGAATGTAAAAATAAGCAACTGGTAAACCAATGAAGATGTACATTATCTGGGATCATTGAGCTTATAAAAGTTTAATGAAGGCTAGAAGAAATATAACATTACTATTCTCTGGTGCTAAAAATGTGGTTGGAGATTGATGTAGCAAACTAATATTTGAATATGTTGAAAGTATTTTGTTACCCACTGGTAAGTTTTAAATTTATTATAGTGAAGATTAATATCTTCTCTTGCTTCATTGATTTTTAAACCCATACTCATCATACTTGACTATATCAAGAGCTAGTTTTCTCTTCTCTTGCTTTTCCTATTCTTTCAGGCATCTGTTTTGGATATTTATTGGCATTATTATAAACTACTTTCATCCACGTAACAATTCTGTTCATTTACCTTTGACAATATGGAACTTAAAATGTATACAAAGGTATTTCAATTTATTATTTTTTGTTCAGTTATTTTTCAAATGTCTTTCAGTAGCTGTGCAAAGGAATTACTAGCCGACAAAACATTTTATGAATACACTATGTCCAGATCACTGTTAACCCTTTCAGCATTCTCCCAACCCAGCTCTTCCCTCACATTTCTTAAATATTTTTATTTCTAAATCAGAGTTTTCAGAGATATTTCAGGTGAACCTTTTTTTAGAAAACACTATTCATCTCCAATGTTTCTGAGTTTGATAGGACATAAAATAATGTAGGCAAATAAGTGACATATGAATATAGGCATATAGATAGACATATACCTAGCTAAATAGACTATATGCACATACATACACATATATAAACATGTATACACATCAATAATTCTGTATCCATATAATATATATTTATTGAATTATATTAAGATAAAACAATCTAATATTATATAACAGAAAATAAGATTTCACCATAAATAAGAATTCAAACTACCTATTTATTGAATATAACATGTTTATCCATTAATATTATTATTTTAAACAATTTTGGGGTTAAGTATTATTTCTTCATTTTACAACCAAGTTATCAATGAGTACAAAGATGCCAGTACCTCACAGCAGGAAGAGATGCAGGGATTTTACTGAGTTGTCTGGATGCATAGTTGACAGGTTTTCATAGTACCCATTCTGGACTCTCTATTGTGAAAAATTTCATGTTGCCCTGATATCTAGAAAGTAGAAGGAAAGCCAACCTATGTGTAACTCAGAGGACATACCTGGTGGAAGTATTTGTCTTAGGAAGTCAAATGATCATCAAGGTGTTAGGCAGGTTAATTTGCTCATACTGTCCAGTGCATTATGGGGTATAGGAGGAAGGGAGAAAGCAGGTAAGTGATTATTATTCTACTCTGTTCTACCTGAAGAGGAGGAATATATTGAGAGATATTTAAATGACATAGAACTAGTACAGACCACAGCATTACTTCAAATTATCTGACTTCTATATTTTGATGGCTTTTAAAATACATTTATTCTGTCTACTTTAGGGGGTTCTTGCAAAAATGTAACAATTATGTGTGTGTGTGTGTGTGTATTAAAAGTCCCCTAAATCGGGTCTGGGAAGTTGGCTCAATGGTAGAGTGCTTGCCTCCCATGCATGATGCCCTGGGTTAGATTCCTCAGCACCACATAAGCAGAAAAAAGCCAGAAGTAGCACTGTGGCTCAAGTGGTAGGGCACTAGCCTTGAGCTGAAGAGTTGAGGGACAGCGCCCAGGCCCAGAGTTCAGTCCTCATGACCCACAAAAATAAATAAATAAATATAAAAGTCCCCTAAATTATAAATGTTTTGTAGTATTACTTTAAGAAATTACTAAAGTATAATCCAAAATGAGAGTGTCACCAATCCAGCAATGGTAGATAGTGAGTATTTAGATGACATTTTGGTAAGTCTTCCAACTAAAATAAATCAAAAAATATATATCCCCAGTGGATATACAAAAAGTTGATTTTTTACAGAAAGTCTAAAATGAAATTAATACAACCAAAAATCCCTCTGAGTAAAGATTAAAAGCAAGCTTTCATATTTTATCTACACCTTTTGTCTAAAAGAAAAATATTAATACTGAGTTTTAATTTGGTCAGAAATACTGCATGAAAAATTATATACACAGTTAAAATGTAACCATAGCATATAATGTTTTCAGAGATTCTTATCTTTTAAAAATAATTCCCTATCACTGAACTAAATCTGTGAACTTTCTAGGTGTGAAACAGCCCCTAATTTAATTACCACAACATTTGTTATGATGTTTACAAGCATGTCGCATGGATGAGAAGTTTTAGATGAAGTTGAATTTTGAAGGTAAGACCACAGAACTGAGAGATACTAGTTCTGAATGAAGAGATTGGTAGTGTAGACCTCACTGAGCAACAAGCCTTGAATGATGGACAGTGTGCACTTAAGATAAGCATGAGGCATCGGTCTAGCTATTTATTAGCTGAGCATGGGGTCCTTCAACTTTTTTTCTGGACTGGTCTCAAATCATGAGCCTCCTGATTTCTGCCTCCCAAGTAGGTTCCTCTGCTATGTACTTCCACCTCTAAAAGGGGACTGCTAAATCTTGAACTAAAGTTTCAAAACTATGAGCCAAAATATTTTTTTTCTTTTTTTTAATTGTGAGAGTACCGTACAGAGGAGTTACAATTACATGGGCAAGATAATGAGTACATTTCTTATCAAGCATTGTTGCCTCCTCGTTGTTTCCCTTTCCCATCCCTTCCCATAGCTGTATTTTACATTTTGCAATAATGACTTGAGCTGACATTCACATATGTCTATTAAAAGTTTTTATTTTCTTAAGGCTATGCTTCTATAGGCAATACAATTTCAGACAAAGGAAATTTATCCACTTGATTGTCATTGTATTAAAATGAATATCTGATTAGGTCTTACTTTACCTTTCAAAGTCCAAATTCTCTTTAATTATGGTTTTTACATTCAATAAACCTATCTGTGTTTGAAAATATTTTAAGTAAAAAATGCATTCAATTTACCTAACCTTCTGAGTATCAGAGCCTTGCACTAGAGTAGTCTGTAGGGTACACTTGAGATAGGGCTGGAATCCATTGCACATTCTCACACCTAAGAGAGTTTTTTATGCTTTGCTGTTATTACATAGAACTCATTAAATGTGGTTTCTACTGAATCCATATTGTCTCCACACCATCATCAGAAAGTCTGAAAGCTGTTAATTGAATAATGGTAAGTTGGGGGGCCTTGTATGTAATTTTGAGGGTGACGTTCTCTCAATTGTCTTGGCCTAAATTCCCAGAGCTTTGATAAGTTTCCTTTTTATTTTTCAATCCTATATATTTTTATTTCTTTTTAATGAAAATACAAAGTGTTATCAGGATTAGTTTTAACCTCATCTTGCTTTACTCTATGGGACAGAATTTCCTTCAAATTAATCAAAGCTTAGCCAGGAGCTAAGTTTCTTAATTTCATGAAAGAAGATTTGAATAATCCTTGGATTATGTGTCATTCTGTTACATTAGTTTTATTTTTTATTCACTTAATTTTCTTTTTGTCTTTAATTCTTCAATCATCCACTTGTATCATGTTTTAATGAAAAGAAATGCTGATGTTTTTCACTAAGTATACCTTGTACCACAACCTGAGCTTTTCTGTTTTTTTTTTCCTTGAGACATAGATCCTAGCTTTCCTTGGACTAGCCTTGAGCTTGACATCCTCCTTTCTCTGCCTCCCAAGTAGGTAGGATTACAGATGTGTGCAACCACCTCCAGCTTGATATTGTTTTTATTATTATGAATCTAAGTGTAAGTACTTTCCTAATCTTGATAGGAGTGTAAAACTTGAATCTAAAGAAATGAGCTGGGCTCAGCTCATGCCTGTAAGCTACTCAGGAGGCTAAAAATTGTGGTTCAAGGGCAACCTGGGTAAGAGTATGTAAGACTTTTATCTCCAATTAATCTCCAAATAGACAGAAGTGGAATTGAGGCTCAAATAGTAAAGCACAAGTCTTGAGCAAAAATGAAATTCAGGAAGAGTGCCCAGGCCCTGAGTTCAAGCCCTAGGACTGTCACAAAAAAGAAAGCTAAGAAATTTTCTTTGCTCTATAAAACATTTAAAATTATTATCTCAAATATTTCCTATTTCTCTAATGTGATCTTTTAATCTTCATCCTGTCAGTAATGTTTGATTACTTTTCCATGTTTCTTAACTTTGTATCTGTTATGTTTGGCATTATTTTATTTCTGCCTTTCAGTGACTAATCTCATCTCACTGATGTCTAACTTTGGAGATGATACTTCTGTCTATGGAAGTTTATTTGTAAATTATATCTAGTGCTTTGGCAGTTTTATTTATGACTTTTCTTAAATTCTCTATTTCTTTATGTATTTGTATACTGATCCTTGTGTGTACTACATCTGATATTGAGAACATCTAAAACATTTTTAATTTTGGACTGTAGTTTACTATTTTATTTTTGTAAATTATATAAATTAATCTTAATCTATTGGGTGCAGGCCACTAATTTCCAATTAGGAAGTCATTTTCAACTCAAGTCAAAGCTGAGGCTGCTCTTACCTTTTATCTTACAATACTCCATCTGCAGACTAATCAGTAAACTGAAGTTTCTAACACACACCAGATGAATATCTATGCAGCTGACATATCTTAATTATTTTCTTTAAAAGTTTTGATTCTCTTCTAGTTAGCATCAGATACCAGGAAGCATACAGATGACAGGAAAATGAACTTTATTCTATTAGACAGACATACCTTATTTTAATCCTTCTAAACAGAAGTGAATTGCCAGAAATTTGTCAAAATAATGTGGTACAAGTGAGAAATTCCATTGTTTTGGATAACTTCAGTAACTGAATATCTGGATTGGAAATTGTGGAGATTCAACTAAGCTTTACTAAGAAGTTTTCAGTAAGAAAAGGGAAAGAATAACAGAGGTAAGGCACTGAAAGAACAAAAAAGCAATGCTTCACTGAGGATGCGTAGGAAACTTTTCTTCTCCATGTGGTCTGAATTATAAATATGTTATTTATAAACAAATGACATTACATTTGAAGAAATCAAAGAAATTTAAATAAATGAACTTTTAGTTACTTAAAAGTTTAATTTCATTAATTTAGGAAAACAAATTTTAGAAGTTAAAAGTATTCATTAAAATTGAAACTATTAAGGGTAGTCGAAATGCATCCCAGAGTAAAAATTTATGGAGATGAGAACTGAGACAACAAAGAAATAAAAACATAGAAGCAATGAGGTCACAGATTCAATACAAAAGTAAGATATTGTGAATAGTTTCAACCAAATACATAAAACAAACTATTACTAGTGATTCTTGTGAAATATCGATTAATCTTCTAGGGAACAATAAAATTAGATTAATTTCTTTAAAATATCATTTCAATAAAAATCCTTTCATGATTGAATATTATATCCCAGATGAATATTTTGTTAGAATATTATCTCAGCTCACTTTTAATACAGAAACTGAATTCATTTCATTTTCTGTTGTAGCCGAGATCCTTTTTTTTCTTTCTTTTCATAAAAAGGTTGAAGTACCATCTATTGATTGTGTGACTCTAACTGATCTGGCAGTGAAAGTGGAACTTTTCCAGTGGATACAGTGATTAGAATTGATTTAAAATGTAGAACTCATAAAAAGGTTAATAAAATATAGAGAATAAGGCAATGTCTGCTTTTAAAAAAGATTGTAATTCAATTACTTCAAGCCGCTCAACCTACCTTCAATAATATGGTTGCAGTCAGTAAGGAGATTGAAGTTGCTCTTTTACTTAGTTCAGCTGTTCAAAAATCAGATGGCCAATAGACACATGCAGAAATGCTCAACCTCCCTAGCCATAAAAGAAATGCAAATCAAAACAACATTGAGATACCACCTCACTCCAGTTAGAATGGCTAAAATCAACAACAACAGATGCTGGAGGAGAGGTGGACAGAAGGGAACCTTACTGCATTGTTGGTGGGAGTGTAAACTTGTTCTACCACTTCGGAAAGTAGGATGGTGGTTCCTCAAAAGATTCCACATAGAGCTCCCCTATGACCCAGCAATCCCAATTTTGGGCATTTACCCAAATTTTTAGAAACAAGACCACACTAAAGCTACCAGCAAGACTATGTTTATTGCAGCACTATTTACTATAGCTAAGATATGGAACCAACCCAGATGCCCCTCAGTAGATGAATGGATCAAGAAAATGTGGCATATATACATAATGGAATTCTATGCCTCCATCAGAAAGAATGACATTGCCCCATTTGTTAAGAAATGGAAAAACTTGGAAAAAATTATATTAAGTGAAGTAAGCCAGGCCCAAAGAAACATAGATCCCATGGGTTCCCTTATTTGCAATATCTAGTATATGTCTGAGTCAAGCAGAAAAGGTTAGATAAGGTGGTGTTAGGGAAATGAACCCTAAGATATGTATTCAAATTTTTTTCTTTCATGCGATTGTTTCTAACACATTCATAAGATTATCTCTTTGTTGCTTTGTATGTCCCTCCCCCACAGTATAACCCCTGCTTTCACTGTATTTGATGTTGGTATAATTTGTGGAGGGGGAGTGGAAAAACAAATCGTTTAAATAGGGATACAGGTGGACCCATTGCAACAATGAGATGTAAAAGTCGTTATGTTGAAAAATGAACTTAACAACTTTGGTGGGCGGGGAGGGAACAAGGGGGGGAGGTGGGGAGGATTGGGTGGGGGGGCGGCGGGGAGGATGGGAAAGGAGGAGGCTACAATGCTTGATAAGAAATGTACTCATTATCTTGCCCATGTAATTGTAACCCCTCTGTACAGTATTTTCACAATTAAAAAAAAATCAATATAAACTTAGAAGAGGGTCTCTACAGCATTTTATAAGCCACTTTCTTCTTAGATACAGTCACATAAAATAATTGTTGCATGTTTTGTACAAGAATTTAGTACTTGTAAGTGGGTCACAGAGTACATTGTATAAGATGTAATATTTATATAAAGTTCTTCATAGCATTGACAAATACTATCATATTTATGCTTCACATATGTCAAACTTGTGTTCCCAATATCGACCTATTTCCTACATTAAATTTCTTTTTTTTTTTTTATTGTGAAAATGCCACACAGAGGGGTTACAATTACATGGACAAGATAATGAGTACATTTCTTTTTTTTTCATGATTTTTTTTTGGGGGGGTCCGGTCGTGGGGCCTAAACTCTGGGCCTGGGTGCTGTACCTCAACTCTTCAGCTCAAGGCTAACGCTCTACCACTTGAGCCACAGCTCCACTTCCGGCTTCTTCGTTTTGCTTATGTCGTGCTGAGGAATCGAACCCAAGGCCTCAAGAATGCAAGGCAAGCGCTCTACCACTGAGCCACCTTCCCAGCCCCATGAGTTCATTTCTTGTCAAGCATTGTTGCCTCCTCCTTTGTATCCCCTTCCCATCCCTTCCCATTCCTCTCCCCCACTCCACACGCACCCCTAGCCTGCACCAAAGTTGTAAAGTTCGTTTTTCGACTTAACATCTTGCACATCTCATTGTTGCAATGGGTCCACCTGTATCCCTATTTAAACAATTTGTTTTTTTCCTTCCCCTCCACAATTTATACCAGCTTGGTACTGGTAGAAGAACAGACCTCAGGACCAATGGAATAGAATTGAAAACCCAGAAATTAACCTACAGACCTATAGCCATCTAATCTTTGATAAGGGAGTTAAAAAAATAGAATGGAAGAAAGACAGCCTCTTCAGTAAATGGTGCTGGCAAAATTGGTTAAATTTCTTGTGTTTATTTCTTGCTCTTTATTCCTGTCCTTAACTTCTGTAATTTTTATCTTCTCTCTAGTACATCTTTTCTTCCTTCATTTCTTATGCATGTAATTTTCAATCTGATGTACTTTAAATTTTATTCTCAATTAGGTCCTCAAAGGTTTTTCATGTAGTTCAATTATCTCCTTTTACTTCTTAAATTGTTTAGACCTTGGAAAAGTATATCATTTTTCTATATGTGTGAAATTATATGAGCAGAATCCATTCTTTTAACGAATATTATAATTCTTATCAGCCCCCTTCCTTGAAGCACTACGGATGTATAAGGTATGAGGTTGAAGCTACACTAATGCTAAATAGCTTATGTTGAAATAAAACAAAAAGACCTGTCCTTTCCCTAAGTACCCTCCCTCTTGTTTGCAAATGCAAAAATTGTCAGCATGTTTAGCTTTTTAAAAGGTTATATTAATATATCTCAATACATTTCTAATATTTTTATTCATGGTGCATGCAGTTTGGGTACATTTTAGTTTCTTAGAATACAAACAGAAAATAGAACTCTCTTCCACTAAGAGCCATCTTGCTTCCTCTCCTCCCAGTCTTAGTAGCACTTTTGTCATAAAAGTTTAAATTAATGATGAGTAAGCTGTGCTGACACGAGGGAGCTTAAACTACTGGGCCAGCAGAAGAGAAGTTCCCAAAGCAAAGGAGAAAATCAATGTAACTCTTCCTTCCTAGGGAAAACCTTGTACGAATGAAGGAACACAAGTAGATCAAAATTTTTGCTTACTAATTTATATTTGAGTTTGAGATACATCTTTGCTAAAACAGAAACACAAAAGTTAGTGAGACCACATCTGAACAAACAAATAGTGCTGGTTATAGTTGTACATACCTGTAATCTGTGGGAAGGGTAAATGGAATGACAATGCAAAATTATGAGACGTTACCTGAAAAATAACTAAAAGCAAAAATGACTGGAGATGGTCAAATGGTAGAGCATTTGCCTAGCAAGAACACTGACCTGAATTTGAAGCATAGTACTATTAAAGTAAAATAAAACAAAAAGTAAAATAAAAGTAATTAAGCAAATATAACCATATAGCAGTATGTGGTGTCATGTCTAACTTATCACCAATTCTGACATTTTAAGTTACTGTGTTTTTTCCTCTCCGAATTACTAGATAGGCTGATTACTTATATGGAAATTTTGTTGAAGCGGATAAATGTATTGAAGAATTATATGCATGCATTTATGTTTGTATCTATAGAAATATAGAAATATTTATACAAGCCACTTTTATCTTTAAAAATTCCTTGCGTTTTCTCTAATAAAACCCGTTTCAATAGAGAAGGTAGGCTTATTCTCCCCATGTAAGGAAGAAAGCTATTGAAGACACTTATCCTTTTATTACAAAATCTTTATAAAATTTTACATTTGCCATTAAATATTTGGCAAGGTTTAGAGTAATTATTCTTTCTTGGCTCAAGATAGAAATGCAGCTTAACTTGATTATAAATGCAGGAAGAAAGAATACCTCAAATAATAGGCAGCATTGAGTCAAACAGTGGAGGAGTTAATCCCAGATTTTAATTTATTTCCAGTGTAGCATAATTGTCTTCACCAACCACTGAACCTTTAAAATGAAAGGTGTCTCTGAAGTCACAGAGTTAAAGAAGGGGGAGAATGATGGAAGGGGTGACATTAATCAAGACGCATTATACACATAAATTGACATATTAAATTGAAATATTATTGAAAACTCTCTAAAGACAATAAAAAATCAATTGGAAAGTAAATTTCTGAAGTAACTCCCCACGAGCTTGTTACAATAAGCACACAGTGGTAATTATTTTGATTAAACATCAAAGAAGAACATAGTTTAGACATAAATTCTGCCTCAAAAGTGTGCACAGCAACTGGAGAGGTATATTTCAGAGATTCCTGCAAAATACTGTCTAAAATATGCATTTATGTATACAAGTGATATATTTACAGATTTAATAAGTAGTATTAAATATTTGATGCAGTTTTCTAGGAGAATATCTGCGTTTGAGTAACAAATTCTATTTTTGTGTACTAAATTAGATGCAGTAAAGTAGTTGGTTCTGTGTAGTAATTCACATTTGTATTTTTCAGTGTAAGGAATTATTCAGAGAATGCTCAAGTTTGAGCAGATATCAACTATGTGTAATGCTTAAACTACGTAATTATAGTTGCACGGATATGTCAAAGTATGTGTTGTAAAACCATTTTAAATTAAAATCATAGGGTTAGTAAACAAAATGTATTTATGCTTTTTAAAAATATGATTAGATATATCTAGTCACAAATGATCTGAGTGCAAGTTCCTTAAATTAACCAGTCTTTGTGAGTTCCCTGTGTCTCATCTGCTAAATGGATTTGAAAACAAAAAGATAAATTTCCTACAGTTTAGGGTCGAGAGTAACATTGGCAGTTTGTACAAGAGAACAGGAAGAGAAAAGGGTATATGAAATAGTGAGTGAAACAAGATGAAGCGTAACATATTTACAGATAAAGTTCTTAGATACCTTAGAACAATTGTTGACTTAATTTCAATCTTTTTGACTCAGGGGTTATATATTTTATATTTTATAGACATCACGTGGAACCCTTCTGTATAATTTCTCAGCTTGTATACTCATGCATTTTTTGACTTTAAAAAAGTCAAAAAATTGACTTTATTATCCAATTTATTCAAGACAATAAGATTTGAGGATTGTAGTGGGAAGCCAGTTCAAGCAAATTCTCTAGACTTTTAACTCCAACAGAAAAGCCTAAAAAATTGTGTTGCTTAAGTGGTAGAGTACCAGACATGAACAAAAAAGCCAAATGAGGTCTTGAGTTCAAATCCCAATTTTTCTCTCTCTTTTTCTCCAACACACACATGAATGTTATTTCTTAAAAAAAATGATGACTATATAAACTTCATTTGAAATACATATTCTTAATTCTACCATAATAGAAGTATCTAATTGCCTCATTAAGAAGCTACATAGCCATCCCATGTAAATATTGGAAGAGAATAATGAGACACTATAAAACCTGACTGGAGTTTTGGACTAATTTAATCTTACTAATGTTCTGGACTGGACTAATCTTACCACTGAACTAATGTAATCTTACTAAGACTAAATTCTCCATCTGCAAATCCATTCATTTTTGGTGCTTATTGTCTTTGTATTATTGAAATAGTTTTTGTTCTTTGCTAAAATGCACTTGATCATACTGAAATCATTATATCATTTCAAAAGTTATTCAAACCCTTTTTGGGAATGCTGTTCCTTCCTTTTTTTATTGTGAAAATACTGAACAGAGGGGTTCATGGCAAGATAATGTGTACATTTCTTATCAAGCATTGTAGCCTCGTCCTTTGTTTCCCCTTCCCATCCCTTCCCATCCTCCTCACTCCCCGACCCAATCCTCTCCCTCCCCCACCCCCCACCAAAGTTGTAAAGTTCGTTTGCAACATAACAACTTGTACATCTCATTGTTGCAATGGGTCCACCTGTATCCCTATTTAAACTATTTGTTTTTCCTCTTCCCCTCCACAAATTATACCAACATCTAATACAGTGAAAGCAGGGGTTATACTGTGGGGGAGGGACATACAAAGCAAAAAAGAAATAATCTTATAAATGTGTTAGAAACAAACACATGAAAGAAAAAAAAAACATTTGAATACATCTCTTAGGGTTCATTTCCCTAACATCACCGTATCTGACCTTTTCTGCTTAACTCAGACATTTACTAGTTTGTTCCTTCCTTTCTCTTTTCTTTTTGCTCCTTCCAGTGCTGCTATCCTGTCCTAGGCCCTGGAGCATTAGAAATGCTCTAATCTCTATTGTATAAAAAAAGGTTATTTTCTTTTGAAACCCTCACCTCTACTCATGTCTCTCATATAAGAGCTCCTTTCTTTATCTTGCACATTTCCATAACTCTCTCAATTCATGTAATATATGCAAAACATAGACTACACAAGCAAACAAAGCATCTATTTACACCTTAGTTCAGAGTATTGAAAGTTAAGAATCTATATTCTCAATGGCTCTAAAGCCATTATTCCAGAAACATTCTATTTAATTCCCAGGGTTTATATTTTATGACATTGAAATAAAAATTTCAAAATAGTGATTTCCCTATATGCAGTAAGAAAAAAATTAAATGATGCAAAATTCTGGGTGCTGGGAAGAGAGTGATAATTAGACTGAGGTTTTGTGGATGCAAGTTTAAGAGATTATGTTTTTATTTACTCCTGGAGATCAAAGAAACATGGGGAAAAAAAAGATATTTTAAAGGGTAACAGTCTCTGATAGTAAGATTGTGTAATGAGTTAAGATTTTGAGAGATATCTAAAACCCTCCAGAAATGTAAAAACAAAACATGAAGTAGGATAAAATACTTCTGTGACTATATTCTACCTGTTCTAAACAATATAATTTTATTTTCCAGGTTACTATATCAAGATATAAAATAGTTGCCACCTTAAGAATTTTATGAGAATCTTGTATTCAAATTATTTTATTTCATATAGCTTCAGTTAAGGATAAAAACTTTTGAATATTGAAGCATACCCTTTACTCTGGAAAAATAGAAATGGTGTTTTAGAATCTAGAAGAGTGAAATTTTATACTTTACATTATTAAATCAGATGACTTGATTTAGTTAATAACGTGGTGCAATATTCTCAAAACTGTTTACAGAGTAGAGAAACTATTCAGCACCTTTATTCTCTTTTTAGACCCTAGTTATATAAAGTAAAATATTTCAGGTATTTGGGCTAAGTAATTTTAGTTGTTAGCTCTAGAGACAGAAAACTTAGATTGTTAAAATTCAACTTTACCAGCAGAAATGGGAGAAAAAATGAAATTATAAGTATTTAATGCTTTGTTCTACAACAGTGATTCTCTTTCAAAATAACTGATTCCATCAGTGAAACAATTTATTAAAATAAAATAATCATTTCTATAATACAATTATTAAAAATATTTAATAATTTGAATAAAATATTTAATAATTTGAATAATTTAATAATTTTAATAATTCGATTCTCTTTCAAAATAACTGATTCCATCAAAAAACAATTTATTAAAATAAAATTATTTCTATAATGCAATTATTTAAAATATTTAATAATTTGAATAATGTTATATCATCTTATAATTAGTGAATTAATTTAATTATTGAAATTATAAGGACATAAAACTTT
Organism: Dipodomys merriami; assembly: GCF_024711535.1. Lineage (NCBI taxonomy): Eukaryota > Metazoa > Chordata > Mammalia > Rodentia > Heteromyidae > Dipodomys > Dipodomys merriami. Next base: position 107,260,732 of record NW_027202270.1, read on the forward strand.
CTATAGAAATTATTAAAATTATTTTATTCTTTTTAAGTTGCATAATAATGATTAAACTGATTTTATATGAAATTATAAGCTTAGATAACTATTTTAATAACTTTTACATGTAACTCATGTAATAGAATTTTTTTTTTTTTGTCAGTCATGGGGCTTGACCTCTGGGCCGGGGCCTGTCCCTAAGTTCTTCAGCTCAAGGTGAATGGTGTACTACTTTAGCCACAGCACCACTTCCTGTTTTCTGATGGTTAATTGGAGACTCTCATGGATTTTCCTGCGGGGGCTGCTTTGAACTGTGATCAGATCTCAGCCTCCTGAATAGCTAGGATTACAGGTGTGAGCCACCTGCACCTGGCTCAGCAAATTTGTATGAGTTCTTTATCATATTAAACAAGTAATAAGTTTTCTTGAAGATATAGCTAATCTTGTGGCTGGGATACAATATATGCAGATGATCTGGAAGCAAAGTTCATAAATTAAGATCATTAAAAAATATGTATCTAAGCCAAAATTATAGAGTCAAGTTGCTGAAATGTATGATGATTTTATTCAGTGAAAGAATAATGATTTTAGATTTAAAAACACATGAAAAATCAGAAGTATGCAATATTATAATTAAGAGATAAAGAATGAGAATGTCTTGTTGAGACAAAAATAATTTATTAATCTTTAAATGTTGTTATTTATGTCCATATTTCCTAACTTATTTGGTCAGTGTGGAATGCAGAAAGTAATCAAGGCTAAAACATAAATTTAACATATTTTTCCCAATATGTTAATCTAGTGAAACGTGATTTCATAGAAAGAAATCTCATGTTCAAATAACAATGGCATAGAATCTCAAATGCCTTTAAAAGTCAGATTATCCCTGTTTTCACTGTATTTGATGTTGGTATAATTTGGAGAGGGGAAGGGAAACAACAAATTGTTTAAATAGGGGTACAGGTGGACCCATTGCAACAAAGAGATGTACAAGAAGTTTTGTCAAAAAATGAACTTTACAACTTTGGGGAGGGAGAATGGGAGGGCAGGGATGGTAAGGGGAAACAAAGGAGGAGGCAACAATGCTTGATAAGAAATGTATTCATTACCTTGCTCATGTAATTGTAACTTCTCTGTATGGTATTTTCACAATAAAAATTAATAAAAAAGTCAGATTATCATATGGTTGTAATGAAACATAAAATTCCATCAAATTGTAGAACAATATTAAATGTGAAATATGCATTTAATGTTCCATTGACATAGAAAAATTTTACTTTTTTGTGTGTTCTGCCAGTACCAGGGCTTGATCTCACAGCCTCACGCTCACAGCTATTTTGCTCATGCCTGGTGTTTTACTTATTGAGCAAAACCTTTGTTTCTGGCTTTTTATTTGTTAATTGGAAGTAAGGATCAATCCTCAGATATCAGCCTTCCTAGTAATTAGGACTACAGAGGTGAGCCACCAGTGTCCAGCAAACATTCCATATTTTTATATTTCAGGATAAAGTCATCTGTAGCAAAATATCAATGAAGACAAATAGTGGTATATTATCAATCTACAGTTGTATTTTACTTGCAAGAAAATATTTTTCCATAACACTAAATATTTGGCATTTTAAATACATGTATTTCAGCTGGGTGCTGGTGGCTCATGCCTGTAATCATAGCTACTCAGGAGGCTGAGTTTTGATGATCATGGTTCAAAGCCAGCCTGGGCAGAAAAGTCCAAGAGATTCTTTTTTGTTGTTGTTGTTGGTCGTGGGGCTTGAACTCTGGGCCTGGGCGCTGTCCTTCAGCTCTTCAGCTCAAGGCGAGCACTCTATCACTTGAGCTACAGTGCCACTTCCGGTTTTCTGGTGGTTTATTGGAGATAGGAGTCTCACGGGCTCTCCTGTCCGGGCTGGCTTTGAACCGCGATCCTCAGATCTCAGCCTCCTGAGTAGCTAGGATTACAGGCTGAGCCACTAGCGCCCGGCTAAGTCCAAGAGATTCTTATCTCCAAGTGACCACCAGAAAACCAGAAATGGTGCCGTGCCTCAAGTGGTAGAGCATTTGCCTTGAGCTGAAGAGTTCAGGGACAGTGCCCAAGCCCAGAGTTCAAGCCCCACGACTGACAAAAAAAAAATACATATAGGTATAAATTTTGTTATGAGATTTATAGTCTTCTCATTGAATTTAGTTGTAATTAAACAATTTACTTGTTTTAGTTTTAGGTGTACTAAATTTATTAAAGTAAGTTATAGCCATGACTACTAGATAATTTTGTAGATTTATGATTCTGGATAGTTTTGCTTTTCACAAAAAATTAAAATTCCTCACAGTGATATTTACTTCATAAAAGGAGTTTGGTATAATTTAAGATGTATACATTTATGAGAAAACAAAACATGTCCATTGAACTTTTAAGTGTGCTTGTTACATCTTTATATAATTATTCATAGAAATCAAGGTTTTCAAGATAAGTTTCAACTCACAGGGAAAAATAACTATCAGCTCCACTCTGTATTTCTAACACATGAGAGAGATTTCTCTGTGATGATTACCACAGAGAGATTACATAGACAAATTTGCAATATTGAAATTTTTTTTGAGACACTTCATTGTCATGAAGGCTGCAGGGAGTATAAAAATATCTTAGAAACTACTGACCCTATTCATTTTATTATTGTTTACTTTATTCCTGCCTATGGAGATGAGTTTTCTCTATCAATCTACTTTTGCTGATGGCTCTTTTGATCACAGGCTGACGGAACAATTACCTCGGCCTTCTAAGACTATTCTTCACCTATCATTCCAGATATGGTCTTCTAATTCTTTTAAACAATAGCTAGTGTTTTTCTGTAGTAATTATGCTAAGGATATCCAGTTACTATACATGTGTCACTCAAAAGACAACCGATAGAGAATTTACTGTCATTTTAGTTCAGATTTCCCCACAGATCCTGACACAAATGCTTCTGACATTTACTCAACATAAATCCTTGAAATGTGGTGAACATTTGTAGTACTAGCACTTAGGATGTGAAGGCAGGAGGACCATGCATTTGAGCCCATAGAGAGCTGAAACACAGAGGGCTACATTGAGAGTTACAGGCAAGCTTGATCTACATAGTGCAATGCCATTTCCAGAGGAATAAAAAGACTTCCAATACAGAGGAAAAGTGGTTTTCAATGGGACCCTTGGTTTATTCCAGTAGAAAAGCATATCCTTTATTATTTCTTTATAAATAAATGTCTCTAAATCTAATTTGTGAGAAAATTAGGGATTCTGGTGTTCAATTTAAATAATAGTAAATTATATAATCTTAATTTGCCTGTCTTCTGTTTAATTTCCACAAATTAACCAGCTAGTAAGTAAATACATAGTCTATAAAACAAAAGCCATAGACATAGACAATGTTCTAGATATAGGTTATTTTTAGGAAAATATAAACTAAGGCAACATTGAGAAACCACTCTAAGCAAGAGAGAATGCCCGTGGTTGACAGATGGACTCCTGTCATGAAGATCTGCAGCCCAGGGAATATAATAACACTGTTAGAGAACTGAGTCATGAGGGTGGGAAAGAAAAGGAAGAGCAGAAAAACAATACCAACAAACCAGATTAACTCCAATGGAGAGCTGAAGTGAGATACCATGTTGACTGGGAGGAGTAACAGGAGATACAGAGACATGTGACGTGGTTAGGAGCTAAGTAGGTGAGCTGGTTAGAACCTAAGTAGGTCAGGTCAGGTGGCAGAGTCACAGGGAGTTTGAGAGTTCATGACTCAAGACTAACAGGTCTAGTAACCTATTGTCTAAGTCTCCTCCACTGCCTTTAGGAATTCAGGCATATCCATCACATGGAAGGTGGGACTTTCCTGCTTCTACCATGAAGACAAGATGGCACCAGTAAGATTCAACTCCCTACCATCCACTGTACCTGCCAGATCCAGCATCCCTACTTCAACAGGAATTTTCCACACTACTAATAGAATATATAATTCCACACTACTAATAGAATATATACTAATATTAATGCTTATAAAAAACATTGCCACTTTTAAAGTATTTTATTACTATAAATTATTTGTACTAAAGTGTTTCATTTTAATGTTTATTTCATGTATTCAATGTACTTTGATCAAATTCACCTCTTTTTTGGCTCAACCAAATCCTTCCTTTATAACTTTTTAAGCATTTTTGGGGGAGAGGGGTCATTATGATATTCCTATGTAAATATATATGTATTTGTGTGATAATAAACTCTCACTATCCTCTCTTAGTCCTTCATCACCCCAGTGTTTTCCTCCCTCAAATAGAGCCTTTTTGTTGGTGGTGATGGTGGTCATGGTGATTGATCTCATGGTTGGGTGCTGTTTCTGATGTTTTGTGCTCTGCCACTTTGAGTCCTAGCACCACTGTGGTTTTCTGATGGTTAATTGCTCAGACTGGCTTTGAAGAATGATCCTCATATGTCAGGCCCTGTGTCCAATTCAGAACCTTTTGTGTAGTCAATTTTTAATTTTAAAGTCCAGATTCTGCATACCAGTGAAAACAGGCATGGTTTACCTTGCTTAACATTATGATTTCTAGTTCAGTTGACTTTCCTGCAAACCATATAAGTTCACACTTCTTTATGACTGTGCTCTGTTGTATATATAAACCATTTTCTTTTTTCAAGTTTTTTTATTGTGAAAATACCGTACAGAGGGGTTACAATTACATGAGCAAGGTCATTTCTTATCAAGCATTGTTGTCTCCTCCTTTGTTTCCCCTTCCCATCCCTGTCCTCCCATTCCCCATCCCCCCCATCCTTCGGCCAAAGTTGTAAAGTTCGATAAACCATATTTTCTTTATCAAATCATTGGTTTCTTGATGTCTATCCTGCTTCTGTTTCTTGTCTATTGTCATAGTACTGCCATAGTCACAAGATGAAGTATCTTTCTTCTATGTTGGTTTACATTAATTTGGATAGATGCTCAAAAGTTTTATAGCAGGATCATATGGTAGTTCTATTTATAATATTTTAACTAATATCCATCTGATTTCTATAGTGGCTGTATTAAATTATGTTTCCACTAATAGTATATAAAAGTTCATTTTTCTTTTATCATCACCAGCCTTTATTACTAATTATTTTCATAGTGGTGCCATGCTAAATTCAGAGACCTCACATTGCTAGGCAGGTGTTCAACCACCTGAGCCAATCCACCTGTTTGTTTCCTTGATGATTACTGTTCCCACTGGGGTAAGATGGCATTTCAGTTTTGCTTTTATTGGCATTTCTGTTATGGCTAAAGATGTTGAACACTTTTTTATGTATCCTTATTCACTTGTACTGTATTCAAGAATTATCTGTTCATTTCAGTAACTCATTTAAATATATACCTATCATATGACTTCAATATTTTTCTCTTGATTAAGTAATCATATTATACAAATATGCATATGAAACTTCATATATGCATATCAAACCAAAAATATCAATCACTAAATAAAGGAATAACCAAAATATCTACCAGAAAGTTAATGATTGAATTGTGGTGTATTTATACAGTGGAATATATAGTTAGGAATAAAAAGTATAGTCCTGCTATATATAAAACAATGGTTACATAAACTAGTTTTACTCTCACTGTGAGTATACTGTGTGATTCTATTTATGTGAACAATAGAGAATTTTTAAAAATCTTCCTCATATGCTATTTTGGGTAAATAATATCATAGAGCAAACTGATGATTTCTCTTTGGGTGGTGTGGGTAGGCCAAGATGAGAATGGACATGTTACATGAAACACACTCAATTATATGTGATAAACCTATTCTAAAAGTTGAATGCCCTATCTTTTAGCATTGAACATTTGAGAACATATTTCATCAATATTTTTGTAAAGATCTCACAAAATATTCTGAATTGCTTTTCTTTGTCCTCTGTTATCCATCCTTTCTGAAAAGAACATGGTCTGTCATTCTTTTTCTCCCTGTATGTAAGTTGTCATGTTTATTCTTCAGCCAATATTTTAATTTTTTCAATTTACTTTTGATTTTCACTAATTTGTCTGATATGCCTTTGTATGTATGTGTTCATGTGCACATATTTTCTCTCATTAAATGTTGGAAATTTTCAGTCATTATGTTTCTAATATTTTCCAGTGTTCTTTTTTTTCTCTCTGGGGGACTCTGATTAGAAACATGAGACAGTAATTAACAAGATCTCACAGGTCACAGAAAGTACACCTTATGTCTTTCCCTTCAGTGCTTGTCTTGTTTGTTTTAGCTACGTTTTCAGCTTTTTATCACCTGAATTTTACAGATTGTCCATCATGCTTTTTTTCCCCAATGATTCAGACTTTTTGTCTGGGGTAAGTAAGTAGCTGTGATTACTGGCATGAACCTCCATTTCTGGTTAATTTGCTAAGATTAGGATCTCTATATAACTTCTTGCCCATTTTGTTTTTGAGTCAAGATCCTCTTAACATGTTTCTCCTGAATTGCTGGGTTTGCAGCCATGAGCCATTGTGATGAACTGCTTCTTTTTATAAAATAAGGTTCAATCTGCAAATAAGGGTGTAGAATAAAATTTTCAGTTCATGTGATGTAAAGTTTGTGTCTAGATTTTCCTTTCTTTTTTCCTTTTTTGTGTGTAACATTTCCTCTTAAATTTAAAACTTTACTTGATATGTCAATATCAAGTTATATCAAATTAATATCAAGTTATTAGAAATACTAAGCACATTTCTAGTAATTGCTATGACTCTCTTATCTACTGACTCCATATTGACATAGTAGCTTTTGGCATAGTTTCCTATTTTACCCTTGGTTTTAAACATGATGTTTTTGTTGTTTCCCAGAGACACTTCTTCATTTCCTAATGGATATTTTAGATGGTGACATATCTGGAAATGTAAAGAATATGAATATATTTTAATGTCTCCAATACCATTGACTTTTATGTAGCATAGGAAAAGAGAACCGGGCTATTTATGCAACCCAAAATAATAAAACAATATTCAAGCTTTAACCAGAATTCTATAATTCAAAGATATCTTTTACTTTTAATTTTTAATTAATCTGTGTCTTCGGCTGTGTGTGCTATGAAAGTGAAGGATGTCTATCAAGTAGATACCAGAAGGACTTGTGAATGTCCTAATCGGTGTAGAGATAAAGCCTCACATGATTTTCAAAGCTTGGAAAATCTCTGGAAATTCTTCCACTGAATGCAGAAAAACAAAAAGTGATCATTACTGGGAAGGTAATTTTTATTGGCTTTATATAATTATTTTAATCAATTACACAAACCATTTCTTACAACTATTGAATATTAATGAAATTCAGTTGGCAATAAGAGTCTTTGTAAACTTTTTATTTTTTATTTTTTTGGGTCCAGTCGTGGGGCCTGAACTCTGGGCCTGGTCGCTGTCCCTCAGCTCTTCAGCTCAAGGCTAACGCTCTACCACTTGAGCCACAGTGCCACTTGTGGCTTTTCTTTCTTTTTACTTATGTGGTGCTGAGGAATTGAACCTAGGGCCTCAGGCATGCAAGACAAGCGCTCTACCACTGAGCCACCTCCCCAGCCCCTTGTAAACTTTTTAAACTGATAAGTCTTTTCATAATTCATACATATTTTTTATAATAAATCTGAAAATGTCAAATAATTATGATCATTAAAGGATGACATAAATATTTAAGTACACATCCAAAATACATAGAATTAAATTGTTCCCTGCCTACCTTGAATCTCAATATCATCAAGTAACCTCTTGACTTCTCTATTAAACCTCTTAACTTCTCTATTAAATAACTTTCTGAACCAAAGAAAAAGGCACTCTCTGGACAGAGCTTGTCTTTCTGGTATACAGAAGACCACATACAACATGTTAAAAGTCTATTTGGTTTTCACAAAGAGAAAACCTAATTCTTCTTTTGTTTTATTTCTTGGATAAAATTCTATATTGGATTATAAAAATAAAAGAATACAAATTGTTATATTTTTTTGCCTAGAGGTAAGTTGTGTACTTTTTTATAATGTCATAGAGAAAATAATTGTAACAGGATTAAGAAACTTAGAAAATACTAAAAATTATAAAAACTTATTAGGATCAGTAGAAATATTGTATCTGCCATTTTATATAGTATAATATCCTATTAAATATATGTGTATCTAAACAAGTTATCACATAGGAATGATAACGTATTATATAATAATTTCCCCATGTAAATCTCAAATAAATGAGTACCATTATTTATGATGAGCAATAAAATGAAATAAAAATTAGGAATTTTTACCTCTTCTTAACCTAAAGTCATTAATAACATTCTATATATATGGATACATTATAGAGTGATCAAATCAAGGTAATTAATGTGCCCATCACCTTACCTCAAATATTTACAAAGACTTTCTAATATTTAAAATCCAGAGTTGGTTAATACAGTCATAATATTCAATGTAATTATGTGAAAATGGAAGAAGGCAACTTGAGGGGATGGATAGAGTTGGGATAGCTGAGGGAGAATGATAGAAGGGGTGTCATTGATCAAGATATATTGTCATTATAAACCAACATGTTGAAGTTAAACCTCATTGTGCAACTACTTAAATATAATAAAAATACACATGAAAACTTTATAAAAAGAACGTTTAAAGAAAAATACAAATACAAAGGTTTCCCAGATAGAAAGCTCAACAAATTTTCCAAATCTTTTCTAATCATACAGAACCTTATTTTATTGTAGCATACAGTACAAACACTTGGACATAAATCGTAGATATTGATGTGGGTCTCAAATTCTCAGTATCTCAATACATTTTTGTTGTTGGACAATGCAAATAGCTCTGTTGGTGACAGATAAATAGAAGTTGGAAATATGTGTATAGAAATTACTAATACAGCCTATCCTCACACAAAATTGAGATGGAATGTTAGGATGCTTCCAATATTTGGTATTTTTGAATTTTTACTAAATACACTTCCTATCCAACTGGGCAAAACATAAAGTACTCATTATACTTCTGAATACTGGTGACATTTGCATAGAAATTATTTTTATTTAGTCATATTTGTACATCTACAAAGCTATGTTTTGACAGAAATACATTTATTCAAACACAAAATGGATGGCTAATGTAACAAATTATTCCCATTTTATTTTGTTTTTGAATTTTCAGCTTTTCTTCAGACAGAGTAAAAATGATTTTGACAGGAATCTGATGGATGGCAAGTTGGAGCACACTCATAACATATTTTATAGAAGGTTTTCTGAATCCACAATAACAGATGTTTATTTCTCAGTTACTATTGCTGTGAGAAATTCACTGTGTGTTTATGTTCCAAACTCAACCACTAGGACAAATACAAAATTAATAGCATTTAGAAGAATACAAATTAACTCTGTTGATGATCTCCATTGTAAATCATACTATAAAGCTTTTTACAATTAGACATGAATGTTGGTGTGACTCTACATTGCTAATTTCTTTTTTAATAAAGTTTTATTGTGAAAACACTGTACAGAGGGCTTACAACTACATGAGCAAGGCAAAGAGTACATTTCGATTGAGCATTGTTGCCTCCTCCTTTGTTTTCCCCCTACCATCTCTTCCCTCCCACTACCACAGCACGATACCCAGCGAAGTTGTAAAGTTCATTTTTAACATAGTGTTTTATATATCTCATTGCTACAATGGGTCAACCAATATCCTTATTTAAGCATTTTGTTTTTTCCCTTCCCCTCCCCAAATTAGAGAAGTGTATATACAAGATGCAGGACACCAACATCAAATACAGTGCAAACTTAGGGGTTATACCATGGGTGATGAACATACAAAAGAAACAAAAAAATCACATAGTACAATATAAATACGTTAGAAACAATAGCAAGAAAGAAAAAAGATATTTGTGTCCCTATCTTGGGGTTTATTTTGCTTAACATCATCTTATATGGTCATATGTACATAGCTTTTGACCTTTTCTGCTTGTCCTACACATGTACTAGTTATTGCAAATAAGGGAAACCATGGAACCTATGTTTCTTTGGGCCTGGCTTACTTCCCTTAATATAATTTTTTCCAAGTCTTTCCATTTCCTAACAAATCGGGCAATGCCATTCTTTCTGATGGAGGCATAGAATTCCATTGTGTGTGTGTTTGTATATATATATATATATATATATATATATATATATATATATATATATAGATAGATAGATAGATAGATAGATAGATAGATAGATAGATAGATAGATAGATAGAGATAGATAGATATAGATATATGACATTTTACAATAGACACATGAAGAAATGTTCAACCTCTCTAGCTATAAAAGAAATGCAAATCAAAACAACATTAAGATACCACCTCACCCCAGTTAGAATGGCTATAATCAAGAACTCTAATAAAAACAGATGCTGGAGGGGTTGTGGCCAGAAGGGAACCCTACTGCATTGATAGTGGGAGTGTAAACTTGTTCAACCACTTTGGAAGGCAGTATGGAGGTTCCTCAAAAGACTCCACATAGAGCTCCCCTATGACGCAGAAATCCAACTTTTGGGCATTTACTCAAATGATCACTATCAAGGCCATACTAAGGCTACCAGCATAACTATGTTTATTGCAACATTATTCACCATAGATACAATGTGGAACCAACCCAGATGCCCCTCAGTAGATGAATGGATAACTTGCTAATTTCATTTCATTGACACTATTGATCCTACAACCGCTGGGCAGTGAATATTGCATGATGAAGTAGCTTAGAAATAACCAGAAAAGATTTTTTTTCTTTGGCAGCAGATACCAAGACCAAACAAGGTTAAAATATATATTGGATTTCAACATCCTGAAAGAAAGCAAGCAAGATTGCCCTAAGTGAGATAATGAAGTTCCATGCAGGCCCTCCAAAGCCACAGCCAATGTAGTGCAGAGATTATGTACTGCCTATAAGATTATCTCAGACTGTGGCTATGTCAGTAACCAGGTACAGACTATCAAACCCAGGATTTAAGCTCCAAAGAGTGGCTCATTGTCTCAGAAGTAAATTCTAGAGGGAAAGAAAGCTCAAAACTACCTGCTGACAGCTTTTATCTCCTCAGAAGACTGAGCATGAACACATTCTGGCTGGCTCAGCTCCATACATTTTCCTGCTTTATTGGATATATTTTAATAATGAGAACAGGTTTTTGTCAAATAATTTCCTTTTTATGAATTACATTGATCTTTATATGTTGAAATGATGTGTATTCTAACTTGATCATGGTATATGATTCTTCATGTATTGCTGAATTTTATTTGCTATTCGTTAAGAAATTTTGTATTTATACCCATAAATGATACTAATGTTTACTTCTACATTCTTGTACTGCCTTTTTCTGGCATAATGAGTATAGTGTTATTCAGTTTCCATATCTTATTTTTAGCACAGACTTTCCTTTGATCCAGGTATGCTTCTGTTTTGGAATAGTGGGAAGCTAGTTGGATGTTATGGTCTTTCTTCTATTTGTTATTATATGATTGAAAAAATAAACTAATGTCAAGGTTAAGGAAAATAGAGGGCCAGACATCTTATATAATTTGTTTTTTCTCAGTCATTGTCTTGATGTATTTAGTTCATGTACTTCTATTTATGAATTGTGTAGCTCTAGAACAATAACCCATTGCTGAAGACTTTCATGTAAAAATTTTCTTTTCCTTAGACTCCATTTTTTACATCAATGAACTGCAGTGAGCTCTAGGAATTGGTCCTTTTAATATTGCCATATTCCAGGAAATAAATATGGTATTCTTAACCTATGCACTTACTGCTACAACGCAAATGAACTTGTGCTTATGTCTTCCTTATTTTTCTCTTTTTACTATCTTTTCTAGGAGAATTATGGTGGAATAAAAATAGTACATTTTAATTTGGCTAATTGGAAATGGGTAGGCACATTTGATGGTCATGATTGGAGGACAATTTCTTCTATTGGTATGGGTGACAAAGACATTGCTACAGATTATAAACTCTGATGGAGAGTTTCACTTTTTAGAGGTGCATGTCTGAAATCCCCATTACTTAGGAGGGAGACATAAGGAGGATCACAACTATAGAGACAAAGTATGAAAACCAATCTGGAAAATAAGCCAGAAGTAGAAGGCCTGGGGGACATGGCTGAAATGGTTGTGCTTGTCTTGCAAGCACAAGGCCTAAGTTCAAGGCCCCAAACAGCTCCCCCAAAGTTTTCCTCTTAATCTGTTGGCTGGACTCCTGAGTCAACACCAATAGTATGGCATGAGAAACCCTAGTTTAAAGCTCAAGAGTTATATATAATTAGAATTACAGGCCAAGGTTTCATTCTCCTTGTATCAAAATTATAGATCATCCTGAGTGACACTTTGCAATCCTCAACTTGTCCTTTGGAAAGGGATGACTAGCATTCCTCCACAGGGAGTGGAGAGAAAAATTATTGTCTTAACATTTCAATGTTAATGAGATCTGCAAGCTCCAATTATTTCCACCCTTTATGTTGCACCCAAGGCAGCATAAACATAATAATTATATTTTTTTCTCAGTGAAATCTGTAGCTCTAAAGGGTGTGTTCTTCTCTGACATGGATCATCTCCATATAGTACATTCTTTTGGATTGTGTGTGTGTGTGTGTGAGTGTGTGTGTGTGTGTGTGTGTGTGTGTGTGTGTGTGTGTGTGTGTGATTTGTTTGTTTGTTGGTCAGTCATGGGGCTGGAACTCTGGGCCTGGGTACTGTCCCTGAGTTCTTCAGGTCAATGCGAGCACTTTACCACTTGAGCCACAGTGCCACTTCTGCTGGTTAATTGGAGTCTCAAGGATTTTCCTGGTGTGCTGGGCTCTGAACCATGATCCTCACATCTCAGTTTCCTGAGTTGCTAGGATTACAGGTGTGAGCCACTGGCACCTCACTACATGGCACATTATTGAGGAGAGAAAACTCTTAACCAACATGTCTTGTAATATTATAGCCTGCTGAATATTTTTCTGTAATTTTTTCATAAAATCTTCAACAGAGATATTGTATCATTGTGTGTGTGTGTGTGTGTGTGTGTGTGTGTGTGTGTGTGTGTGTGTGTGTTTGCTGGTCTTGGGGCTTGTGCTCTGGGCCTGGGTGCTGTCCCTGAGCCTCTCTGGCCTCAAGCTTTTCACTCTACCACTTGAGCCACAGCACCACTTTCTATTGTATCATTTTTGTGCTTAAATTATGTCCATAAGCCATGTTATCAATACTATCTTCCTTTAAGGCTAGAAGTGATTTTTTAAAATAATGTTGAGTGTTTGTGTATAAGAATGAATTTACAATTTATTTGGAGAGTTTAGGTCCTAGGATTCTTGCTGTAAAGCATTCCTATAATATCACTTTATCCAATTGCTTCTTCAAGTGCCTTATGAATTCTATTCCCTTCTCATTCAGCTACTTTATCAAATCAATTTCCTCCCAAAGACATGGGAATTCAATGAAAGATAAAGTGAGGACAAACCTGTCCTCTTCACTCAGTGATCACCTTGAAAGAGGGTGGGAGAATGTCTGACATTCATTCTAAGCAGTTGCTATGGATGGTAGAATCTTTTGTTATGTGAACCACTGACACAAAATAATAATTGAAAAGCTTCATTTCAAAGTGTTGTCAAACCTTCAGGTAAAAATAGAAAGAAATAATGCTAAAACACAATGTTGTATTAAATGTTTGAAATGCAAGTATTCACAGTGAGGCAAAATGTTACATTTTTTTTGTGCATAATCTAACAAATAGAGAATGATTTGTATCCTTAAAATATGATAGCAAGGGTAATAAGAATAAAATATTCTCTGGATATAACCAGAAAAGCATTTCTTTTTTTAAAAAATTGTGTATAGCACAAGAATTTTAAGGTCAGTGATAGTATTTTTTAATAGACTTTAGCTCTTAGAAATGTTTTATTTACATTTACAAAAAATTGAGAAACAAATACAAAGTTTCCATAAAACCTACACCAAATTTCCATTACTTCTACTATTTTACCTTAACACAGTACATTTGTCAAAACTAGTGACGCACACTGGGAGAGAGAGAGAGGGAAAAGGTGACGTTGTCCCAAAAGAAATACTCTTTACCTGACTTAGGTATCTGTAGCCTCTTTGTTCATCACCTTTATAATAATAATAAAAAATTTAAAAAAACTAGTGAGGCAATATTTTCTTTTATTATTATCAGTAATGTTCATACTTTATTGGTGTTTTTCTAATCCAAAATGTCCTTCCAGAATACGTAATATTTTTGTCATATTAAGCTACTTTTATGAGAATTTCTAAGAATTTTCTTATTTTGATTTGACAGTTTTGATGTCTACAGGTCTGGTTTTACTTTTTATTATTCATACAGATCTATTGGCATATGTTAAGTATTCAAACTAATGGATTTTATTGTGATATGTTCATAATGTATTTCATGAATTTGGATTACAGTCACCTCCTCCCTCTTCTCCTTATCCCTTTCCTCATGTCTAATAGTTTCTATTGGCTTTGTGATGGATTCTTTATTTCTACTAAAATTTCCACCTTCATATTTCCAAAACTATATAAATATGTGGTACTTATCTTTCTGAGTCTGATTCATCTTGATTTCCCTATAATTTCTTGGGGTTCTGGACTTCTGTGACTACATTTTTTCTGTTGGCCATGGGGCTTGAACTCAGAGGCTGGGTGCTATCTCTGAACTCTTTTGTTCAAAGCTACTGGTCTACCACTTTGAGCCACAGCTCCATTTCTGGGTTTTGGGTGGTAAACTGGAGATAAGAATCTCATGGACTTCCCTGCCATGGCAGGCTTCCATCCTCAGCTATTGGTATCTGAGCCTTCTGAGTAGCTAGGATTACAGGTGTGAGCCACTAGCTCCTGGCTTTTGTGACTTTTATCATCATATCAAGGGACCACACTGCAAGTATGACTTTTCATTGATGATATTGTTAATAATAATCTTATATGCTACTACTTGTCAGAATTCTCTTTTTTCATGCTTCCTCCCCCTGGTGAGGATGTGTGTGAAAAATAACCCTCCACCACCACTGGTATGTTGATTTCTTATGTATTTGCCATTTCTACAATGTGAAATGTCAGGACAATAAAACAAATAATTTTATACTGACTTCTTGAAGTTAGCAATATGCATTTATGATCCATTTCTTTCTCAGAGTTAACAATTTCTTGTTGCTGAATATCATTTTATTATAGGGATGTACTGTATTTAACTAACCCATTTATCTATTGAAGTGAATGGGGATTGCTTCTTATGCTTTTGGAGATTATAAACATAGCTAGTACAAATACAGTAAATATGTACAGAGACAGAATTTTCAAATCATATAAACATACCTCTAGGACTAGGTTTGATAAATAGAATGGCATTATGTTTAACATTTTTAGTGTCTGGTTAGATGGGTTGTTGATGAAAATCTCAGCACTTCATTTCCAGCAACTAAACTCATTTTTGTCTTCCTGTCAGAAACACAAGGATTCTTTGCACATTCATGTTTTTCTTAGCCACATAGAGTAATCAGTAATTTCCTATAAAGATCAATTGTGGCAATATTCATGCCATCCTTTATTGAGTAAAATCATTTACTGGTTTGCTAGGAAGGTCTTGGATTCTCTCTCTCTCTGCCATATTGTTTTGGGGAGCCAAACTGATTGCCTCTCATTTTTTTGTGTCCATACACTGAATTGCCTATCTTTTGAACTGCTGCTGGACACTACTTACTTTGGCAGTTTAGTGCTTAAAATTCCTTCTGTGCTTTATTGGTTAAAATAAAATTCCTCTCTGTTATTTTTCTTTGTCTCTTAGACACTTTCACACACACAGTCACACACATGTACATACACAGAGCTGCAGCCCAGAGAATATGAGACTTTCCCTTTGTTTTTCCCTTGCCTTGTATTAGTAGATCTTAGCAGAGGAGTGAGATTTACACTAACATACAGAGATAATGATAACAGTGAAGTATGAATCAGAGCCCTGTTTCAATCAGCAAAGCCAAATGAGGAGCTGATGATAACTCATACCACCCTCTGTGTAATGATGAGGTGACTTTCAATGTTCTTGCTTTACTAGACCTGACACAAGTAAGTCATATCATAATTGGGAGATGAACAGCTACCAACTCAATGCAAAATGAAAAGGGTCTGACAGCTTGCCTAAGTAATGTCACTACTCGCTGCAAATAAACATTATGTTGGGCTCAGAGTCTCAGCAAGATAGAGGAATAACCAGGTAACTGTCCCAAACTGAACCCTATCATATTATCAAAAACCAGGGAAAAAGCATAACATGAATTAAAAGGCAATTGAAGAAAACTATCATTGAAATGGTAGTTATACTATTAATCTAAAGTTAATTTTAAATACAAGTCATAAAGAAACAGAAACATAAAATGACAAAAACTGGAAAAATCATAGGAAGATGCATATATAAGTAAAATCTTAGCACACATATAGACTTATTAAACATACACAATTATAACATGCATATATATGTATATATGATGTACCTGTGTGGGAAAATGAATAGAATTGGAAATCATCATGTTAAACAACTCAAAAAAGCCAGTTATATACATTGGTGAGGTTGCTGATGATGACAAAGCTACTGCTGCTTTTCCTGATGATGGTCAAGAGTAATGAGATGAAAATGTTGTTGCAGAGTTTGTAGGGGATTGACAGGATGGAGAAAGGTAAAAATAAGGTTATTGAGGGGTAAAGTAAGGGGTGGAGAGCTTGGAAGGATGTCATATACATGTGTATATATATATATATCCATACACACATATACACATACACACATACACACATGCATATATACATATACATATACATACCCACATACATACATATATTTACACATATACACATAAAGGCATTATATATTACATATATAACATAATATATATAATATATCACATACACATATACCATATGCGTATTAATACAGCTGAAGGAATCCACCAAACTCTTTGAAATTGGGGAGGGCAAGGGGATGAATAAGAATATTATAACGGGATGAATTTGCTCCAAGTGTACACATGTGAAAATATCACAATGAATATCACAATTGTACTTATATCTAGTATATGTCTGAGTCAAGCAGAAAAGGTCAGATAAGGTGATGTTAGGAAAATGAACCCTAAGATATGTATTCAAATGTTTTTTTTCTTTCATGCGATTGTTTCTAACACATTTATAAGATTATTTCTTTGTTGCTTTGTATGTCCCTCCCCACACAGTATAACCCCCGCTTTCACTGTATTTGATGTAGGTATAATTTGTGGAGGGAAAGGGGAAAACCAAATCGTTTAAATAGGGATACAGGTGGACTCATTGCAACAATGAGATGTACAAGTTGTTATGTCGAAAACGAATTTTACAACTTTGGTGGGGGGGAAGTTGAGGGGGAGGGGAGAGTGGGGAGGATTGGGTGGGGGGGCGGGGGGAGGATGGGAAGGGATGAGAAGGGGAAACAAAGAAGGAGGCTACAATGCTTGATAAGAAATGTACTCATTATCTTGCCCATGTAATTGTAATCCCTGTGTACAGTATTCTCACAATAAAAAAGAAATATCAGAATGAAATTCTCATGTTACAAATATATGTTAACTCAAAAATAAATTTCACCTTTATGTATAAATTGAAATTACTAAAGCAAAAATTAAAAGTAATGCAATATAAACCTGTTATTCTAAAAATATATTCCAGAAGTATTCAAATGGAATGCAAGAAAGACAAGAAAGAATAGAAATAAATTACTATTCAAATATAGTAATGGTTTTTATATTAATTCTCTAAATATATCAATTAAGGTAATAAGAAGAGTAATGTATTGTGCATTGAATACATGCATGGAAATATTGCAACGAAACACCTCACTTTGTAGAATTAATACATGCCAATAAAATAGTCATGAAATATACAAATGAGATGACAGAAATTAAGAGAATGTTTGCAAAAATGGAAGCTAAAAGCATTCTGTCAGTAAGAAGCTCAATTCAAAATAAAAGCATAACATACATTAATAAAAGAGTCCACTCACCAGAAGACATATAATCCTAAATAATACACATTTAAATTACATAATCAGTATCAAAAGTCAGAGACTAAAATCCAGGAAGAAAATCAGAGAGCACTGGATGGAGAAACAGGTAAACTCACAATTAGACTGGTCAATTCAAGCTCACTTTCAGAAACTCATAAACTATTAGAGATAAAATCAGCATAACAATAGATCTACACTGCACAATCAACCATAGATTACAATTGACCTATACAGAATGTAGCACATTTTTTGCGTGACCAAAGAACATTCACAAAGATAGTTTATCTCCTGGTCCATAAAGCGTACCTTAACAAGTTTTAAAAAATGAAGTATATTGAAAATAGAGCATATTCTCCAATGATATTATAGTAAAACTATTAATAATAGGAAGACAATAAGAGAAGACTTTACATTTACAGACATCTGGTCAACAGAGTTCTAAATAACCTGTGTATTAAAGAAGAAGTCTCACAGATAATTAAATAACATGGAATTCAAAGAATATCAAATAACAGATGAAATGTTTGTTATATGGAAATATTAGAGCAAAGATGAGAATTTATGACAATAAATTCTTACATTTAAAAAATAACACATCAAATATAGTGAAAGCAGGGGTTATACTATGGGGGAGGGACATAGAAAGCAACAAAGAGATAATCTTATAGATGCATTAGAAACACATGCATGAAAGAAAAAAACATTAAAATACATATCTAAGGGTTCATTTTCCTGACCTCACATTATCTGACCTTTTCTGCTTGACTCATACATATACTAGATATTGCAAATAAGATGTCAGTATAACTTGTGGAGGAGATGGGGAAAAACCAGTTGTTTAAGGATACAGGTGGACCTGTTGCAACAATGAGAAGTACAAGTTGTCATGTCCAAAAGGAGCTTTACAACGTCGGTGCGGGGGGGGGGGGGGAGGGGGAAGGAAGGGGGGAAGGAGAAGGATGGGGATTGGGGAGGAGGGGGAGGGGGGAGGCTGGGAAGGGATGTGAAGGGTAAACAAAGGAGGAGGCTGCAGTGCTTGGTAAGAAATGTACGCATTATCCTGCCCATGCAATTGTAACCCCTCTGTACAGTATGTTCACAAATAAAATAAAATTAAATTAAAAAAAAACACATGTAAAAATTAAAAAGTCAATAAATTCTATCTCCAAGACCCTAGAATAATAAAACTAAATAGACTCAAATCAATCATAAACTTATACAGGGGGGTTGGGGGTCTTAAGCATAGAAGCAAGAAGCAAAGAAACTGAAAATAAAATATTCATTAAAAGTGACAAAAATAATCCATGATTCTAAAATATCAGTTAATTTGATAAGCCTCCAGAAGGTCTGATAGAAATATGAAAAGAAAAAAAGCAGTGAAAATTGCAATGAAGGAAGTTATTACTAGTGATCTTGAACTAAATTCTTGGGCAGTATAAATAGTTCATACTTGTAATATTAGCTACCAAAGAGGCTAAAATCTGAGAATCCTGTTTCAAAGCCAGCCCATACAGTTGAATCTGAAAGACTTAACTCCAACTAATTAATGAAAAATCTGGAAATGAATATGTGACTCAAGTATCATTGAGCAAACTACCAAGAATGCAAGTACCTGAGTTCAGCCCTAGTACAATGGAAAACTGAGCATAGATTAATTGTCTAAGAATCCTAGTCATTAGGGAAAATTTTTTGCCAGTTCTAGGGCTTGAACTCAGGGCCTGGCCACTGTACCTGAGCTTCTTTTGTTCAAGGCTAACAGTCTACCACTTGAGCCATTGTGCCACTTGTGGCTTTTTTCTGTTTATGTGGTACTGAGGAATCAAACCCAGGGCTTCATGCATGCTAGGCAATCATTCCCAGCACTGTTAGAGAATTTTTAATGAAAACCACAATATTATCCTACACTGGGCAGAGTGGATAAAATGAAGCTTATGGGGTAGAAGACTGTGAGTATGTAAATATCTTGATCTCTCCCACATGACTGGTAAAATTGTAATATGATCCAGCAGATCTAGAAATAACTTAGCAATTTCTTAGCGTATAAACCTGCTCTTAAGCTGCTCATTAAACATCAAATGTATTTCTCCATGTGTCACAGAAAATGATTTCTTACCAATTATGAATAGCCACAACTGGACATAACCTTAATATTTATTGACAGGTGAATGGTTATTCAGACTTTTATGACATACAGCAAAATTATACAGCAGTAAATAGAATAATTTACTGACCTACAACAATCTAAATGGATTTTATGGGACTGTGATGAAAGAAAAAAGGTAATTCCTAGTGGATACAAATACAGGGTCTATTTATATAATATTCTTTCAGGGACAAAACTATGCTGATGACTAGTTGCTATAGATTAGAAATGAGGAATAGAGTTCAGTGTCTCTATACAGCAGGGTTGGAGAACCTTTTTGCAGTTGATGTTTCATTTTCCAGGAGCCATTTGACATGTCTACATATATTGAATTTTCTTTGAAAAATGCTTTTTAAATTTTTTCTAAATTTTGAGTCCTGTGTGCAATTGTTTAAGGAAGGCAAGAACAAATGATTTTGCAAGATCGTATGTTCCATGGCCTGAACATTCCCAACCCCTGTTATAAAGGGAGAGCTCAAGAAAGCCTGGAGTGGTCACACGAAACCCATACATGAGATGTAACTATCTAGAACTGTCCCACAAGCCCCCGTGCGCATGTGTGTGCGTGCGCAAGCGCGCGCGCGCGCGCGCACACACACACACACACACACACACACACACACACACATGTGTATAATGTTAATTGAAACCAGAATAAATTCCATTGATGATTGCAATGTGAATTTTCTGTTTTCTGGGGTTGTACTATGGTCATACAAGTTGTTATTAATTTTGAAAATGGGCAAAGGGTGACATGGACCACCCAGGGCAGTTTTGTTTATTAATTTCCTTTTGATTATGTAATCAGCACAATAGCTCAAAATAAAATAGGTAAATTGCTCAAAATAAAAAGCTAATAATGACAACAAAAGCAGTGGGTCTCAGATATTCTTCTCTGAGCAAGATTCACTAAAGACTAAAGTGATTAGAAAGTTTAAGCCATAGGAGGAACAAAATAATGATTAATAACCAATCATTTATAAAGGCGCATTGTCAACTAACTAAAAAGATGCGAAAATAACATCTGTTTATGTGGATGTGTTTTTTATGGCTTTCCTCATCAATTTTCCTTACTAATCTTTTCTGAAAGATTTCTTCCTGTTGAGACAGCTCTCTACCTGTCAATATTTCTTTTGTATAATTGTTTTCACAAAGTTTACACCAAAAACAAGCTCCAACCTTGCAAGATGACAGATCTTCTCTCCTGTCAAAACATTTAATAAAGAGAGAAATATATCGTAATTGAATTGACAATTATCTAACCTATGGATATACTCAATATACTGTCAAAAATGCTGAAATAATCTGTATTTTCTTGTAATTAATTTTGAGTCTTTTATATACAAAAATATTTTGAAGCTGGTTTTCAATTGGTGTATTGATTCTCTCTTATTGAACATGCAACATATATATAGATGATAGAAGCTCTAAAATTTATACTTAATAAATGAAATGGTAGATAATATTTAGGCTATTACAACAGTCTTCATGATTGAGGTAAGCTCCCTTAAATTAGGCTCCAAATCCTGCTTAGCATTATAACTGCACCAACTATATTCTATATAGTCTAAGTGAACAAGGTCAATTACAAACTGTTTTTTAAATAGCCACAAAAAATTGCAAACATTTGCTTTATTCATTCAATCATCAATATGAATTTGGCATTGTGTAAATGGGCTAACATTTACCATTTCTTTGTGGGAATACAAAAAAGATGTTTCTCCTGGACACTGGTGGCTCAGGCTTGTAATCCTTGCTAGTTAGTAGGCTGAAATGTGAGGATCTTGGTTCTCATCCAATATGGACAGTAAAGTTTGTGAGACTCTTATCTCTACCTCAGTACCAAGAAGGCAGAGGTGGAGCTGTGCTCAAATCGTAGAGTACTAGCTTTGAACACAAAAACTCAAGGACAGCACCTAGACCCAGTGTTCAAGTCCCAGGACATTTGAAAAAAGATGCCTCTGTTGAAGATAAATCACACAGAATTTAATTTATATGGCTGCTTCCTAAAATAGAGATCTCAATATATATGGCCAGGCCATATTGGAATCAGATATGCCATCTAGACTGACCTCTTCCTCGTAAGGATTTGGAATTATAGGGAGGGGCCAACAGCTCTCAGCTTAGTCCTGTAACTTTGAAAAGTATTTCTTTTCTGCCTATTAAAATTATGGGTGAGTATGCTATGTGTGCATTTGCATTGCATGAAATTATTTTTGATGAACAAAGTGGAAAAGGTAATGATAAATATTCTTTTACACACCAAGACATTTTTTCAAGAGGTTGACAGCAAAGCTGGTGTCATCTTCCATGATTTTTGTCGGAATATAATAAATCAACTCTGACATTTTCATATGTATCTTGTTATTTTAAATTAATATTACTAATATAAAAACATAGCTGACAGTTCCCTTTGTAATACAAATCAGAATGTTTTATTTAAATTGTGTTGCCACTAGTTGTATGAATGTGATTGGGATTTCACTGGTTTTACTTTCACCTTGGTCTAAAAGAATATAATTTTCTATGCTATTTGCAAAAATATGAATACCTTGGTGATTGTTTATTTGAAGGTCACTTTCATTGGATTAAGTAACCCCTTGATGATTGGTAAAGCACACATTAATCTATGCATGATTCACATAGAAGATTCTGGACTTTGCAGGACTATTCTAAAGGAAGGTAATATTATAGTGAATGCATGGATGGAGTGAGATGAGATAAATTGTGTTTACTTTCAAATTATTTATTTCCTAGTTTCATAGATATCCAGTGAACATTTAACATTATAGCCCAAAGTTTTGTGCACATAATGTAATTATAGCAACTGTCACATTTTAATGTCTTTATAGTTATTGTAAAGTTGATTACACAGGGATTAGAGTTACATAAGTCAGATAAAGAGTACATTAGTTTTAGACAATATCACCTCTTTCCTCTCTCCCAGATTTCCCTCCCAGCCCCACCTACAAGTTGTATAGTTCAATTTCAACATCTTTTCTTTGAGAATCACTGCTGCATTTGTTCACTCTTTGTCCTTCTATTTCTGTGTGCCCCTCCTACCCTCTTAAAGACAGATAAACAAACAAGATAAAAGGAAAAGAAAACAAAAACAACAGCAAAAAAACTCTCTGGAGTTCATTGTGATAAATATTATTTTACATGATCAATTGCACATAGTAATTGTGCCTTTGTGATCCTTTCCTAAGAATATCCTCCTTTGGTCTCACTGTGTGAATATCTAGAGACATACATACTTTATCATGTACCAGTGTATTTTTCTTTCTTTTACTGTCCAGCGTTTTTATGTGAAAATTTATAGGCATGTTCTAGCTACTACAAATGAAGGAACCCATGTTTCTTTTGTTCAGGCTTATTTCACTTAATATAGTTTTGTTTCATTTCTTTTTGAATGGTACAATATCATTCTTCCTAATGGATAAGTAGAACTCCATTGTGCATATATACTACATTCTCTTGATCTTTCATCCACTGAAGGGCATCTAAGTTGATTCCATAACTCGGCTATGATAAACAATGTTTCAATGAACATGATTGTGCTGGTAGCTCTGGTGTAGGATTGTTTTCTATTGGATAAATGCTCAGTAGTGGAATTGTTGGGTCATAGGGAAGCTCTTTGTTTAGTCTTTTGAGGAACCTCCATACTGCTTTCCAGAGCATTCTTTGGATTTTCCTCTTTGAAGTATGAGACATAACTTCCTAACATTTAATGGTGGAATATGATAGTGAATGATTGTTAATGACGAGAAATATGGTGAAACAAAGCATCCTACTGAGATCAGGACATAAGGAACACTGATTTTGTCCTATGTCTTGCTTTATTTCTTACATGATTTGACTTTACTGCTTGTGTGTATGAGTGTGTGTGTGGGAGGGTGGGTGCGCATTATTTAGTTACCTGGACCTATTAAAATACTAGCTAAAGCAAGATCAATAGAAAGCCCACGGATTGGGAGGAGATCTTTACTAGCCATAGAACGGACAAGGGTCTCATATCTAAAATATACTTGGAACTCAAAAAATTAAACCCCCCAACAACAAATCCTCAAAGAAACAACTGCCCAATAAATAAGTGGGCGAAAGACTTAAAGAGAAACTTCTCTGAAGAAGAAAGAAGGATGGCCAATAGACACATGAAGAAATGTTCAACATCCCTAGCCATAAAAGAAATGCAAATCAAAACAACATTGACATATCACCTCACCCCAGTTAGAATGGCAAAAATCAAGAACTCTAACAACAACAGATTCTGGAGGGGATGTGGACAGAAAGGAACCTTACTTCATTGTTGGTGGGAATGTAAACTTGTTCAACCACTTTGGAAAGCAGTATGAAGGTTCCTCAAAAGACTTCACATAGAACTCCCCTATGACCCAGCAATCGCACTTTTGGGCATTTACCCAAATGTTTACAAACAAGACCACACTAAAGCTACCAGCACAACAATGTTTATTGCAGCATTATTTACCATAACTAAGATATGGAACCAACCCAGATGCCCCTCAGTAGATGAATGGATCAAGAAAATGTGGTATATATACACAATGGAATTCTATGCCTCCATCAGAAAGAATGACATTGCCCCATTTGTTAGGAAATGGAAAAACTTGGAAAAAATTATATTAAGTGAAGAAAGCCAGGCCCAAAGAAACATAGGTCCCATGGTTTCCCTTATTTGCAATATCTAGTATATGCATGAGTCAAGCGGAAAAGGTCAGATAATGTGATGTCAGGAAAATGAACCCTTAGATATGTATTTTAATGTTTTTTTTCTTTCATGCATGTGTTTCTAACGCATTTATAAGATTATCTCTTTGTTGCTTTGTATGTCCCTCCCCCACAGTATAACCCCTGCTTTCACTATATTTGATGTCAGTATAACTTGTTGAGGAGATGGGGAAAAACCAGTTGTTTAAGGATACAGGTGGACCTGTTGCAACAATGAGAAGTACAAGTTGTCATGTCCAAAACGAGCTTTACAACGTCGGTGCGGGGGGGGGGGGGGGGGGCGGGGGAATGGGTGGGAAGGAGAAGGATTGGGATTGGGGGGTAGGGGGGAGGCTGGGAAGGGACGTGAAGGGTAAACAAAAGGAGGAGGCTGCAATGCTTGGTAAGAAATGTACACATTATCCTGCCCATGTAATTGTAATCCCTCTGTACAGTATGTTCACAAATAAAATAAAAGAAAAAAAAGAAAAAAAATTCTTAAAATACTAAATGTATTTTTTAAGAGTGCATCATCCCATTCTTATATTAGAAAATAAACAGAAAATATGGAAAAACAATACTAGCTAAAAAGCAGTGAATATATTTATATTAGCAACATAATATGAAAACTGATGTATCTCTACAGTGATGTTGCTTACATTTTTATATATTTTTAAATTTCTTCTCAGAATTTTAAATATTATCTATTATATGTTTTTATGAAATGAAAAAGCAAATGCCAGATATTCCAGATACATTTTTTTCTGAAGAGAAAAGGTTTATTTAGCTTATACTTCTGTAGATTACACTCCAAGATCTTTTTTTAAATAAGTTTTTTATTGTGAAAATACTGTACAGAGGGGTTACAGTTTAATGAGCAAGGTAATGAGTACATTTCTTATCCAGCATTGTTGCCTCCTTCATTGTTTTGCCCCTACCATCCTGTCCATCCCACCTTCTCAACTACACCGCCCATCCCCCCAAGACTACCACACCCACCAAAATTGTAAATTTTGTTTTTTCGACATAGCAACTTATACATGTCTCATTGTTGCAATGTGTCAACCTGTATCCCTATTTAAACATTTTGTTTTTTTTCCTTTCCCAGCCCCAAATTATAACAATATCAAATACAGTGAAAATAGGGGTTATACCGTGGAGGGAAGGAACATACAAAGCAACAAAAAAAATCACATGATACCTAATAAATATGTTAGTAACAATAGCAAGGAAGAAAAAAACACTTGTGTCCCTATCTTGCGGTTCATTTTGCCTAACATCATCTTATCTGAACTTTTCTGCTTGTTCCAGTCATATACTAGCTATTGCAAATAAGGGAAACCATGAGACCTATGTTTCTTTGTACCTGGCTACTTCACTTAATATAATTTTCTCCAAGTCTTTACATTTCCTCCATTCATCTACTGAGGGGCATCTGGGTTGGTTCCATATCTTAGCTATGGTAAATAATGCTGCAATAAACATAGTTGCGCTGGTAGCCTTAGTATGGTCTTGTTTGTGATCATTTGGGTAAATGGCCAAAAGTGGGATAGCTCTGTCATAGGGGAGCTCTATGTGAAGTCTTTTGAGGAACCTCCATTCTACTTTCCAAAGTGATTGAACAAGTTTACACTCCCACCAACATTGCAGTAGGGTTCCCTTCTGTCCACATTCCCTCCAGCATCTGTTGTTATTAGAGTTCTTGATTCTAGCCATTCTAACTGGGGTGAGGTGGAATCTCAATGTTGCTTTTATCTGCATTTCTGTTATGGCTAGGGAGGTTGAGCATTTCTTCATGTGTCTATTGGCCATTCTTATTTCCTCTTCAGGGTAGTTTCTTTTTAAGTCTTTATTAGTCAGGCAGTTGTTTCTTTGAGGATTTGTTGTTGGGGGATTTAATATTTTGAGTTCCAAGTATATTTTAGATATAACGGACCATTGTCTGCTATATGGCTAGTGAAAAATCTTCTCCCAATCTACGGGCTTTCTGTTGATCTTGCTAGCTTATGTCTTTTGCCATACAGAAGCTCTGCAATTGCATGCAATCCCATTTGTCCAACCTTTCTTTGATTTGTTGTGTTTCTGGGTCTTTATTAAGAAAATTTCAGCCTGTGCCAAAGAGACTTAAGGTTTCTCCTTTTTTTCCCTATATTGTTTTCAGGGTGTCTGCTTTGACTCCAAGGTCTTTGATCCATTTGGAGTTGATTCTGGTGCAGGGTGATATACAAGATTTAGCTTTAGTTTTCTACAAGTGATTGACCAATTTTGCCAGCACCATTTACCAAAGAAGCTGTCTTTCTTCCATTTTATTTTTTTTATCTCCCATATCAAAGATTAGGTATCTATAGGTTTGTGGGTTCATTTCTGGTGTTTCAATTCTATTCCATTGGTCCTGAGGTCTGTCCTTGTGCCAGTACCAAGCTGTTTTGATTACTATGGCTTTGTAGTAGAGTTTGAAATTTGGTATTGATATTCCTCCAGCATTGTTCTTTCTGTTAAGGGTTGTTTTTGCTATTTGGGGTCTTTTATTGTTCCATATGAATTTTTGGATTGTCTCTTCTATTTCCTTGAAGAATGAAGTTGGAATATTGATAGATATTGCATTGAATTTGTAGATAGCCTTGGGAAGTATTGCCATTTTCACGATGTTGATCCTTCCAATCCATGAGCATGGGAGGTTTTGCCACTTTCTAAGTTCTGTTTTGATTTCCTTTTTTCAGGTTTTTAACGTTTTCATCATAGAGGTCCTTCACTTCTTTGATTAAGTTAATTCCTAGGTATTTTTTGTGGGGATATTATGAATGGAGTTGCTTCCTGATTTCAGCTGTGCTCTTCTCATTGTTGGCATACAGAAAAGCCATTGATTATTGAGGGTTAATTTTATACCCTGCTACTTTGCCAAAGTTTTGAATCAGCTTGAGTAATTTGGTAGTGGAGTCCGTGGGATTCTTTAAATACAAAATCATTTCATCTGCAAACAGGGAGAATCAACCAAGATTCTAAACATTATAAGGGAATACTTCTCAAATCTTTATGCTAATAAGATTTAGAACCTGGAAACAATGGACCTTTTCCTAGCAAATATCGATATGCTGAAACTAAATCAAGATGAGTTAAACTAAGTTAACAGGCCCATATCAAGCATTGAAGTAGAAACAGCAATGAGAGATGGATTTACAGTAGAATACTACAAGGTCTTCAAAGCAGAACTCACACCAATACTCCAACTCTTCAATGAAATTGAAAGGGAAAGTTCACTACCGAACTCTTTCTATGAAGCCATCATAACCCTCATCCCCAAACAATGCAGAAACTCATCAAAGAAAGAGAACTATAGCCCCATTTCTTTGATGAACATCGATGCAAAACTTCTCAACACAATTTTGGCTAATTGACTTCAACATTTCATCCAAACTAATCATACACCATGATCAAACAGGATTCATTTCAGGGGTGCAAAGCTGGTTCAATATATGCTAATCAATTAGTATAATTCATCACATCAACAAGAGCAAGGATAAGAACAACATGGTTATCTCAATAAATGCAAAAAAAGCATTTAACAAGATCCAAAACCCCTTTATGATGAAGGCTCTGGAAAACCTAGGAATCCATGGAACATTCCACAATACAATAAAGGCTGTGTACGACAAACCTATAGCCACCATTATACTAAATGTTGAAAAACTAAAGCCATTTCCTCTATATTCAGGAATGAGACAAGGATGTCTCTGTACTTCTCTTCAATTTGGTATTAAAATGCCTAGCTACAGCAATAAGACAAGATACAAGCATAAAGGGGATACAAATAGGGAAAGATCAGGTAAATGTTTTAAAAGTAAAATTTCTCCTTTCATTATTTCATTAGGAGACTTGATAGTTGAAAGAATTAGCCATTTGAAAAAAGAATGAAACAAGAAATACTGCTTATAACTTCTATTGTAATTATAGTAGAGCTATACTGTACTATTAATGGTGTTTTTCCAAATTAATCCAATTATGTAAGACTAAAGTTTACTTCTGAAGATGTCTAGTTTGTACATATGGTACTTTATAGGGGAAAGCTTAAATTACTGGTAAAATTTCCTCAATACAAAGTTCATTTCACAGTTGTAATAGTAATATTTACTTTATCTACCATTTTCTGTTTATCTTTTGGGGCCAATATTGGAGCATGAAATAAGGGCTTCACACATTCTCACTCAGCTTTTATTGCTAGTGTTTTTTAAAATAACCACTTGTGCTTTACTACTTGAAGCACACCTCTTCTTCTGGTGTCTTCTTGCTGTTTAATTGAGGATGAATCCCTTATCCTGATAGGCTTGTTTTGAAATGGGTTTCTCAGATCTCAGCTTCCTGGTTAACTAAGATTATTAGGTATGAACTACTGGTACTCAACTCTACTATGTTCTGTTTTTTTTTTTTTGTCGGTCTTGGGGCTTGAACTCTGGGCCTGGGCGCTGTCCCTCAGCTCTTCAGCTCAAGGCAAGTGCTCTACCACTTGAGCTACAGCGCCACTTCCGGTTTTCTGGTGGTTTATTGGAGATGGGAGTCTCGGGGTCTTTCCTGCCCGGGCTGGCTTTGAACCGCGATCCTCAGATCTCAGCCTCCTGAGTAGCTAGGATTACAGGCGTGAGCCACCAGCGCCCGGCTCTACTATGTTCTTTTAAAACTCCTTTAAGTTGTTTTTTTTTTTTTTTTTTTTTTTGCTGAAACACAGTTACAGTTAGTTCTAAATGAAA
The DNA here is from genome assembly GCF_024711535.1 of Dipodomys merriami. Taxonomy (NCBI): domain Eukaryota; kingdom Metazoa; phylum Chordata; class Mammalia; order Rodentia; family Heteromyidae; genus Dipodomys; species Dipodomys merriami. The sequence goes on from NW_027202270.1 coordinate 107,290,378, forward strand.
ACATGTCAAGCCACTATATATTGTTTGGAGTTTTGGATTTTTTCTCTCTATTGTCAGCACCGAAACCATGATCCCTTTGAGGATTAACTAGTTTCTTATTTATGTCAGTAATTCTGTATTTATGTCTATTATTTTACTTTTCAATTTAGAAAAAATAGATTAGAGTTTTAGTGTTTTAAATTCTTCTTTGCTTTAAAATAGACATGATTGCTTGTAATGCACTAATAAAATTGTCCTGCATTATACATCCATTGAGACAGGAGACATCACACACAAAGTTTTAGTTAAACACATCATAACTAGTAATTGAATGAATAAATTAAAAAGTGTAAAGACCTACTCACAATCAAAAGTAGTCAGAATAGAGGTACAAAAGAATGAAAGTGAAAGAAGGTGAAATGACGCATGTTTCCATATTGTGTGCTTTAAGGGAAAATGTTGCTCCTTTAGATTGCTTCATTAATATTACCTGATTTACTTAAGCAGACATTGCCAGTAGCACATGCCTCCCCATGCAGTGATCCATGTTGTCTTCCCACTGATCACTGTTTATTCTTAAAAGTGTTTGGAGAAATGTGGCACTCACTAGATTGCAAGGAAAGAGTTTAGTGTAACAACACACTGAATTTCTACATATGACCCAGTGCCTCACACATTTTTAGGCCGTTTAATTTTTAACTAACATATTTTATAAATAAAATCTTAAATCTAAATAGGGTTCGAAAGTTAGGGTCCCACTTCTTGGATACTTTCACATTCATGGTGTTATCTACATGAGTTTATACCCTGAATATAATTGTCCTTTTCTTCCATCTTATATTTAAGAAGTACTTTTATAACAAGAGTTTTTTTTTCTATTAGCTTTTACATTTCTTGTTAAACTGACACATTTCCCTTCATTTATAAAGATATCCATAGATTTCCCAATTAAGTACTTTAAATATGTACTTAAATTTTAATATAATGTAGTGGCTTTATAATGTCATATGTGACCATACAATGTTCCCATGCTATAGGCACAATACTAAAGGCTACTCTAGTTGCAGGGTATGCTATAAAGAAATAATAAAAAATAATTGAATCTAAGTTACTCTTGATTCACTGAGGGAAAATATGAATAATACAAATTTAGATAGCTCATCAGCATTTAATCTGCTATATAAATAAAAATGCATAATAAAGCATCGCAGTAATCTGTGAGAGACTGAACAAATGAGTAAATGTTGAATTATTACTCAATACTCATAGGTTTTCAGAGAAAATGGTAATAGTCTCTTGGGAAGTTATTACTTTACATATATATGTACAATATTTATTAATACAAATTAATTCATGTATGGGAGACCTATATATACTATTAGTACTAAATACAAAATGAGTTATTTAAAAAATTGTGTGTGCAAATGTATCAATTTAATCTGCATTTATATTTATACTTTTGTTCCCTCTGAAGAAAATAAGCATTTTTTTCAGTTTTGGAGAAAAATGTACTGTTTGATATTTCCCAAATGACTACATCTATTTTTCTCAGATTGTGGTATGCAATCTCCTATCTGAAGCCAGAGGTTTATGAAAAATCACGAGTGTGATTGATATTTTTGAGAGATTATTTTGCTGCCAGATTTTGGGAAGTAATTTTTCTTAATGCTAAAAAAGAAATCTAATATAGATTAAAGATATTAATATATTTTAAGATTTATAAGAAGGTGACACAAAGAAGAAGGTCCAGTTTAGTTCATTTCATTAAACTTCTTGGAGAATAGACTGTTCCCATATTCAGTGTTCATTAGGTGAAAACATTGAAGAAAAATGCCATCCTCCATACTACCTAAATATATTCCCAAGGCATGAAGTTAATCTAAACAAATATTATTTTAGCAACAATTAGAAAGTCTCGGTATTTTTAAAAAATTAAATTGTCAAGCTTTGTTCTAGAGTTTCACCTTGTCTATGCTTTTAAGGTGAAAGTGTGTATCTACTACTTCTTTGTGGCTTCATTTGCCCAAGAGAAACACAAAGCACAAAAATAAATGCCTATTGCATATATTTATTTATGAATAGATTTATTAACTTCCAGAAAGAAGTTATACCCTGAATATAATTGTCCTTTTCTTCTCTTATATTTATGAAGTACTTTCATAACAAGGGTGCCTGCTTTTTTCTATTAGCTTTTACATTTCTTGTTAAACTGACACATTTTCCTCCATTTATAAAGATATCCATTGATTTTCCAACTGAGTACTTTAATAGCGCCTTTAGGTTGGTTATCTTGAATCTGTTTAATTCTATATATGATGTCTGATGAAAAATTCTGAAAGTATTTTCTAGGACAATAGCAAATTGTGCCATTCTAAAATGCTCTGTGTCATTTACACGTGAGTATTTTCAGTGTATCCAGTGGGACTAAGCATCTTAACTTTAATTTTGCTTACTTAACATTTCATGCCAAATAAGCAATATGGTCCTACCAGCACAGCTGCAGAAGAGCAAGTACAGTGAACTCTCTGTCTTTGCTTCCAATTTGAATACATTTTACACATTTTGAGAGGTAAAGAACACAATCTGTGTTCAAGCAACAAAGTCATCATCTGAATGAATAGTTTATACAAGAACATGATACCAGATTTATTTTGTAAACTGTAACACTTCTGTGAAATAACAAAATTAACTGATTTAAAAACTCTGTTAAAATTAACAGTGAGACACAGGAGAAAGATGGAAGAGAAGCAGCTGGGAGCTGAATGAGCTCTTGCAAAGAAATTAGATTTAGGGTTCCAGTGAAAAATCCAAAGCTAGAGACTCACACCCAGTATGCGATCATAGTAAAGAGAGTTTGGCCAGAGAGAAAATATTAAGGCAGCTTGGGTAAGGAAACTGATTTGAGCACTTGCTTCAGCAGCAGCGGCTGCTGCTACTGTCATATCAGCAGACAGAGCCTGAGACAAAAGCACTGGAGATGGGGTGCAAGCGGCTTCTATTCACTGCCAGCACGAACTGAGAAGGAGCAGACATCCTCATCCTACTGACCACAGAAGGACACAAACTGTGGATGGCCGCCAAAACAAGGGAAGGTGTGAGTACCCCACAAGACATTCTCACTCCTTCTCACAGAGGAGCATTTGGAAGGTATCCCCTCCCAATCACCCGAGAAGAACGCTATCTTTGATATTGGCAAAGACTGGGCCAGAGCAGTTAGCAGCTAACTCAGGCTTTAGAAGCAAACACTGGGAGCCATTCTTAAATAGGACAATGGAACTTGACCAGCAGGATGCAGCTACACCCAGGGAAAAGTTGCCCTTCCCAGGTGGAGAAAGCTCTGTCTAGGGTAGGGTGACTTTCTTCACTGAGTGAACAGAACCAGAGGTGGCCCCGCCCCTCTGAAGCTTTTACAGCTTTCCCAGTTGCTGGAAATTAAAAGAAAAACAATTCAAACTGGATATGGCATAAATCATGAGAGTGACTCCAGGCTGTGCTACAAGAGTGCTTCAGGAGCTAGCATCTCAGAGAAAAGATACTGATTACTGACAGGTGACAACCCCACCCACAAACAAGCTCCCTTACAGTGACTACAAGCTAGAGGAATCAGCTATCTCCTGAGTGACACACAACCTAATGCTCTTCCACTGAACTAGTCTCAGAGGAGGATCACAAAGTCCTTGTACCGATAAGGCAGAGCTCAAACAAACTGATTTAAGAAACCAACTAAGCCACAGGAAAACCAAACACCACAAGCAAATCAGAGAGAGACTCCACCAAGAGACTGGTTACAGACACAGGGGAGACACTGGATCCCCCCCCCAATAAAAGAATTTTTTTCTACTTAATTTTTTAATTATTTTTTCTACTTTTTTCATTATTTCAATTCTTTTTTTCTCTTTTCCCTGTTGGTCCTTTTTCATTTTTTACTTTATTTAATTTCTGTTCTGTTGATTCTCAGATATGAAGCTGTCTTTGATTATTAGGCCTTATCCTTCATTATGTGCATAAATTCAGACACCACTTACTTAATTCACAATTTTAGTTCACTTAATTATAATATTAATTCTTAGTTATTTATTTCAGTAATATCATTTTCCTGTCCCCTGATTCCTTCATTGATTTTCTTTTTTTTGTTTATTGTTAAAATACCATACAGAGGGATTACAATTACTTGGGCAAGGTAATAAGTACATTTTTTTCAAGCATTGTTGCCTCCTCCTTTGTTTCCCCCTCCCATCCCTTCCAATATCCCCCCTCCCCTTCAGCCCCTCCACTAGCCAAAGTTGTAAAGTTCATTTTTTGACATAACATCTCATTGTTGCAATGGGTCCACCTGTATCCCTATTTAAACAATTTGTTTTGTCCCTTCCCCTTCACAAATTATACCAACATCAAATACAGTGAAAACAGTGGTTATACCGTGGGGGAGGGTCATACAAAGCAACAAAAAATCTTATAAATAGCAAGAAAGAAAAAACATTTGAATCCTTATCTTGAGGTTCATTTCACCTAACATCAACTTATCTGACCATTTCTTCTTGTCTCAGACATATACTAGTAATTGCAAATAAGGGAAACCATGGGACCTATGTTTCTTTTTACTTCACTTAATATAATTTTTCCAAGTCTTTCCATTTCCTAACAAATGTGGCAATGCCATTCTTTCTGATGGAGGCATAGAATTCCATTGTGCATATATACCCATCAATCCCACTTTGGGGCATTTACTCAAATGATCAAAACAAGACCGTACTAAAGCTACCAGCACAACTATGTTTATTGCAGCATTATTTCCCAAGATATGGAACCAACCCAGATGCCATTTCATTGATTTTCTTATTCCATTGATCCCTAGTTGTTTGCTCTTGAACTAGGTTGTATCTATACTCATTTTGACTGTCAAAAAACCTGTTTAACTACAGGGCTCTGGATTGATTCTTGACTTAAAATAGTTTTAAAGTGGAATTTATTTTGTTTTATATCCAATGAACAGAAAAATAATTTTAGGAACACAAGAAAAATGGCAGCTCTAGGAAGTTTAAATCCCACTCATGATTATCAGACAACAGAGCAGTTAATGAATAATCCAGAGGAGAGTACACAAAATGCTTTACAAGCACTCCTGGTAAACAATTAATGAACAGATTGAAAGCCTGTAAAGGGCTCTGTGTAAGTATGACAGGGCAATGCATGGGTGTGATGAGGCTAACAAAAGATATATTAAGGAACTGCATGAGAGAGATAAGAATAACCAAAGATTAGTAGAGGAATTCATGTAATCCACAAACAGAAAGCTGGTGGAATCCATGGAGTTCAGAATTAGAAAGCTGAATGACTTCCAACAGAAGGAAAGGGAGTCCAAAGAAAGTATAAACACTCAACTAAGGGATTTGAGTGAACTCTGAAAACCAAATCAAGGAAGTAAAGAAGTCCATACAAAGTCTATTAAGAAAAAAGCTTCAACAAAGAACTTGAAGCAATCAAATCTGCCCAATTTAAAGGAAAAGAAATAAAAAGCAAAGTAGAAAGTCTTGACAGTAGGTTAGATCATGCACAAGATTGAAACTCTGGTATTGAAGACAGCCTAGACATTATAGAGAAAGAACATACAAGTATTCAAGACAAATCTAAGAAATATGATAGATGCACAGATAGAATACACATCAGAAGGCTTAATTTAAGGCTGAGTGTAGAGGGCCTGGAGAAAGAATTAAAGGTCTAGGAAATTTATTTAACAGAATCCTAGCAGACGACTTCCCAAACATACAAAAAGATAGGCCCATTCAGATACAAGAAGCCTTTAAAACTCCAAATAGATCAGACCAGATTCAACCAGCACATTGTTATCTGCACAGGTCAATAGACACCAAGGAAAGTATTCTTAAGCTTGTCAGAGAGCAAAGATCAATCACATATAAAGTAAACCCAATCGGATTAACTACAGATTTCTCAGCAGAGGCCATGAAAGCAAAAAGAGCCTGGAATAATGTATGCCATACCCTAAAGACAAACAACTATCAACCAACAATACTGTACCCAGCTAAACTCCCCTATATAACAGAGGGAAAAATAAAAACCTTCCACAGCAAAGAAAAATTGAAACAGTATATCTCCACCAAACCAGCATTACAAAAGTTACTTAAAAATATTGTATACAAAGAAAATGTAAAGAGCATGATAAAGGTCAAGAAACAGCCCCCAAAGATAGAATCAGAGAAGCATAGGAAGAACTCAGTAGGCACAGCCCCTGACGAAGGTGGATAACATGGCAAGAACTACCAAACACTTCTCAGTCCTAAGTCTCAATATTAATGGACTTAACTGTCCAATTAAGTGACATAGATTGTGTAGTTAGATCAAAAAGAACAATCCTTCTATCTTCTGCCTTCAGGAGACACACCAGGAAAACAAAACTAACATATACTGAAAGTGAAAGGTTGGAACAAAATCTACCAAACAAAAGGCCCCCATAAACAAGTGGGAGTTGCAATGTTAATATCAGATAAAATAGGCTTCAATTAAAATTAGTGAGAAGAGATAAAGAAGTACATTATATAATAATAAAGGGATCTCTCTTACATAAGGATATAACAATTCTAAATAACTAATCACCAAATAATGGAGCATCCAAATTTATCGAAGAAACACTACTTTCCTTAAAAATCTCACATAGATCCAAAGACATTAATTGTTGGAGATTTTAACACACTACTCTGGATAGATCAACCCAGGAAAACTCAACAGAGAAACCTCAGACCTAAACAACAGCATAGATCAACCAGACTTAATGGATATCTCCAGAATATTTCACCCAGCTGCATCAGAATACAAGTTCTTCTCAGCAGCACACAGAATATTCTCCAAAATATACCACATGTCCAAATTCAGAAAATATGCCTAGCATTCTGTCAGAATACAAAGGAATAAACTAAGAATTCAACACGAAAAGCCACCAAAGAAAATTCTGTAACACATGGAGACTGAACAACACACTGGTGAACAACCTTTGGGTCATGGAAGAGATTAGAAATTAAATTCATGATATTTTAACAAAAATGAACATACAGATTACCAGATGATTTGGGACACAGCAAAGGCAGGACTTCAAAGAAAATTTATAGCTCCAAGTTCCTATATCAACAAATTAGAGAGACTTTACACCAACAATTTAATGATTTACCTGAATCTCCTTGAAAAAGAGCAATAAGCCAAACCCCAACCCAGTAGATGGAAAAAAATAATTACAATTAAATCAGAATTAATGGAAATAGAGTCTCCCCAAAATAGAAAGAATTGACAAAACAAAGATTTGGTTCTTCAAAACAATGAACAAAATTGACTGACCCTTAGCAAATCTTATCAGAAAATGAAGAAAATACACCCAAATAAATAAAGTCAGAGATGAGATGGAAACATCACCAAGAAACAGCCAACATTCAGAACATTTTAAGGGAATACTTCTCAAACTTTTATGCTAATAAGTTAAGAATCGGAAGAAATGGATGAATTTCTAGCAAATATCAACATGCCCAAACAAAACCAAGATGAGTTATACCAACTTAACTGACCAATATCCAGCAGCATCTAAATAGAAACAGCAGTCAGAGTCTTCCTACCTAAGGGAAGCCCAGGACCAGATGGATTTACAGCTGAAATCTACAAGGCCTTCAAAGCAGAACTCACAATACTCCTGTAATTCTTCAATGAAATTGAAAGTGAAAGTTCACTACCGAACTCTTTCTCTGAAGCCATCACAACCCTCATCCCAAAACCAGGCAGGAAGTCATCAAACACATTGATTTAAATGGTGATACAGGTGGACCCATTGAAACAATGAAATGTACAAGATGCTAAGTAGAAAAACAAACTTTACAACTTTGGCTCTGGGAGGGAGGGACCCGAGGGCAGGAATGGTAAGGGGAAACAAAGGAGGAAGCAACAGTGCTTGATAAGAAATGTACTTGTTACCTTGCTCATGTAGTAATTGTAACCCCTCTGTATGGTATTTTCACAATTTAAAAAAAAAATTAAAAAATTTTAAAAAAGAGAACTATAGACCCATTTCTTTTGATGAACATCCATGCAAAACTTCTCAACAAAATTTTGGCCAATCGACTTCAACAACTTATCAAAAAAATCACACACCACTATCAAACAGGATTCATCTCAGGGATGCAAAGCATGTTCAATATATGCAAATCAATTATTATAATTCATCACATCAACAAGAGCAAGGATAAGAACGACATGATTGTCTCAATAGATGCAGAAAAAGCAATTGATGAGATCCAACACCACTTTGTGATGAAAGCTCTTGAGAAATTAAGACTCCATGGAACATTCCTCAATATAATAAGACAAACCTACAGCTAACATAATACTTAATGGTGAAAAGTTATAGCCATTTCCTCTAAATTCAGGAATGAGACAAGGTTGTCCACTCTCCCCTCTTCTCTACAATTTAGTATTAGAATGCCTAGCTACAGCAATAAGACAAGACACAAACATAAAGGGGATCCAAATAGGGTAAGATTAAGTAAAACTCTCCTGTTTTGCAGGTGACATGATTATGTATGTAAAGAACCCCACGGACTCCATTCCCAAGTTACTTGATCTGATTTGAAACTTTTGCAAAGTATCAGGGTACAAAATTAATCCTCAAAAATCAATGACGTTTCTGTATGCCAACAATGAGAAGAGAGCGGCTGAAATGAGGAAAGCAACTCCTTTTGTAATAGCCCCTGACCTTTTACGCTGGAGTTAGATCTATATTGGTCTATGATAAACACAATTCTAAAAATCAAACTAAATCTAATGAGGCTACTCAAAAACGTTTACACACTAATGTTAAGTACTTTTTAGTCCTTCTGAAAAATTCCCAATGCATACACACATACACACACACACACATACACACACATGCACATATACAAATTGTCATTTCATAAAACTAACCTGTATGCATTTAATTTGGCAATGTCACATTATGTATGTTCAATCTTTATAATGTACATGTATCCCAGAAACTAGAAGGAAACATTTACCCAGATGCATGAAATATATTTTTCATATTAAGACACATATTAAGTTCAGTGACTTGTAAGATGATTTTTATTATTAAAATCTCCTCGAGGTTATGAGCTAGAAATTTCATTTAGCTTAAAAAACTTGAATTTGGTATCTTTTCCATTACTGATTGCTTAAAAAGTTATTTAAGGAGGCACTATCTCTAAATGAAAATAATACAGTAAATTAAGGAAAAATGAAGAAATGTCATGTGGATAAGACATGTCCTGTGCATTGGTATTTTCTATGAGGTATTATTTTTATGGAATATTTATGAAGACAAAGTTGTCTGAATTCTAGTAAAATTGTGTTAATTAAAGTCACTGTTATAACATAAAATTCAGGATATAACTATCAAGTTTTAAAAATCCAATAATTTTGTTGACTGTGAGATACTTTCAACCTGAGTTAAATGTTTTTTGAACGTTGTTATTTCTATTATAACAGTTTCCATGACACAAATAAAATCAAATGTTATGAAAAGATTGATTAAAATCCAGTGATACAGATAATAGATATAGATAGTTTAGTAATATATATAAAATAACATAAAATATAAATATAAAAAGATAATACAGACAATATATAATATAGAGATATATCACATGATATACTTGCTACTTATAAAATAATATCTGTATGAGTCACCGTAAATATGACTTTTTATGAGCTTAATATTGTTAATCTGATAAGAAGGTTGAAAATAGACCCAGAGTTAATAAAAAGCAGAAAAGAGCATCACGAATCCTAGATTGGATTCCTTAGAAATTAAAACAATTATTTTATTATTTATTATTTTATTATTATAACTACATAAATTACCAAAGTCATATGTACCCACAAATACAACAGATACAGTTGTAAATGTTTCTAAAAGGCATTTAATATAGTAGAAAATGGTATGTATCATGCTTCTGTGTTATTAAAAATCTCAAGCTAATTACTTCTTGTTTCCTTCTTTTAATTTTTAGCAGCTTACTGTTATTTACAAATAAAAGAATTTTATCCAGTTTGATAGAATTCACACTATTTTTGAATGATCTTTAACTAAACATTAATTAATCATTACATTTCTAACAATCTGTCTTTCCTTATTTTTTTTTTTACCATTTCTGTTAAGTTACTTCATGACAACATGCATGACTGATCTGAGACACTGACTTTTTTTCTTACTGAAACTTCCTTGTTCTGAGAAAAAAAATTATTATGTTTCTCACAAGGCAATTGCTAAATTAATGACATAGATACATAAGTTATGATATGGCTGACGATGAGAGCAAAAGCAGAAAACCTAGATTCTTTATGTAGCAGACAACCGTTTAGAAGAACAAGATGTTATCAACTTGAAGATATTTATACTGAATCAGAAGACATTATCTGGTATGCACATTAATAAAATGTGCTTCTGCAAACTAAAATCATCACGAATACCTTGTGGGAAAAATTACAGTTCCACACCAGGCATAATTACAAGTGATAGTAAACCCATTGCTTCCATCATGAATCTTCCCATCTTTAAAAATCCACATTAGAACCATGATGCATATTGATGCAGGCAAAACTATAACAAGAGAAAGAAGACAAGATCACTGGGAGGCTTTAATGACAAAGACACTATGATTTCATGGCTCAAGAATGAGAAAGGTGGAGGAGCATCAGTGGCTCATTCCTGTAACCCTAGTTACTCAGGTGGCTGAGATTTTAGGATCCCATTTCAAAGTCAGTCTGGGCAGGAAAGTCCTTCAGACATTTATCTTCAATTAACCACCTAAGAAACTGGAATGGAGCTGTGGCTTAATTGGTAGAACATTAGCCTTGAGCAAAAGAAGTGCTCAGACCCTGAGTTCAAAACCCTGAACCAACAAAAAGAAAAAAAAAACAGTCAAACAAATATACAAACAAAAAATGGGAAAGGAATCTTCTTTTACCTTGAGGTCTTTGATCCATTTGGAGTTGATTCTGGTGCAGGGTGATATATAGGGATTTAAGTTTAGTTTTCTACAGGTGGTTAGCTAATTCTGCCAGCACCATTTATTGAAGAAGCTGTCTTTCCTCCATCCTATTTTTCTATTTTTTTGGCTCTCCTTTGCCTTAGGTCTGAGGGTTCATTTCTGGGTCTTCGAATCTATTCCATTGGTCCTCAGGTCTATTCTTTTGCCAGTACCAAGCTGTTTTGAGCACTATGGCTTTGTTATAGTTTCAAGGTTAGTACTGAAATTCCTCCAGCATGATTCTTCTTGCTAAGGATTATTTTTGCTATTCAGGATCTTTGATGTTCCATATGAATTTTTTTTGATTGCTTCTTTTATTTCATTAAAGAAAGAAGTTGGTGATATCTCAATGTTGTTTTGATTTGCATTTCTTTTATGGCTAGGGATGTTGAACATTTCTTCATGTGTCTATTGGCCATCCTTCTTTCTTCTTCAGAGAAGCTTCTCTTTAAGTCTTTCGCCCACTTATTTATTGGGCAGTTGTTTCTTTGAGGATTTGTTGTTGGGTGGTTTAATTTTTTGAGTTCCAAGTATATTTTAGATATGAGACCCTTGTCCGTTGTATGGCTAGAAAGAATGATATTTCCCCATTTGTTAGGAAATGGAAAGGTTTGGAAAAAATTATATTAAGTGAAGTAAGCCAGGCCCAAAGAAGCATAGGTCCCATGGTTTCCCTTATTTGCAATATCTAGTATAGGTATGAGTCAAGCGGAAAAGGTCAGATAATGTGATGCTAGGAAAATGAACCCTTAAATATGTATTTTAATGTTTTCGTTTCTTTCATGCATGTATCTCTAATGCATTTATAAGATTATTTCTTTGTTGCTTTGTATGTCCCTCCCACACAGTGTAACCCCCGTTTTCACTATATTTGATGTCAGTATAACATGTGGAGTAGATGGGGACAAACAAGTCGTTTAAGGATTCAGGTGGACCTGTTGCAACAATGAGAAGTACAAAATGTCATGTCAAAACCAGCTTTACAATTTCGGTGTGTGGGGGGGAGGGGGGTATAATTGGGTGGGGGGAGGGGGGTAAAATTGGATGGGGGGAGGGGGGAGGCGGGGAAGGGAAGTGAAGGGTAAACAAAGGAGGAGGCTGCAATGCTTGGTAAGAAATGTATCCATTATCCTGCCCATGTAATTGTAGCCCCTTTGTACAGTATGTTCTCAAATAAAATAAAATACAATTTAAAAAAAAAAAAAAAAAAAAAGAAAGAAGTTGGGATATTGATGGGTATTGCAATAAATTTGTATATAGCCTTTGGCAATGTTGCCATTTTCACAATGTTAATCCTCCAAATACAGGAACATAGAAGGTTTTTCCACTTCCTGAGGTCTGCTTTAATTTCCTTTTTCAGATTTTTGAAGTTTTCATTGTAAAGGTCTTTCATTTCTTTGGTTAAGTTCATTCCTGGATTTTTGTTTGAGGATATTGCAAATGGAGTTGCTTTCCTAATTTCAGCCTCTCCTCTTTGTTGGGACAGGTAAAAACAGATACCTTGAAAATATTAAAAGAAGGAATTGGAGAAGCACTAGGTCTTTTGGAACAGGTTGAAACTTTCTTAATAAAGATTCAGAAACACAACAAGTCAAAGAAAGGCTGGATAAATGGTATTGCTTGAAACTGCAGAGCTTCTGTATGGCAAAGGACATAGCTAGAAAAAATATATCAAAACTCCACAGACTGGGAGAAGATCTTTACCAGTCACAAAACAGACAAGTGTCTCATATCTAAAATATACCAATAGCTCAAGAAATTAAATTCCCCCAAAACAAACCCCCAAAGAAACAACCACTCCATTAGAAAGTGGGATAAAGACCTTAAGAAGACCTCTCTGAAGAGGAAATACAAATGGCCAAAAGACACATGAAGAATTTCTCAACCTCTCTGGCTATAAAAGAAATGCAAATCAAAACAACATTGAGATTCTACCTTACACAAGTTAGAATGTCAATAATCAAGAAATCTAATAACAAATGCTGGAGGGGAATGCTATTACACTGTTGGTGGGAGTGCAAACTTGTTCAACCATTCTGGAAAGCAGTGTGGAGGTTCCTCAAAAGACTACACATAAAGTTCCCCTATGACCCAGCAATCCCAATTCTGGGAATTTACCCAAATGACCACAAACAAGGCCACACTAAAGCCACCAATATAAAAATGTTAATTGCACCATTATTTACCATAGTCAAGATATGGAACCAACCAACATGCCCCTCAGAAGATGAGTGGATCAAGAAAATGTGGTACATATGCACAATGGAATTCTATACTTCCATCAGAAAGAAAATAACATTGCTCTATTCATAAGGAAATGGAAAGACTTGGAAAAAATTATATTAATTGAAGTAAGCCAGACCCAAAGAAACGTGATCTCCCTCATTTGTAAGAACTAGAATATGTATTTGATATTCTTAACAAGGGTTCTCAATAACCCAAATGTGTAGTGCATAGGACTATATATAATGAAACATAGCAACATGAACTCCAACTAGTGGAAACAAGATGTTCTTATTAGACCCTGTAGTTTGTTCTTTTTTTCTATTGATTTATTTTTTTCTTTCTTTATTTCTCTGAGTTTTTTGTACCTCATGTTTTGTATATTAGTCAATGCAATATGTGGAAGGAAAAGGGAATCACAGAAAGAACAGGTAAATGGATGAACCACAGCAACACTGAAAGTCACTTGACATTATGTTGGATATGAACATTACAACTTGGGGGGGGTAATAGGGAGGGATAAGTGGGAGATAATGAGTGATGGATAACAATGATTAAAAGCAAATGCACTTATTTACTTATGTAATTGTAACCCCCTGCTCATCACCTTTTCAATAATAAATACATAAATAAAAAAACAACAGAAATGAAAAATGAGAAAGGCATTTCTAGTCAGTCAGCAGCTGTTACATTTGCTCTAAAGGATACTCAGTCAATTTAAATGATACACAATAGTCTGTGTACTTCACCTGGAAATTTGTGTTGTAGTACAAATCTCTGCTGGTATATATATGGACTAATTCTAAGAGTGAAGACAAGGTAATAAAAACTACTTCTAATTTGTTTCTTTAATAAGGTGAAAAAATATAAAGCAAGTTTTAGCTATGTAGTTGTAATTATCATACAGTAGTCAAAGGCAGTCTTTTTTATACAGTACAAGTAAACTTTTCAAAGGAATGCTGGTTATAGTAAATACAGGAAATATTTGAGAATGGAAGATGAATCTGATCAGGATATGTCAAAGAAAATTTGGAGTCCCATTAGTGGCTAAGTTGCCAGATTTGGAATACACAGTCAAATCCCTTCATCTAAAGATACTAGTTTGAAAGAGAAGCTAGGTTTGGATTATGGATGAGCTATCCTGTGTGGTACAGTGAAATCACACTGTGAGAGAATTCATGACCAGATCAAGAAAGAATATGATCTGGAGACTTATCTAGGGCCTCTCTAAGTGGCAAACTGAGTATACCATCCTCAACTCAGTTTATACCACAGATACCTCAAATGGTAGTTCCAGGACAAATGATATTTCATGAGTGTAGAGCTAGAGAGGCATAGCCAACTCTATCTGACTTGCCAATGACTGTGCTAAAAATGTCATTGAAGACCATTGGAAGTTCACCCAAGAAGTGCCTGAAAAGGAAATTCACAGTACTTGTCTTCAGGAACCATTTCATGAAGCTTCAATTTAACATGAAGTGATTGCTTTTTGTTAATTTGTTTACTTATTTTATTTACTTATTTTATTTTACTTATTTTATTTACTTATTTTATATTTTACTTATTGTTTAGTTATTTATTAATTTTTGTTTTGTAATTCAAGTTTTAAAACTATGTTGAAGAAGGTTGCATATAGGGGTTTTGGTTCAATATCCCAATTTATGAGCACAATGCATTATTATTGATGCTATCTTTTATGACAATCTACCCCAAACCTACCCATCCCCATAATTCACTGATACTCTATTCTAATATGTACACAATCCTAATTTCTACCTGATTCTTAAAGGGCTCTGAAGAAAGCTAAGATAGAAATATTAGTATACATAGTATAGTGTTTTATATACAAAGTATTAATATAGAAAGAGTTAATGTAAGTGTTGGCTTTATAATATAGTATTTAGCATGTTGCTAAATTATCTTAAGTCTTATGTGTATCTCTTATAGCTAGAGAAATCTTTTAAATTACATTTTTTGTTTCTATATTTGTTGTTTCCTTTTCAAAATATAATAACTAAAATTTTACTAAGTGAATTATATATATATATATAATACTTTGAAGAATTCCTATTGCATAAGTGAGCTTTATTAAGTGTTTCTCATTCTCATTCCAATTTCTTTTTGTAATGATATTTTCAATATTCCTCATACTCTTCAAGGTGAATTATTTATGAAAATATGTGAAGGTAATTTGCTGTATCAAAATGTCTCATAGAAAATCCATACTTGGTAAGCATTTTGCTTTCCAGAAGAATATGTCCATCACCAGGTGAGCTTATGTATGTATGTATTCACTTCTCTATACTACTGGAATGATATTCAAAATATAAAAAATTACCATGCATATACAACTGTTTTTACATTATTTTCTCTTTTGTCAAGATGACTTTCTTAGCAAAATTCAAGTCTGAAAGGCTTTGGCACTTGGGTTACAAGCAAATATGTTTGAAAAAGAAAGGAAAATTGTTGCAATTACTTATATCACTAACTTTATAGTGTAGACTTATAATAAGTTCAATATTGGATAAGAAACAATTTCGGCCATCTGATCAAGTTTGAAACTCATAAATTTGAGTCAAATTGAAAGTATATTTGAATGACAAGGAATAAAAGTTACATCTTAAAAGCCTGATCTGGAAACAAATATAGCATCAAACTTGATTATCTTTAATCTCATTTTTAATAAAAATCTGATGATAGTAATTCTGAGGATATGTCAATTACATATTAAGTATTATCTTCTTTTACAAATTCTCCCTTAAGCACTCAGTAACAAATAGTAAAAACTCAAATAAGGGGGGGGAGGCCCAAGTACCACCTTTATAAAATTTATGAAAATATATGAATATTAATTCCCCAATCATATAAAATTTTCTAAAGTAATATCCTTTAAGGGGGATTCCTATATACTGTCACAAGTTGCACATGGCGTTTACTTAATGAACTATCCTCTAAAACTCATTTCATTGACATAGAAATCTGATCTTTAAAGTCTACAAATAGCTGGAGTTCCGGGAAGATGGCGGAGGAGAAGCTGGAATCTGAACAAGCTCTCGCATAGAAAGCAGCTTTAGAGTTCCAGTGAACAGTCCTAAGCCAGAGAATCACACCAAGTGTGCCATCACAGGACAGAGAGTTAGACAAGAGAGGGGAAGCCAAGGCAAAAAGAAGCACCGAGTGGTCGCCAGCAGCCGCCACGGCGGCGGCGGCGGCGACAGGGTCGCAAGCGGCAGAGACCACAGCCGGGGGCCATACCTGAGCACTCACACAGAGAGTCTGGGACGAAGGAGCCAGACGCAGCGGGCGAGCGGATTCTACTCAACACCAGCAAGAATCAACAAAGAGCGGACATCTTCACCCTGCAGCTTGCAGACCAGAGACGACCCAGGATCCAAGACTCGGCACCAGAGACGACCCAGGATCCAAGACTCGACGTGAGTACAAGCCCGACATCCTCACTCCTCAGGGAGCAGAGGAAGGAAGGCCACCCCTCCCCCCCCCAGCACCGGTGATCTCCATCTTGGATACCAACAAAGCTCGGAGGAGCTGCTAGCTCCAGCTCAGGCCTTGGAATAAAATGAGTCATTTAGCAGGTCACAAGAACTTAACGCCGAAGTGACCTGCCAGACTCAGCTCCATCCAGGGAAAAGTCACCCAGCTCAGGCGCCAGCCTAACCTCACTGGGTAACCAGAGCCAGAGGCTGCCCCTCCCTCTAGCAGCCACCACAATCAATTGAAAAACAGAAACCCTGAGAATGGCTCCAGGCTGGGCGCTGTGAGCTTTATCACAAAAAAGCCCCAGGGAAAAGCTACTGTTTGTTGAAAGGCCTCAACGCTACCCAGAACCTAGCCTCATCACCACATCCCCCTCTTTTGTGACTCTCAAAGCAGACCACCCTCCCAGAAAACTAACCTGGGAGGGGGATCTCAAAATCTTGGGTAAAGCAGAGCTTTTTTCTGCCTCTTCCAACCAATCGACTTAAGAAACCAATCAATCCACAGGACCTCAAGCTGACCAGAGACTCCAAGAGACTGGTTGCAGATAAAAGGGAGATACAGGATTCTTCCCACTCCTCCCCCCAAAAAAAAAAAAAAAAAAAATCAAAAGACTTTTTTTTTTCTTTTTTTCTTTTTTTTTTTTTTTCTTCTTCTTCTTTTTTTTTTGCTTGTTTTTTGTTTTTTGTTACCTTATATATATATATATATATATATATATGTATATAAATTTTTTCCCTTCTAAAACTTTTATTAATCTTTAATTTTTGCCTCTTCTGAAAAAATAATTGTTTTCCAGTAACTTTTTTTTCTCATCTTATAATTTTTATTTCAGAATTACGTGAATGAGAGTTTTCCTTTCTTTTCTTGTCTTCTTTCTCTTTTTCTTTCTTTCTTTATTATCTTTTTGTTTTTTATCTAGCTCTACTGAACTTCTGATCTTTTCTTCTCCCTTAAAGCTTTTCACATCTCCTCAATGTCCCTCCCCTTCTCTGAACATATTCACATTCCTCTCTAAATAGATGGTCTTTTAACCTCTATAATAACATTAATTTTTACGTTTCTATTCTTTTTCTGGTCTCTCTTTATTCCCCTTTCCGTCTCTTCTTTTTCTCTCTCTCTCTACTTGCATCCTACCCAACCCATTTCCTGCACTGTGATTAGGACATAGTTAACTCTCCTTGTGCCTCCCAACACCAATCTATTCCGATTTTTTACCCACATCTCTCCCTAATCCTAATAATTTCTGGTTTTCCAAATTCTTTTCTGCGGTTCGAAGTCCTTTAACATATAGTCGTTTGATGTTGAATAGATGTATCTGTTGAACTAGATTGTATCTGTAGACTATTGACTGTACAAATGCAAACTTTGGTTGATGGTTGCCTTAAGATAGTGTTCTAGCACAAAACTGGTGCAATCTTTATCTCAAATGGGCCGAGTAAGCCGGAAAAACACAAGAAAAATGGCAAATTCGGGTATCTCAATTCCCAACCTTGATAATCAGGGATTAGAACAGATAAAGAATAATCCAGAGGAGAGTTCCCAAATAGCTCTACAAACACTAATAGCAAACATGATAAATGAGAAGTTTGACAATGTACAAAGGACTCTGTATGAGCGTGATAGGGAGAGAGAGGAGGCATCCCAGAAGTTTATACAGGAATATCATAAGCGTGAGGAAGCTTCTCAAAAACAGATACAGGATTTGCGTGAACAACTTGAGAATACTCAAAGAGAAAGGGAGGAATGGCGTGAGCAGGCAGAGAACACTCAAAGAGAACTGCAGGAATCCCACAGAAGGGAGGAAACTAATCAAAGAGTAATTCACGAATTAAGAGACCAGGTAGAGAATACACAAAGATCACTAAAGACATTCATGGAATCCATTAACAAAGAGCTGAAGGAAGTCAGGGAGACCACAAAGGGAATGCTGAATGGAACCCAACAGAAGGAATGGGAGTCCAAAGAAACCATAACCAATCAACTAAGTGATTTGAGAACAAACACTGAACACCAAATTAAGGAAGTAAAGAAATTCATACAAGACCTAAAACAGAGCTTCAACAAAGAACTTGAAGCCATCAAAGCTGACCAATTAGAAGGAAAAGAGATAAAAAACAAAGTAGAGAGTCTTGACAGCAGGTTAGACCATGCAGAAGATCGAATCTCAGGGATTGAAGACAGCCTAGATATTATAGAGAAAGAACATACAACCATCCAAGACAAGTCCAAGAAATATGATAGGTCTATCCAACACCTGGAGGACACCATCAGAAGGCCCAATTTAAGGATAATGGGTGTAGAGGAGCACCTAGAAACAGAAGTTAATGGTCTAGGAAATTTGTTTAACAGGATCCTAGCAGAGAACTTCCCAAACATACAAAAAGATAGGCCTATTCAGATACAAGAAGCTTTTAGAACCCCAAATAGACCAGACCAGAATAGGACATCCCACCGTCACATTATAATCCACACAGGATCAACCCAGACCAAGGAAAAGATCCTTAAAGCTGTCAAGGAGAAAAGGTTAATCACCTATAAAGGGAAACCAATTAGAATTACCTCAGATTTCTCAGCAGAGACAATCAAAGCAAGAAGAGCCTGGAATGACGTATGCCATGCCCTAAAAACAAACAACTATCAACCAAGAATAGTGTACCCAGCTAAACTCTCCTTCATAACTGAAGGCCAAATAAAAACCTTCCATAGCAAAGAAAAATTGAAACAATACATCTCCACCAAACCAGCCCTGCAAAAGATTCTTAAAGATGTCCTACACATAGAAAACGAACAAGAACGCAACAAAGGCCAAGAAATTGCACACAAACTGAGAATCCAAGAACCTTAGGAAGAACCCAGTTTTCACAGCCCCCAAGAAGGTGGATAACATGGCAGGAACTCCCAAATACCTCTCAGTCCTATCTATTAACGTTAACGGACTGAACTCTCCAATTAAGCGACATAGACTGTCTAGTTGGATTAAAAAACAAGACCCTTCTATCTGCTGCCTGCAGGAGTCACATCTTGCCCGTAAAAACAAACATATTTTCAGGGTTAAAGGCTGGAACAAAATCTACCAAGCAAACGGCCCTCATAAACAGGCGGGAGTTGCAATCCTAATATCAGATAAAATAGACTTCAAATTAAAATTCGTGAGAAGAGATAAAGAAGGTCGCTACATACTAATTAAAGGATCTCTCCTTCAGGAGGATATTACAATTCTAAATATCTATTCGCCAAACAATGGAGCACCCAAATTTATCAAAGAAACACTACTTTCCCTCAAATCCCAGATAGATCCAAAGACATTAATCATTGGGGATTTCAACACACCACTCTCCCCACTAGATAGATCAACTCGGCAAAAACTCAACAGAGAAACCGCAGATCTAAACAGCTGCATAGATCAACTAGACTTAACAGACATTTACCGAACATTTCACCCAGCAGCATCAGAATACACGTTCTTCTCAGCAGCACATGGAACGTTTTCTAAAATAGACCACATTTTAGGCCACAAAGCAAACTTGTCTAAATTCAGAAACATTGAAGTTATACCTTGCATTCTCTCTGACCACAAGGGAATAAAATTAGAACTCAACACCAAAAGCCACCAAAGAAAGTCCGGTATCACATGGAGGCTGAACAACACACTGCTGAATCATGAGTGGGTCATGGAAGAGATTAGAAAGGAAATTCAAATGTTCATGCTATTCAACAAAAATGAACACACAAATTACCAGCTCCTCTGGGACACAGCAAAGGCAGTACTCAGAGGAAAGTTTATACCTCTGAGCTCCTACATCAACAAATTGGAGAGATCGGAAACTAACAATTTAATGACACATCTAAACCTCCTTGAAAAAGAGCAGCAAGATAAACCCCAATCCAGTAGACGGAAAGAAATAATCAAAATTAAATCAGAATTAAATGAATTAGAATCCAAAAAAACTATAGAAAGAATCAACAAAACAAAGAGTTGGTTCTTCGAAAAACTTAACCAAATTGACAGACCCTTAGCAAACCTTATCAGAAAAAGGAGAGAGCACACCCAAATTAATAAACTCAGAGATGAGAATGGAAACATCACCACGGAAACAACCAAGATTCAGAACATTATAAGGGAATACTTCTCAAAACTTTATGCTAATAAGTTTGAGAACTTGACAGAAATGGACCTTTTCCTAGCAAATATTGACATGCCAAAACTAAACCAAGATGAGTTAAACCAGCTTAACAGGCCCATATCAAGCATTGAAATAGAAACAGCAATAAGAGACCTCCCAGCTAAGAAAAGTCCAGGACCAGATGGTTTTACAGCGGAATTTTACAAGGCCTTCAAAGCAGAGCTCACACCAATACTCCTCCAACTCTTCAATGAAATTGAAAGAGAAAGCTCACTACCGAACACATTCTATGAAGCCATCATTACCCTCATCCCAAAACCAGGCAGGGACTCATCAAAGAAAGAAAACTATAGACCCATTTCTTTGATGAACATTGATGCAAAACTTCTCAACAAAATTTTGGCCAATCGACTTCAACAATTCATCCAAAAAATCATACACCATGATCAAACAGGATTCATCTCAGGGATGCAAAGCTGGTTCAATATACGCAAATCAATTAATATTATTCATCACATCAACAGGAGCAAGAATAAGAACCACATGGTTATCTCAATAGATGCAGAAAAAGCATTTGACAAGATCCAACACCCCTTTATGATGAAGGTTCTGGAAAAATTAGGAATCCATGGAACATTCCTCAATACAATAAAGGCTGTATATGACAAACCTACAGCCAGCATTATACTCAATGGTGAAAAACTAAAGCCATTTCCTCTTAACTCAGGAACAAGACAAGGATGCCCACTCTCTCCACTTCTCTTCAATCTAGTATTAGAATGCCTAGCTACAGCAATAAGGCAAGATGCAGACATAAAGGGGATCCAAATAGGGAAAGAAGAAATAAAACTTTCCCTCTTTGCAGATGACATGATCTTGTATTTAAAGAATCCCATAGACTCCACTCCCAAATTACTCAAGCTGATTCAAAACTTTGGCAAAGTAGCAGGTTATAAAATTAACCCCCAAAAATCAATGGCTTTTCTATATGCCAACAATGAGAAAAGTGTGGCTGAAATTAGGAAAGCAACTCCATTTGTAATAGCCCCACAAAAAATAAAATACTTAGGAATTAACTTAACCAAAGAAGTGAAGGACCTCTATGATGAAAACTTTAAAATCTTGAAAAAGGAAATCAACACAGAACTTAAAAAATGGCAAAACCTCCCATGCTCCTGGATTGGCAAGATTAACATCGTGAAAATGGCAATACTTCCCAAGGCTATCTACAAATTCAACGCGATACCTATCAAAATTCCACCCTCATTCTTCAAGGAAATAGAGGAGGCAATCCAAAAATTCATATGGAACAATAAAAGACCCCGAATAGCAAAAACGCTCCTCAACGGAAAGAACACTGCTGGAGGAATATCAATACCAAATTTCAAACTCTACTATAAAGCCATAGTAATCAAAACAGCTTGGTATTGGCATAAGAACAGACCTCAGGACCAATGGAATAGAATTGAAAACCCAGAAATGAACCTACAGACCTATAGCCATCTAATCTTCGATAAGGAAGCTAAAACAATAGAATGGAAGAAAGACAGCCTCTTCAGTAAATGGTGCTGGCAAAATTGGTTAACTACATGTAGAAAACTAAAGCTAGATCCTTATATATCACCCTGCACCAGAATCAACTCCAAATGGATCAAAGACCTTGAACTCAAAGCAGACACTCTGCAAACATTACAGGATGGAATAGGAGAAACCCTAGGTCTCCTTGGCTCAGGTCGAAATTTTCTGAATAGAGACCCGGAAGCACAACAAATCAAAGAAAGGTTGGACAAATGGGACTGCATAAGGTTGCAGAGCTTCTGCAGGGCAAATGACATAGCTGGCAAGATCAATAGAAAGCCCACCGATTGGGAGAAGATCTTTACTAGCCATACAACGGACAAGGGTCTCATATCTAAAATATACTTGGAACTCAAAAAATTAAACCACCCAACAACAAATCCTCAAAGAAACAACTGCCCAATAAATAAGTGGGCGAAAGACTTAAAGAGAAGCTTCTCTGAAGAAGAAAGAAGGATGGCCAATAGACACATGAAGAAATGTTCAACATCCCTAGCCATAAAAGAAATGCAAATCAAAACAACATTGAGATATCACCTCACTCCAGTTAGAACAGCAAAAATCAAGAACTCTAATAACAACAGATGCTGGAGGGGATGTGGACTGAAAGGAACCTTACTTCATTGTTGGTGGGAATGTAAACTTGTTCAACCACTTTGGAAAGCAGTATGGAGGTTCCTCAAAAGACTTCACATAGATCTCCCCTATGATCCAGCAATCCCACTTTTGGGCATTTACCCAAATGTATACAAACAAGACCACACTAAAGCTACCAGCACAACTATGTTTATTGCAGCATTATTTACCATAGCTAAGATATGGAACCAACCCAGATGCCCCTCAGTAGATGAATGGATCAAGAAAATGTGGTATATATACACAATGGAATTCTATGCCTCCATCAGAAAGAATGACATTTCCCCATTTGTTAGGAAATGGAAAGGTTTGGAAAAAATTATATTAAGTGAAGTAAGCCAGGCCCAAAGAAGCATAGGTCCCATGGTTTCCCTTATTTGCAATATCTAGTATAGGTATGAGTCAAGCGGAAAAGGCCAGATAATGTGATGTTAGGAAAATGAAACCTTAAATATGTATTTTAATGTTTTCGTTTCTTTCATGCATGTGTTTCTAATGCATTTATAAGATTATTTCTTTGTTGCTTTGTATGTCCCTCCCCCACAGTGTAACCCCCGCTTTCGCTATATTTGATGTTGGTATAACATGTGGAGGATATGGGGACAAACAAGTCGTTTAAGGATTCAGGTGGACCTGTTGCAACAATGAGAAGTACAAAATGTCATGTCAAAACCAGCTTTACAATTTCGGTGTGGGGGGGGGGAGGGGGGTATAATTGGGTGGGGGGAGGGGGGTAAAATTGGGTGGGGGGAGGGGGGAGGCGGGGAAGGGAAGTGAAGGGTAAACAAAGGAGGAGGCTGCAATGCTTGGTAAGAAATGTATGCATTATCCTGCCCATGTAATTGTTGCCCCTCTGTACAGTATGTTCTCAAATAAAATAAAATACAATTAAAAAAAAAATAAAAAAAAAAAATAAAGTCTACAAATAATCTGTTTGATGCAAATGAAATCATATACATTAAACGTTTTCTCATAGCACTATTGAAAAAAATCAAACATAGAAACACATATGATTAATGTTAATTATTGCTAAACTAGTAATATCTAAACTATCATGTCTACATTCCTAGTTATGAAAAAGTCACAAAATAATTGTTTTTTAATTGCTTTTATACTAATTCTTTGAAATACAGTGTGTATTTTTTTGGGGGGGGGTTGGTTGTGGGCCTTGAACTCAGCCTGGGTGCTGTTCCTGAGCCCTTCAGCTCAAGATGAGCACTCTACCACTTGAGCCACAGCACCCACTTCCAGTTTTCTAGTGCTTAATTGGAGATAAGAGTTTCACGGACTTTCCTGTCTGGGCTGGCTTTGAACTGCGATCCTCAGATCTCAGCCTCTTGAGTAGCTAGGATTACAGGTAAAGGTGTGACCACTGGCACCCAGCTCCAATGGGTATTTTTTACTTACAATAATATTCATTTTGACTAGATGAAATGCTATTATATTGAACATTGTAGGAGCTGACAGAATAAGAGAATTTAGGTGAGATTTGTATAAACAATTATTTGCTTTGTTTTTCTTTAAATTTGATTATAAGTAGTGCAGAGACACATAATTGTTGGATGAGATTATTCTAGCCCTTAAACATCCTTGCCAAGTAAAGAAATGTTTTTTAGATCTTGATGCTTCTCTCTCTTTTTCTCTGAAATGTGAACATCTCTTTATTTTTGATATATATATGTATATATATTATAGTCACAAGTTTATGACATTCTAAATTTTGTTATATTTGTAAAATGTTAAAATTTTAGGTAACATTTAATTAGGAAAGCAGAAATCAAAGCAGAAGGAACAAGTTAGCAAAACGAATTAAGGGCTATCTTATTTTTGGAAGTGCAGAATTTGTCTACAGGAAATCTGGAACTTCACGCCAATGTATTCCAGCGAACCACAGAGATCAATGAAGCTCTATCACCTCAGCATTTTCACGATGGGGGAGGGTAATAGGAAACCATGCAGTATACCTTAAAGACTTTGAACTGAA
Organism: Dipodomys merriami; assembly: GCF_024711535.1. Classification (NCBI taxonomy): domain Eukaryota; kingdom Metazoa; phylum Chordata; class Mammalia; order Rodentia; family Heteromyidae; genus Dipodomys; species Dipodomys merriami. Next base: position 107,315,457 of record NW_027202270.1, read on the forward strand.
ATGTCTTTGTGTCACTATTTTGACAGAGCACATTGACCACAATAAGTCACAAATCAAATCTTAACTCAGGAGTGATTCTAACAAGTCCAGAAAGAAAGATACTTGCAAACAGTCCTAAAAATTAGGAAATAAGCTAAGCCATATTATATTTTTTATCATTTAATATAATAAACCATATTTTTAAATTTTACTTTATTGTTATTATGAAGTCAGTGTACAGAGTTATTACAAGTACTTGAATCTGGTAATGTTTACATTTCCTTTGTATAGTATCTTCCATTCCCTCACTCTCTCCTAGTCCTTCTTGCCCATCTCCACCCATGAATTGTCTAATTCACTTTTTTTTTAAATTTTATTTTATTTTATTTGAGAACATACTGTACAGAGGGGCTACAATTACATGGGCAGGATAATGCATACATTTCTTACCAAGCTCTAATTCACTTTTATCAGTGTCCAGTGAGCTCCGCTGCTATACTTTTTTTCCCTTTCTCCCTGCAGTTCTATGCCCTCCCCCATCCTCCTGAAGATATACAAGGTGAATAGAACATACATAAAGAAAAGAAGACAAAATAATAATAAATATAAACCATAGTAAACAATATAGCAAGCCAATTTTAATAACACAAGTCATTAAATATTTCAATATTTAAAAATTGAAAAGATGCACTTGGTTCATATAAATTAATAATGTTCGTCTTATACATCAATGCACAGTGATAAAGCAGTTCTATGAGAAATATTAGAAGTCATTACAAAGCAAAAATAATCACATTGTGCTAGATTGGAAAGTGGTGAGATGTGCACACCTATACTTCCAGCATTCAGAAGATGGAGACAAGAAGACCACACAGTATGAGATCAGCCTGTTCTACATAGTGAGTTCCTTTCTCAATAAACATATGAAAACATACACACAAACATTAATTGCAAATTCATAGCCAAATTTAAGACTGAAATTGTATTATGTACAAAAGATTTTTAAAAGGGATCAGTTTGATGCAATTCCATTCATGTAGACTTTCTTTGATTTGTTGTGAGTCTAGATTTTAATTTAGGAAGTCTCTAATTGTGCCTAGGAGCCTTAGTCTTTCCCCTATCCCTTCATGTAATATTTTCTTTTTTTTAAGGTATCTAGTCTTACACTGAGGTCTTTGATCCATTGGAGTTGATTCCTCTGCAGGATGATATATAAGGATCTAACGAGTTTTCTGCATGTATATAGCCATTTCTGGCAGCACCTCTTTTTGAAGAGGCTTTCTTTCATCCTGTGTTTTTGGTTCCTTTATCAAATATTAGGCGTCTATAAGTCAAATATTAGGTAGGGTCATTTCTGGGTCTTTTATTCCATTGGTCCTCAGGCCTATTATTGTGCCAGTACCAAGCTGCTTTTATTACTACAGTTTTGTGATAGCATTTGAAGCTTGTTATTGCTATTTCTCCAACGCTGTTCTTCTGGCTAAGGATTGTTTTTGTTATTAAGGGTCTTCTAGTATTCAATATAAATTTTGGATTTTTTTCCATATCATTGAAGAATATTGTTGGTATTTTCATGGGTATTGCATTATATTGGTAGACAGCTTTGGGCAGTATTAATCCTCCCAATCCAGGAGCATGGGAGGTTTTTTCCACTTCTTTAAATATGCTTTAATTTTCTTTTTCTGGTTTTTAAAGTTTTCACCATAGAAGTCCCTCTCATCTTTGTTTAAGTTAGTTCCTATGTTTTTTATTTTGAGGCTATTACCAAAGGAATTGTTCTTCTGATTTCAGTCTCGTTCTTCTTATGGTTGACATACAGAAATGCTACTGATTTTTCTGAGTTCATCTTTTACCATGCTACGTTGCCAAAGTTTTGGATAAGCTCAAGAAACTTGGGGGAGGAGTGTATAGGGTTCTTTAAATACAAGATCATGTCACCTGCAAACAGGTATAGCTTTACTTTTTTCCCTAGTTATACCCCTTCATGTTTTTCGCTTGCCTTATTGCTTTTGCTAGAAATACCAGTACTATAGTGAAGCAGAGTAGGGAGAGTGCACATTCTTGTCTTGTCCTGATTTTAGAGGAAATGGCTTTTACTTTTCACCATTAAGTAAAATACTGGCGTTAGGTTTGTCATATACAGCCTTTATTATATTGAGGCATGTTACTGCATGGCAGAAGATACAGCTAGCAAGATAAACAGAAAGCCCACAGAATGGGAGAAGATCTTTATTAGCTATGCATTAGACAAAGGCCTCTTTTCTAAAATATACTTAGAGCTCAAAAATTAAACTTCTCCCAAACAAGTCTTTAAAGAAACAACAACCCAGGGGCTGGGAAGGTGGCTCAGTGGTAGAGAGCTTTTCTTGCAAGAAAGACAGGCAAAAAAAACCCAAAATTCCTTTGCCTTGAAATTGTATAAAAAATTCAACCTACCATGAACATTATATAAACAGGAAGATGTACCTTGTCATGACCAGATGTGTATTTGTTTATGTAGTTAAAAAGTCAAATTAACTTTCTCCAACAAAAGAATAACTGGCAAAGGACTCTCTGTCCATTTTAGGAAAGGCAGGGAGAACTATAACAGCATAAATGTTGAACTATGGTGTAGAGCCCTGTTGAAAGGGAATATCTCTTTTTCTTTACTCAAGGAATTCTGGATGTGTGAACTAGTGGAAGTCAGAATTATTTAAGGCTGTTTGTAATCTTGATGATGGTCATTCTTACTGGGATGTATTGGTGTATTCAATGTTGTATGATTTACACTTCCTTTATGACCAGAGATGTTTAAGATTTATAAGTCTGTGGCCAGTTTTATTTCTTCTGATAGGACTATATTTAACTCATTTGCCCACTTTATTAATATGGTGATTCTTAGAGAATTTAGTTTCTGAGCTCTTTCTATATTCTGGATTATTAGGCTATTGCCCAACATAAAACTGGCTATGGCCGGGCACCGGTGGCTCATGCCTGTACTCCTAGATACTCAAGAGGCTGAGAACTGAGGATTGTGGTTCAAAGCCAGCCCAGATAGGAAAGTCCGTGAAAGTCTTAATCTCCAATAAACCACTAGAAAACCGGAAGTGGTGTGGTGGCTCAAGTGGTAGAACACTAGCCTTGAGCCGAAGAGCTAAGGGCCGGCGCTCAGGCCCAGAGTTCAAGCCCCACGACTGACAAAAAGAGCCAAAAAAAAAAACTGGTCATGATCATCCCTCATTCTTGTGGGCAGTCTTTTTAGCTAATTAACTGTTCCTTGCAAAAACATTTTATCATGATGCAATCCTATTTGTCAGTTCTTTCTGATTTGCCAGGAACTCTATTGAAAAAGTTCTGAGGTACTTATATAGAAATAAGAAATTTGTGATATTTGTGGAAACAGGTGCAACATTTAAATATATTAAAGTATCAACGTGAATTGAAGTCAAGCTTCCACAATGTCAAAAAGCATTGGGGGAATCTCACCTCAAACAAATTATGTAACCTCTCAAATTAATACTTAGTATAGCACAATGTTGGGCAGGATACAGAGCAAGGATGGGGGTGTGTTCTTGTTCTATTGCATTTTGACTGTTATTTACCTAACATAATGGTTAGATAAGTTGATGTTAGGTGAAATGAACCCCAAGATAAGGTCTCAAATGGTTTTTCTTTCTTGCTATTGTTTCTAACATTTTATAAGATGATTTCTTTGTTGCTTTATAAGTCTCTCCCCCACGGTATAACCCCTGTTTTCACTGTATTTGATGTTGGTATAATTTGGAGAGGGGAAGGGAAAAAACAAATTGTTTAAATAGGTATACAGGTGGACCCATTGCAACAATGAGATGTACAAGACATTATGTCCAAAAACGAACTTTACAACTTTGGCATTGGGAGAGTGGGGGACATGGGAGGGCAAGGATGGGAAGGGGAAACAAAGGAGGAAGCAACAATGCTTGATAAGAAATGTACTCATTACTTTGCTCATGTAATTGTAACCCCTCTGTATGGTATTTTCACAATAAAAAACTTATTAATAATAAAAAAGAAAACTTATAAAAACAAAAAATTGACATAATGATGTTAACAATTTTAATGAAGGTAAAAGGATTAAATGAGATAAAATAGTGAATTTATTTTGCAAATAAATTGATGGATGGAAAACTAATTACTTTTACTTTTTGTGTGAGGAAAAGTCACAGTTTAACAACGTAAAGCAGTAAAATGGGCTGAAACAAAGCACATATACAGAGTTGCTAAATGAAGATTTTCTTTCTCTAGTTTTAATAAAATATAAAAGTAGGATTTGGAAGTGGCACTGTGACTCAAGTGCTAGAATGCTTGCCTTGAATTGAAGCACTGAGGGACAGCACCTAGGCCCAGAGTTCAAGCACCATGAACAACAACAAAAAGTAGGCATATTTACAAGATTTTAGGAAAATGAATTATGTAACTATAAATAATTTCAGAAATAAAAGTAAATACTTCACATTGTGTTAATTTAATTTTGTCCTTATTCACCAATCTCTTTTCTGTTCTCTTACTTCAAATTGTATATTTCCAATAAGTAAATAGCATATAGCATACCAAATGTTGAATCAAAATCCTTCATTTTTCTACCGTTTCCTTGAGTGACTGACGAATACCAGAACATATAAAATGACTAGGAAGGCAAGGAAAAGAGTATCCACTAAACCTGGAACTAATGGGCAGAAAGATAATCAGAATGCACTCTGATAATGGCTTACTTTTCCTTTTACTATTTCTTTTCTGTTTCTAATCTTCGTTTACTATCTCATTGTTATTGACCAAATCTTATTTCAGGACAGGAATGGACTGATTAGAACAGTTATGTCCCTATCTTGGGGTTCATTTCACTTAATATCATCTTATATGGTATATGTATATAACTTTTGACCTTTTCTGCTTGTCCTAGACTTATACTAGTTATTGCAAATAGGGGAAACCATGGGACCTATATTTCTTTGGGCCTGGCTTACTTAATATAATGTTTTCCAAGTCTTTCCATTTCCTAACAAATGGGGCAATGTCATGCTTTCTGATGGAGATGTAAAATTCCAATATATATACTACATTTTCTTGATCCATTCATCTAGTGAGGGTCATCTGGGTTGGTTCCATATCTTAGCTATGGTAAATAATGCTGCGATAAATATAGTTCTGTTGGTGGCTTTAGTAGAGCCTTGTTTGGGATCTTTGGGTAAATGCCCCAAAGTGGGATTTCTGGGTCATAGGAGAGCTCTTTGTGGAGTCTTTTGAGGAAACTCCATACTGTTTTTCAAAGTGGCTGAACAAGTTTACAGCCCACCAACAATGCAGTAGGGTTCCCTTCTGGCCACATTCCCTCCAGCATCTGTTGTTATTAGATTTCTTTTTCTTTTTCTTTTTCTTTTTGATTGTAACCATTCTAACTGGGGTAAGGTGGAATCTCAATGTTGTTTTGATTTGTATTTCTTTTATGGCTAGAAAAGTTGAGCATTTCTTCATGTGTCTATTGGCCCTTCTTATTTCCTCTTCAGAGAAGTTTCCCCTTAAGTTTTTAGCCCACTTGTTGATGGCGTGGTTGTTTCTTTGAGGATTTGTTGTTGAGGTTTTAGTTTTTGAGTTCTAAGTATGTTTTAGATATGAGACCCTTATCCGTTATATGGCTAGTGAAAATCTTCTCCCAGTCTGTGGGCTTTCTATTGATCTTGCTAACTATGTCCTTTGCCATGTGGAAACTCTGTAGCTTCATCCAATCTCATTTGTCCAACCTTTCTTTGATTTGTTGGTTTCTGGGTCTCTGTTTTCTGGGTAAATTTGGGCGCTCCATTGTTAGGTAAATAGATATTTAGAACTGTAACATCCTCCTGAAGGAAAGATTCCCTTAATTAGTAGGAAATGAACTTCTTTTTTTTTTTTTTTTTTTGTCGGCCAAGGAGCTTAAACTCCGGGCTTGGGCGCCGTTTCTCAGCTGTTCAGCTCAAGAAAAGGGCTCTACTGCTTGAGCCACAGCGCCACTTCTGGCAGTGAACTTCTTTATCTCTTCTCCCTAATTTTAATTTGAAATCCATTACCTACTGCCTCATTTGTTAGGAAATGGAAAGACGTGGAAAAAATTAAGTGAAGTAAGCCAGGCCCAAAGAAACATAGGTCCCATGGTTTCCCTTATTTTCAATAATTAGTATATGTCTAGGACAAGCAGAAAAAGTCAAAAAGCTATATACACCAAATAAGATGATGTTAAGTGAAATGAACCCGAACATAGGGACACAGCTGTTGTTTTTCTTTTTGTTTTTGTTTTTAACATCTTTAAAATGTACTATGTGATTTTTTTTGCTTCTTTTGTATGTGCTTCCCCTACTGTATAACCGTTTTCACTGTATTTGATGTGGGTGCCCTGCATCTTGCATATACAATTTTGTAATTTGGGGAGGGGAAGGGAAATAACATAATGCTGAAATAAGGATACAGGTTGGCTCATTGTAACAGTGAGATGTACAAGACACTATGTTGAAAATGAACTTTACAACTTAGAGGGGGAAGAGGGAGGAGTTGGGGAGGTAGGGAGGGAAGGGATGTTAGGGGATAAACAAAGGAGGAGGTAACCACGCTCCACAGTAAATGTACTCATTACCTTACTCATGTAACTCTAACCTCTCTGTTCACTATTTTTACAATAAAAAAACATAAAAAATAAATTTAAATTTAAAAAGCCCCAAGACAGTGTTAAGTGATCAATCAATAGAATATTTGTTTGAAATAAGTATCGGTTTCATTAGTTTTTATTTTCTAAAATTAATTTTACAAAGGATTTTTGTTGTGATGTACTTTGATCAAAATCACTCCATAAGTGTGGTGTTTCTTTTTTAATCATCCTCCCTTTCCCTCACTTTTTGGTAGATTTCATTGTGCTGTTTTCATACACACACACACACACACACACACACACACACACACACACACACACACAAATTTCATATATATGTAGGTATTTATGTGTGTGTATATATGTATATATAATGTGGATTTATGATATTCTCTGTATTAGCTCCCCAGCTCTGTAGGCACAGGTAGTATACAAAATTTCTGATGTTCAAAATTAGTACAAATTGATACAATTTATAGTATTTTCTTTTCATATGAGATGCTACTTAATACACTGTATTCCTTAGCAAAAGAAGTCAGGGTACATAAAAGATGATTGGTATATTACTTAATTTCAACCTCAAACTTTAAAAATTAGATATCATGGCCAGTTTTCAGGGGGAATTAATTGAAGTTCAAGTTAAATCAAATATACACAATTTTATTTTAAAACCAGCAATCAAATAATTATCTCAACGACATAAAATTAATTCATTCATAGTTTTTAAGGTTTTACCCCATCACTCACAGTGGTATTAACATCAATGCTTTATCTAGAACTTTGGCTTAGCATGACAATAGCTAAATTTGAATTGAAAAGAGAGCCATCTATCTATTATCCCCATGGCTTATGTGTTTTCTGCAGTTCAGCACCTGTCCAATTTCATCCAAAACCATTCAGAGCTTTTCTTTTCTTTCTCTTAAAGGCATTATTACTTGGATGGGCTCTCATCATTAAACTGAATAAGAACACAGATTTTCAATTCTTTAGAGAATTTCAAAGCTATCTATGGCTGTTATCTTTTTATTATTCCTTTAGAGTCTCCTATGATACCATCTGCTAAATTTCAAAGGCCAAAAATGTTCAATTCAGACATGTTTTCTGATTCTGAGATAAAAGTCGTACCTGAAAGATAATATAAGTGTGTGTGTGGGGCGGGGGGAAGGGAGAATAAAAGAATGGGATCTGGAAAGGTTATTCATTCAATTTCAAGATTAAGATCATATTTCACTTTGGATTTTTTTCTTAGTGAAGCATGTAATTTACAAACACATTTACAAACACACAGTTTTTATTATTTTTTTATTCTGAATATTTTCTATGCATTTCTCTGAATCAATCCTTATCTTTTAGGGCTCCTATCACAGTTCTGTTTTCACAATTAGACTTTCTCTCCTTTAGCTTCTCTAATTTTTTTTCTTCATTGTCCCCATCATCTTTTTGTCCTGCAGCTATTAACGTAAAAAACCAGAGACCATTGATGTCACTATCTCTCTCCTGTCACTTTCATCAGAGAAATGGAGTTCCAATATGCTGTATCTGGTTGCTTAGCAACAGTATTTTCAGCCTCCCTACCAGTGAGAAGAGTGTGAGTCTCTGCTTGCTAATGTGACTGCAGAGAAAAAAAGAGCAGAGTTTGAGTGAAAATAGGAAAAATGAGTCCCGAGAAACAATGAATGCAGGATACAATGAATGCAGAAAATGATAAATGTCTTTCATTGGGAGCTTTCTTTTTACCATAGGATATATCACTTGCAAAATAGTGGGCTCTTTTAGCAACATCCAGGAATTATGTGACCAAAAAATGTCAAACAGGACTCGACTGTTCATCAGGCTAAATTTATGCATGTGTCTACCACTCTAATTTCCTAAACATTTGTTTATAATCTCCAAAATAGGTAGTTCTACCTTAAAGGTCCTCTGTACAGATTTTAAAAAATGTGTTAACTATGTTTTCAAAGTTTGTGACCATTATTTGTTTTAATTAACAGGAATTTATGGTTTTAATGACCAAGTCTGCAAATGTATTTCTATGGTTTTTGGCATACATTTTAGTCACACGTATTTTTCCATGTATAACTATTGCTATCGTTTGAATCTGAAATGTGCTCAAAGCTCCTGTTTTCAAAGGTTGTTCCCCAGTGAAACAGTGATCAGACATGTGTCATTTGGGAAGCAATTTGAACTTGAGGAATCTAAATTAGTATCTGTAGCTTGATGGGTTTAGAGGAAGGGAGATTGTTATCAAAAAGAGCCTTCCCTCTCTTCCTGGCTGCTATGAAATGAGCAGCTTTGCTCCACCCCATGCCCCATATCAAACCAGAAAAATGGAGTCAGGTAGTCCTGGATTAAAATCTCTGGAATTATAATACAAAAGGAATGCTCTTTTCTTTGTTGTTGGTCATGGGGCCTGAACTCTGGGTCTGGGTGCTGTCCCTCAGCTCTTCAGCTCAAGGCTAGCACTCTACCACTTGAGCCACAGCACCACTTACAGCTTCTTCTGCTTAGGTGGTACTGAGGAATTGAGCCCAGGGCCTCATGCATGCAAGACAAAAACTCTACCACTGAACCAACCTTCCCAGCCTCCAGGATTGCTCTTTTAAGTTGCTTTTCTTAAGTCTTTTACTGCAATGATGGAAAGCAAATTAATTTAAGTAAAAGAGCTTATAGTCATTAATTCTTGCTCTAAAAAGGGGAAAAACATGTATCAGCTAAAACACATTTCTGATGATAGACCCAAATTTAGTTTAGGTCAACTTCTCCACTCAGCTCAAGGTGGTACTGCATTCTCTAGTTAAACTATGTTACTTTCTCAGTCTTTATTCTATCCTGGGAATTCTGTCTCTTCAATGATTTTCAAGTTTTATTTGCATATACTGTTTCACTATTTGTGTTGTAAACCTCTCTTCCATGTTATTATATGCCAACTGTTACATATTATCCAGCATAGTTTTACTGCTTTTAAAATTTCCTTCTGCTGTGCCTATGCAATAATATTTACATATAATAGTACTATGACTCACATGAAAATTTCCAGCTAATGTCAGACTTGCAATATACCACTGGGAACAAGTAGTAAATCAAACCTAAGGGGAAAAATATTTTAAGATGGATAGTTATTCTGATAACTGGTCTGGTGGCTGGACCCAAGTATTCATGCCTTCTAATATCCATGCCAACTCATATCCAGGCCTATGTAGACACCATTGTAATCTGAGGAATAGTGGCTTAGAGTTCATAAACTCCTAGTGATGTCTGGCAGAACTATTTTTTCAGGTCTAAGTTTATTATCCAGAAAATCAATGCTTGAGGATTTTTTTTTAAATTTTATTTTATTTTATTTGTGAACATACTGTACAGAGGAGTTACAATTACATGGGCAGGATAATGCGTACATTTCTTACCAAGCATTGCAGCCTCCTCCGCTTGAGGATTTTTGTACCTGATCAGAAGAGTGATAGGACCAGAGGCAAGTCCTGATAAGACAATGATAGAAGACTCCAAACTTTTAGTCTTTTAATGTACAGTTTTTTTTAAAGAAACAGCTTTGTCATGATATTTGCTATTGGAAGAATGTAAAAAACCCTAGTAGCAAGGGTATGCAACCTGAACTTCTCCTGATAGCTGAACTCTACCTGATAGAAAGTGGGAAATTTATCATTAAACACACGTGGAATGAGAGAGATGGCATGGGCAGTTCCACAATAAAAATAAGTATACACCACCTATTCATGCCAGTGAAGACTTTTGGAAGTATTCCCATAGCTGACGGATTAGAAGAGAATAATAATAATAATAATAATAATAATAATAATAATAATAATAATAATAATAATAATAATTCAGTCATATTACGTGATTATTGTTACATTGCAACTATCTGCTCTGTCATTTATTAGTATTACACTGAGTATCTTGTTCAGTTTAGCCTGGAGAGCATATCGAATGTGGAAAAGTACACTAACTCATGAGTAGTAGATAATAACTTGGCTGGACATTCAGTGCATTAGGAAGAATAGTTTAACATCTGGTCTACGGTTGTATGTGAACAGATTCAATTCCTTCTGATCTTGGAAGCCAAGACAGGTCAGACCTGGTTAGTACTCAATGGGGAGGATAGTTTAACATCTACATGATAAAAGAACAGCATGCAAAATCCTTCAGATTCAACACAGTAAAAGTTCTTCTTCTAAAAATATGATTGGTATTTGGATAATCCATTTTAGATCATATTAATTATATAACATAATAGATTTCATTATACAATTTTTAAATATTAAGTATAATGTCTATTAAGAACATCTCTCTGTATTACATTCCCTTGTCCCTCCTCTATGTCTACATGGAGCCTTCCTCTTCCCTAATAGTACTGTTTCTTTTCATGTCACAAATGTATTCCAATGTTTGTCTTTCTAGCAAGTTAGTGCTCCAGGGAGTTGGCCTTTCATTTGTGGCATTACTGGCACTCAATCTTGAGTCCTTCACCAGAGCAAAGCATTTTATGTTTTCACGAAAGATTTGTGTAAGGCATTTGGGGGTTGAAGGAAAGAATAAAAGAATGAATGAGTGAATGTTGGGAAACATTTGGTGGATGTGAAGGTCGATTCTGTTCCCCTCATCTTGCTTATCACAAACTATGAAAGCATAAAATTTTACATTTCTGTGTTCAGGAGCTATGAGGAAGTGAGATTTGGGAGGGAGAAAGGCACAACTGATATAAATATTAAAGAAATAAATATGACAATTTTCATCTTGCAGTTATGAAATAAGTTCAGAATGTGGATATATTTATGGCAAGCAACAGTTATTGTCAAAAAATGACTAATTTAGTTTATTATTTATAGTTTTCATAACAGACACAAGAGTGAATCTTATTGGATATACTTTTGAAAGTAGATAAACATGGAATAATTTTTATTGAGATTTATGCTTCTTAAAAAGATTAGGGTACATACTGCAAAACTTAATGTTTTGTTTTGCAGCCTTACATTTCAATAGAGACACCCATCAAAGTCTAAAGGTGTTCTCAACTTCAAAATGGCATTGCTTTCATTGGGGCCTTGCATAATTAGATGAAATCAACCATAAAACATCAGTATGTAAGGGAAGAAGATAAATTATCCAATGTGTATTGGTTGAAGTATTTACTACCATATCTCATTTTTTTAAAAATTAGATCATGAAATGAAAGAGAGGCTAATGATAGTTCCAACAACAGACAAAAGTACTCAAACACGAGACTGATATCTACCCATTTATCTACCAGAAACAGCCAATTCTGCCTTAACTAGCCAACAAATTTGGCAAATACTGCTTATATTGGCCATTTTTTTGTAGTGGAAAGATCAGATATTTGTCACTAAAAATAAAGGTAGCTCAGATTTCCATTTCTAGTATCTAAAAAATTAGTTTGTCTCATTGGCACAACCATTCTAAGATTTTCTCAATACTTTTGCTCAGTATATAATGTTTGAGCAAAGAAAAAAATCTAATAAAATTATGAAGATAATCAGTGGAAACATGTAAACTTCCTGTGCCTCCAGCACCAGAAACCACAGAAAACAATGGTTCATTAAAGTCATTACATAACAGCTCCAAGAGAAGATCCTGAGTATTTGGGGTAAAACTGCCTGGGAACAATGACCAGTGTATATTTATTTTTAACCTATAGTAAATATCTACTTTGTGTTCCATGAAATCAGAGACAAAATAAATGTAGATATTTTGCCTCATAAATCCTATCCATGCTGAACATTTCTGACAACCACCTCAGTCACTCTGAGTTTTATTTTTTAGGTGCTGGAATCTAAGAAGAGTATGTCCACTGGCAGGTATGGAAAAGATGACAGGTTGTGATCATTCCTCAATTAGCCCCATTTACACATGGCAACCCCAATCACAGAGAAATTATATTGGGTTGAGTAAAGGGTATATAAGTACCAACATCAGATAAAAACAGTAACATATCTATGAAAACTAAAGGAAATATTGGAAACATTTTAGAATTTTATGATTTCCTTAGCCTTAGTAGTGAGTCTTAAAAATATTGGTTAAAATTTTAACATTTTTACTCTCATTTTAAAATAGATACCAAATGCACTAACAAAGGGAAGAGTAGACTAATTTGGCTATATAATTAAAAACATACTTCACAAAAAATTTTCCATAAATAATGATAAAGTAACAGCTTGCCATTTACAATGCATGCACTGTGAGTAAGATATATTTAGTAGACTGTAAGCATTTTGATGTTTTCTTTTTGATAACTAAACTTCCATATAATGGTATGTAAAACTAAATAACTAAATTTCCATAAAATGTTATATAAAATTTGAATGTATTAGGAAATAATACATGCAGAAATAAATGTCTTCATTTATTTCAAAATTTAAATTACTCAACAATTGAAACTATAGCAGTGGTCACAGAAAGATATTCTCTAGTGAATTATTTATAGGAGTGTGACATTCACAGTGGAATTAAATGTCATCTCAAGATGTACAGTGTATTTGTGTGTTTATACACTAGTTTGGAAATATCCTTCCATTAATTTTATGATTGCAAAATGTTTCTCATTCTATTGTTTCTTTGAGACAAATCAAGAAAAATTATGACTACCAAAGGCAAGATAAGCAACAGATGATAAGCACATAACAAATACAATGAAAAATAAAGTTAGAAACAATGGAAATTAAGTCCTCAACATATAAAAATAGTTGCCAGGTGTATCTTGATTAACTAGTCTGTAGAGGGCAGTCTAGCTCTTCTTCAGTGGGAACATCAGCTGAAGCCAGTGGGTATCTTCTTGGTTTTTCATTTCTTCAAAGGGTCCACTATTTATTTACCTTTCTCTTTGTAGTAACAGTAAAAACTTAGTTTACTATTCATAATTTTATTAAAACATACAAGAAAGACTCATAGCATTCTGTTACTTTTGGAAATAGATCTCCATAGAGCAATTTTTATTTAAATTTGTATTTCTTAAAAAAGATTAGCAATATTAGTACAAAACGTGTTTTACACTATTACAGTTCAGTCAAGACACCAAACAAAGCTAAAGTTATTTGTTTCACTCTCAAAATGGTGGTGCTTCCACTGGGCCCGTGTTCAGATGAGATCAAGTGTAAATATCTCTAGCATATCTTTTGTGATGCAACATTTTGATGCAAACATTTGTTTGTTTCATTCATAGCAAAGCATAAGACAGAAATCTTATCCTAATGTACAGTTTTAAACTTTAAGTGATAGGTCTTAACAATTACTTCATGTTTCTCTATGAGTTTAAACTGCATTTAAATTTACATCTTTTCCTACTTTATTTACTTTTCTATTCTGTTAGTCAGCTCTGAATGCTGTAACAAATAGCATAGGCAAGGTATCTTAAATAGGAGAAATTTATTGATCATTGTTCTGTAGGTTAGGAGGGGTAAACTCATTTTGACTTTGTCCATAAGAGAGAAGAGAGAGCAAGAGAGAGAGAGAGAGAGAGAGAGAGAGAGAGAGAGAGAGAGAGAGAGAGAGAGAGAGAGAGAGAGAGAGAGAGAGAGAGAGAGAGAGAGAGAGTTTCTTTTCTTACAATATTACCAATCTTGTGGGCAAAAGAAAGCCACTCATAGGATTTCAAGTAGACAAAATGATCTCCTCTAAGTCCTGTTTCCAAACAGAGACTCATGAGCTTGTAGGGATTGGCAGAAAGCTTAATTTTTCAATATAAGAATTTTAGTTGGTTTTAGGTGATTATTAGTCCATAAAATTTGTAACAAATCAATATGAAATGGTTTTGCCATTATAATTAAGTCAAATTCTATTGACATTTTTATAAATGAGAACTTAGTGATATATTTGCTATTATTTGTTTGATAATTTCTGAATACTTTTTATTATCTTTACTTAGTTGTGCAAACGTGTTACCTTCATTGGAGTAGTATACGAATACAGTGCTTTTATTATCTTTACTTAGTTGTACAAAGGTGTTGCCTTCATTGGAGTAGTATATGAATACAGTGCATCTTGAGCATGTCATCCCTTTCAGTATTCTCTCCCATCCCTCCCAACATACTCCTTTCCTTACTTTTCTTAATTTTAGGTTATGTATTGAATTTTTTTGCCACTTAACATGGCAATTTATTTGATAAATTCAGAAGGCTCTTATCTACAATTTACTAGAAAAAAGTTATGACTAAAGTGGGTGTGATGAACATGGCAGAACACTAGTTTTGAGCAAAAGCCCCAGTGAAGAGAACTAGGATCTGAGTTCAAGTCCTAGCACTGGCACCAAAGAGTTACCTAAAGAGAGACACCCCCATCATTCCTGGTTTATTACATGAAAAGAGCTACAGAGGTGCATATCATAACTTCATTTATTTGTCTTTGTATTGAATTTCCTGTCAAGCATACCACTTAGCTTAGCTCTGTCCCAGGCCAGAGTATGAGAGACCTCCTTCTTATGGTTTGAATATCCCTACCAAATGCATGCTGAATTTAAATTGAGAGGTAAGACCAGGTAAAACCAAATGAAGGCTTCTTTTCAGGATTTTGAGTCACAATAAACAGACTTGAATCAGTGGATTTTTAGCTCTCTCTATCTCTGTCCCTGTATCTCTCTGTCTTTCTTTGTCTCTCTCTGTGTCTGTCTGTCTGTCTCTGTCTCTCTGTCTCTCTGTCTCTCTGTCTCTCTGTCTCTGTCTCTGTCTCTGTCTCTGTCTCTGTCTCTGTCTCTCTCTGTCTCTCTCTCTCTCTCTCTCTCTCTCTCTCTCTCTCTCACACACACACACACACACAGTTGTTCTCTTTCTGTCTTGGGTTGTACCCATTTCAACAAGTGATGCCTTGCAGAGATTTGATCTGAAAGAAGGTAATCACCAGATGCAGCCTTGGACTGCCCAACATCCAGATTTTCAGAAATAATTTTAAATTCCTTATATATTATTTAGCATCAACCATTTCTAATAATTAAGAAATAAAACCACACAGAGACATTCTTGATGTAGGTCAATCTTTGGAATAGAAAGTAGGGTGGGGAAGATTAGAAAATAAATCTAGAGACAAAAGGCAATCATATTTTGGATCCTCTTGCCAACATCTTGGGAAGATATTTGTGAAATAAACAGATTTTTAATAAACTATTATTGGCTATTATGTATCCTAATTACATTCTAGTTGGCATAGAGTTAAGAGAAAAGGGGATTGTTTTTCTGTTCCAGTTCTGAGGTTTGAACTCAGGGTAGAGGTGCTGTCCTTGAGCTTTTATTCTCAAGGCTAGTGCTCTACCATTTGAGCCATAGTTCCACTTCTGGATTTTTGGTGATTGGTCAGAGACAACAGTCTCATGGACTTCTCTAGGTTGGCTTTGAACCACGATTCTCAGACCTCAGTCTGCCAAGTAGCTAGGGTTATAGGTATGCGACACTAGTGCTTGGCAAAAGTAAATAGTTTTATTACAGGAATACTTGAAAATGACATCCTGACACTTTTCTTTAAAAAAAACTTTATTGTAAAGGGGATGAACAGGAGGTTTACAGTTATATAAGTAAGTTAAAAAATACTTATCCTCTCCTTCATTTTCTTCCCCTTATTCCTCTCTTTTTCTCTCCTCAAAGGTTCATTTCCAACACAGTGTCAAGTGAGTATCATTGTTGAATTAGATCATCCTTTGTCCTGCTGTTTCTGTGATTCCCTTTCCCTTCCACAGATTGGATAAACTCATATAAAAGATAAAGGGTATAGAAAACTGAAGAACATCTTGTTTCCAATACTTGGGGTTCATGTTAATATACTTCATTGTATATGATCCCTTGCACTTAAGAATTGGGCTATTGAGATCCCCTGTTAAGAATATCATAGAGATATTCTATTATTACAAATGAGAGAAACCATTCAACCTACTTTTCTTTGGGCCTGGCTTACTTCACTTAATCTTATTTTTTCCAGGTCTTTCCATTTTCTTAAGAATGGGGCAATGTCATTCTTTCTGATGGAGTCATAGAACTTCATAATATATACCACATCTTTTTGATCCGCTCATCTACTGAGGGGCATCTGGGTGGTTTTCTTATCTTAGCTACTGTAAATAATGCTGAAACCAACATCTACAAATTCAATGCAATACCTATCAACATCCCAACTTCATTCTTTAATGAAAGAGAAGCAATCCAAAATTTCATACAGACTAATAAAAAAACCTCGAACAGCCAAAACAATCCTTAGCAAGAACAGTGCTGGAGGAATATCAATACTGAACTTCAAACCCTACTACAAAGCTGAAGTAATCCAAACACCTTCTACTGGCACAAAACAGACCTGAGGATTAACAGAATAGAACTGAAGATCCAGAAATGAACCTGCAGACTTATGGCCATCTAATCTTTGATAAGGGACTCTTCAACAAATGGTGCTGGCAGAACTGGCTAAACACATGTAGAAAATTGAAGTTGAATCCTTATATATCTCCCTGTACCAGAATCCATTCCAAATGTCTCAAAGACCTTGGGATGAAAGCAGATACCCGGAAAACATTACAGGAAGGAATACGAGAAACACTAGGGCTCCTTGGCACAGGTCAAAACGTCCTTAATAATGACTCAGAATAAAAAAAGAAAACAAATAAAAGAAAGGTTGCGCAAATGGGATTGCAGTAAACTTCAGAGCTTTTGCCTGGTAAAGGACATAGTGAGCAAGATAAATAGAAAGCCCACAGAATGGGAGAAGATCTTCTACAGTCATACAACAGACAAAAAAGACTCATATCTAAAATATTCTTAGAGCTCAGACAATTAAATCCTGCGGAAAACAAATTCCCAAAGAATTAACTACCCCACTAACAAGTGGCCTAGAGACTTAAAAGAGAGACTTCTCTGAAGAGGAAATAAGAATGGCCAATAGATACATGAAGAAATGCTCCATAGCTTTGGCCATAAAAGAAATGTAAATCAAAACAACACTGAGGTTCTACTTACCCCAGTTAGAATGGCCATTATCAAGAAATCTAATAACAAAACATGGTGGCAGGAATGTGGCCAAAGGGGAACCCTACTACATTGTTGGCGGGAGTGCAAACTTGTAGAGCCAGTCTGGAAAGCAGTAATGAGATTCCTCAAAAGACTATAAACATAGAGCTCCCCTATGATCCAGCAATCCCACTTCTGTGCATTTACCCAAATGATCACAAAGAAGGCCATGCTAGTCATGACCATTTTCTAGAGCCCCAAAGTGCATAGAAATTCTATACTACGATAGAGTGGCACTTACCACATGTTCAAATTTCTTTTCCCCTTAAACATTTTATTCACTTTTCTGTAGGTACACAAAGTATACAGGATAAAGTTTCTTAACATTTAAACGTATCCTCAATCTCAAATCAGCATCTCTTTCTTTCTTTCTTTCTTTCTTTCTTTCTTTCTTTCTTTCTTTCTTTCTTTCTTTCTTTCTTTCTTTCTTTCTTTCTTTCTTTCTTTTTTCTTTACCATATCAGCTTTCAGGAACCTCTTCCTGTCTATTTTCAACGTCTCCCTCCTAGAAATATGGTAGTAATTAAGATTTGTAACAAATTACTATTGCTCCCAAAAGTTATGTATTGGCAGAAGAAATTAAGTATTCTTCCCACTATGTAAGTTATAAAAACTGCAATTGCCCCTCTGTACAGTATTTTCACAATTTAAAAAAAGTAACAACTTTCAAGGTAAAAACAAAACTGCAATTGGTGCATTAATTCTCAATTCTCATTGTGACCAGAAAGATATAATCTTAAATTATTGTACTGGTTCATTATCTCAGTTGGGAAGAATGGAATTAGATGTTCCAATCTAGTGTCTTAACTTCTCCATATTGGTAGCAATGATTGCTAGTATATACCAAGTACATTTTCAGCTTATAGCTTCCCTTCTTACAGTTGTCTGCTGATTGTGAGGGTTTAGAAATCACCTGTGTTTAGGAGATAGATGGAAAGACCATGCAGAGATGTAGCTAGACTCACTAGTCTCTCTTTGTTTTCACAAAGCATATTGGAAACTATGCCTTCACAAATGCTGTTGAGTTTTAATTGGATGTGCCCAAAGATGGAGCCTGCTAAAAAAGAAGTTTTTCAATCAGAATAGTTGTTTCTACTAGCAAAAGGAATCCTATTAAAAAGAAATGAGAAATTCTATCATCTTCTGTGAATTTTACCTTTACTGACTGAACTGTTCCCCAGTTTTCTGAAGTAAATTAAAAGCAAAAAGATATGATGCTACAAAAGTTGGCTGATTTTCATCCTAATCTCTCTTCTAAATTATTTTTTAAATAGGCTTTTAGCTCCCTTCTATCAATGGATCATATAAAGAGAAAATGGAAGTCTGCAAGGTAGCAGAGGTTCTTACCTACGACAAGACCATGTTGTATCCTCATATCAGACTTGGCAGATTCAACAACTTAAAGATAAAATTTCTTGTTTTTAATTCACTCAATCTATGAAGTGAGTTGTGGCAGCCCAAACAGACTTGATGCACTTTGGAAAACTGTTTAACAAACTATCATTCTGTTAAAAAATAAACATGTTTATTCTGTAACATTTATAACATATTTATTTATAATATTTGATATCCATACATAGCATATTATTTCAAATATAAAATATCATATATATTATATATATGATATTTGATATATGATCTGAGGATCGTGGTTCAAAAGCACCCCGGGCAGGAAAAGCCCTTGAGACTCTTATCTCTAATCAACCACTAGAAAACCTGAAGTGGTGTCATGGCTTAAGCGGTAGAGTGCTCGCGTTGAGCAGAAGAGCACAGGGACAGTGCCCAAGCCCAGAGTTCAAGCCCCACAAAAGTCAGGTGTGCTGTAAGACTAGGATGGAGGGGAAGGAGTCTTTAATCCTGCCTAGGGATTTCTGCAGAATCAAATAAGGTCATTACATTTGAGACCTTTTACTTCTTCCTTCCTTCCTTCCTTCCTTCTTTCCTTCCTTCCTTCTTTCCTCCCTTCTTTCCTTCCTTTCTTCCTTCCATTCATCCTCCCTTCTTCCCTTCCTCTCTTCCTTCCTCCCTCCCTTCCCCTTCTCTCTCTCTCTCTCTCTCTCTCTCTCTCTCTCTCTCTCTCTCTCTCTCTCTCTCTCTCTCTCTCTCTCTCTCTCTCTTTCTGAAAGATACATTCCAATTGGAATAAATAGGGAAGAATATTCTAGACTGGAGATATACATTTTTAAAATCATAAAAGTTTAAAAGAAAATATTCCTTTAACTTAAAAAAATGATACTGGTGTTTGAACTCAGGATCTGGTTCATGAGACATTCTTCCACATAAACCATACCTCCAGCCAAGATTTTGTCTTTTCATTTATGTATGTGTTGTTTTGTTTGTTTGAACCAAGATTCTCCATGAATAACTAGCTAGGCTTAAAAGCATAGCCATTAGTGTCTGGATCTCTTTTAATTTCTTTAATGTGAATATTCACATATATCTTGTAAAGTCAGAACAGTGCAAAAAGACTTTAGGCCTGAACTAATGACAACTTTAGAATGCATCCTTCTATTCTGTGATTCTAACAAGCCCTAGGGTGGATTGGTATCACTGAACTTAATCACACAACCCTTTTTGTTCTTTACTGCCTCTTAATTGATCATTTTATCATAATTTTCTACTGCAAATTCTAGACTGATTTATTTAATTATCAGCATTCCTTAGAGTAAAACTTTGCATCCAGGTCTCTAGGTGAGATCCCAGCATTCTTCATCAGAGATCAGGTTCAGAAAATGAGAATCACAGACAAAAGAAATTATAATTGATTAGTGCAGTAAAGGGGTTAATATATTTATCTGCACATATAATGTACCTTTGCAGTCAGTGTTTAAAGTATGTACATGAGCTTCAGAGATTCACATTTTCTTCCATTCTTTGATGGGTGTTTAATAACTTGTTTTTAGTATACTGAAAAAGTGATTTATGCTTTTTTTCAAAAAATAAGAAAGGAAGAGAACATGCATAACTGTGGACTTTCTGTTGCATTTTATATGCAAATTTACCACCCTATATTTTCAAATTATTCCCAATAGGCCATGTTAGTACAATTTAAATTTATGTAAATGTGTGCACATTTAAGCCCTTTTTGAACAATAGCTAAGATGAGGGAATTCTCAGAATATTTCTAACAAGTATGAATTTGGAACCATTACACTTTACATTCATCTTGTGTTTGAGAACATTTTCAGATTTTTCTTTTAGGTAGAAAATAGGATGGTTATCTGTTTTGTGGGGGTGTCATTTGTTTTGATTAAAATATCCATGTTTACTCTAATACTGTTATTTACTGGTGAATGCTGAGTCTTTTCAGAAAATATGTGTGTTCTTTTTGCTTCTTTTGTTTTATTGTTAGTTATTAGCAAGTTGTACCTTTAAGACATTTTAACTGTGAATAAGGTATTATTGACAGTTTTTATTGGAATTGTACTACATTATAAAAGAATTATCATAGAACTCAAATCAAATCTTTGTAAACATGGTCCATCATATTCTTTTGTACAAATGTACTTAAATTACACCTATGTTCTGTGGAGTATGTATTTATTAACTGATTCTTGGTTTGTGCTTACTAAGACTTGAAATATAATAGGATTTCCAGAAGATACTGTAGTCCCATAGCCCTTTGTTCTGTCACTATTATTAATTTACAAATGAACGCATACAGCAGTGAATTTGATTACTTATTGGTTCCAAAACAAATCACATTTTAATGAAGCAGTGAGACTTTGTTGTGCTATTTCTTCCCTTTTGATCAGTTTAAGGAAAGAAAAAAACGTGAATGCTTTGAAGCATACATGTGTTCCGTGTGATTAATTGAAATGTAGTTTTGGAGAATGATCACAGCCCACCCAAATGGGACTAGAACTGAACTTGGCTGAGATTTGATTAGGTGATACAATAGAGATAAAATGATTGTGTTAATACCGATTCATTTGCAAGGGATTGTTGCAAACCACCAGGATGAGTGAGGACAGAGAATAAAAGCAAATCCCCATTTGGTATTCACTGCATTATCACCAGCAGGAAAAAAATTTGCAAGGTCCTGAGCCTTGTATTTCTTCTACAAAATGATATAACATACTTTCTTCCTGGCTAGTTATAAGACAGGCTTTTAGGTAAGTAGTGAGAGATTCAGGATTTACTGTGTGAGATTTTAAGATTAAAGTTATTTTCCAACTGCCACGTTGAATCAAAAGTACATAATAAAAGAGAAAGAAGCGTATAATATTTGTGGTTAATTGTGCACATCAAAATTGCCATTAATAACCTTATATTTTATTTCAGTATAAAAATAAAGTGCTGCACATTAAGCCTGTGAAGAATTTTAATATGATACTCTAGATATTTGTAAGGGAATTATAAATTTGCTGTCTGAGGGTGTTTGTCATGGCAGAAGCTTTTAATCAGTCTTTTTGTTACTTAGTGAATGGCTTTAAAAAGGAGTGTGCAAGATGTATGCACAAACGTGGTTGAACCCTAAATGAATGTGACTGCAAGGATCCAACAACAGGTACGTGCCAACAGAACGTAGTGAATGTAAAGCTGCCAATAAAATACAGACAGTGGAGTGAAAGGCACTCTTAATCAGCAGCCTCTGGAAAGCTGCATGAGCTCAGCTCTGAGCTCAGCTCTGCTGCCCAACAGTACTTAGTGAGAAAGAGAGGCCCATATGCTGAATTTCATTCCTCAGGCTCACACGCGCTTTTGGATTGAATTGACGGCTTGTGGCTGCTGCACAAGACAGAGGGTAGCCTTCCCCTAATCTCTCCTCAGGATTTCAAAATAACTTCTTCCCTCTGAAGAGAAGGCAAAATAAAAATTGTAAAAAGCTGAAACTCCGGCTGTTACCAAAGGAACAGCACAAGCTTCTGGAGCCATGCTTATAGCTAGCCAGAGGACAACGGAGCATTAGTGTTAGAGAAGGGGTGGGCGGAGGACCTGGGACTCCAGCAGCATCGCCAGCGGGCTCTTCAGCCACTGTAGGACAGGACCATAGAGCCAGCTCTCAGCATCGGTTCAGCCTCATCTGGCACCTGTGTCTTCTTGTGGCCACAAGCACAGTGGTTACTTGCTTGCAGATGGTACTAAGGACATGGCACAGAATGCGGTGGTATACAATGGCATATGAGTTCTCTGAGCTTTTATTCAAATGTCTCTCATTAACTTTCCCTGTAGTTTGCCTGTCTGTTACCTAAGAAAATAGTAAATGATGGCAAATGAAGAAAATAATAATTATTTTTATATTATCAGACATTCAAATTTAGGGTTAAGTCAAGTTTATCTTTCTTTTTTCTTTTTCATTGTTTTATTTTTTGTTTTGAATATATTTTTATTGTAAAAATACTGTATAGTTATATGAGTAAGGTAGTGAGTACATTTCCTATGGAGCATTGTTACCTCTTCCTTTGTTTTTCCCCTACCATCCCTTCCCTCCCACCTCCCCAATTCCTCCCTCCCTCCTCCCATTGAAGTTGTAAAGTTTGATTTCAACATAGTGTCCTGTACATCTCATTGTTACAGTAGGTCATCCTGTATGTTTGTTTCAGCATTTTGTTATTTTCCTTCCCCTCCCCAAATTAGAAAAATATAAGATGTAGGGCACTGGAATCAACTACAATGAAAACAGGGGTTATACCATGGGGGGAAAACATACAAAAGAAACAAAAAAATTCACATGATACATTATAAGAACATTAAAAACAGAAGCAAGAAAGATAAAACCACTGTGTTTCTATCTGGGTGTTCATTTCGCTTAAAATCATCTTATATGATCATATGTACATAGCTTTTGAGCTTTTCCGCTTGTCTTAGACATATAATAGTTATTGAAAATAAGGGAAATCATGGGACCTATGTTTCTTTGGGCCTGGCTTACTTCACTTAATTTTCCCCCATTCTTTGCATTTCCTAACAAATGGGGCAGTAGGTAATAGATTTCAAATTAAAATTAGGGAGAAGAGATAAAGAAGTTCACTGCCTACTAAATAAGGGAATCTTTCCTTTAGGAGGATATTACAGTTCTAAGTATCTGTTCACCTAACAATGGAGTGCCCAAATTTACCCAGGAAACATTACTTTCCCTAAAATCACACATAGATACAAAGACATATCTTTCTTTTTAAAAATATTTCTTTATTCAGATTAAGTGATTACACAAACTTCACAGTATTGTGCATAGTGATTCTTAGCTAAAGTCACAAGCACATTTTAACCTTCACAACGTAAATTGTCATTATCATGGTCTATAAAGCTTATGAACTCTACTAACTTTGACAATACAACTATTTTTTCCAAATTGGGTGATATGTACATTTCTTTCCTTTTGCTTAGTATAAGCTGTTCCCCTTTCTCTCTCATTCCCTCCCTCCCATTGCTGCCCTTGAGTTGCTTAGTTCACTTTCATCAATGTCCAGTGGGGTCAAGTTTATCTTGTGTGTGTGTGTGTGTGTGTGTGTGTGTGTGTGTGTGTGTGTGTGTGTGTGTGTGTGTGTGTGTGTGCTTCTTACTGATACTCAGAGCTTTATGTCTTTTCCTAACCTTTAAGCTCATGGTTTGCAACTCTATCACTTGAGTCATTGTTCTACTTCCAGCTTTTTTCTGGCTAACTGGAGATAAACCTCTCCTGAGTTTATCTGCCTGGGCTGGCTACAAACTTTGCTCCTCAGATCTCAGTCTCCATAGTAGCTAGGACTACAGGCATCAGCCCCTATTGCCTAGCGAATCTCTCACGCTCATGCCTGAGTTCTGACTAATATTTTAAAAAGAATTTTTGAAGATTTTATGACCAATAGAAACACATTGTTGACTTTCCACAGAAATGTATTGATCCTAAAAATCTCAAAACTTTCTGAAATTATTTTTTCACAGTATCAATTATAATATTAGTACTGAAACTAATTTTCCTCAGATTTCATGTCTTCTGTCCATCCACCTCCTAAATTTTATATATTGTTAACATTGTATTTGAAATTACCTTTTCCCCCAGAATCCTAAAAATTATCCCTGGCAAATTATCCCTATCCTGAAGGATAATAGTTTAAACTATTCATACATTTTCTAAATGAATAGAAGAAGCAAAAAAAAAAAGCCTTTAATTCCTGCTTAGGGAGGCTGAAATAAGAAAATCAAAAGTTTGACGCCAATCTAAACCACTTACAGATATCTTACCTTAAAAAGACCAAAAAAGTAAAGAACAACAAAAGAAAAAGGGAAAATGGGGGGAAAACCCAAAAAATGGAAAAAAGGATGTTGTATAGATCTTAATAAATCTTAATAATTCTCAATATTAGATTATGAATTGGGCTTTCATCAAAACTACAGAAAACATGTATGTAAGCATATGTATGTATATATGAAAATATTACATTTATTCTTTTTTTATTGTAAAGGTGATGAACAGGGTTGTTGCAGTTACAATAGTAAACCCTGGTTTATTTTCTTCCATTACCAAACCTTCACATGGACTTCAATAGGATCCCAGTTCTTGTCTACCTTAAACACAGCTTTAAAGAAGCAGGTCAAGGAATGCTTCGTCAATGGACATATGATCGTGTGGCTGTCTCTACTATGCTTTCTGTGACTGAAATGCTTCAATTTGTTATACGGCTCTTGGAAGAAAAAGACCAATCTTTATCAGTGTTCATGGCTTTATGGTTCCTGGTCCCTTTCTCTTAGCAGGATTGTTCTTTAAGCATGAATCCTCCACTTCAGTGCCATTAGCTGGGTAATTCCTTTGTCTGGAGTGTTTTCTTTCCTTTACTGAATAGATTTTTACTCTTTCTTCCTATTTTTGCTCTACTGTAACTTTTCCATCTTGTGTTATGTGAATGGTCTTCAAGTTTTTATTATATCAACATTTAGATTGCAGACAAGAGCTTCCTTTTACATTTTTTTTAACTCATTTAAATCCTCTTAACTCACCAAAGATATCTTTCCATTGTATTTCAAATTCAGGTACACAGATCAATACTGTTTTGTTTTCTTTTTTCTTTATTTTCACAATAAATCAATTGTACCACCATGATTAGAAAAGAATAATTTCCTGAGACAATTGTTTTTGCTGCCACTGTTTTGCTTGTGTTCAAGTTTCTATCAATTTGTATGAATATAAAGCTCTTGCAATGAAAATTAAGCTCCTATGAAAAAGAATGATTTCAGTTTTTGAAGTAAGCTCTGTTTCTTCAAACTATATCAAATTTTTATTTATATTGACCTCTTTTTTGTTTTCTGACAATGTTTCAAATTTAAGATTCTTCAAGACTTAGCTGACTTGTTTGGAACATAAATATCTAAAGTTGTCATCTCAGGTCAAATATTTCTGGCAAGACAAGATATCTTAAAATCCATATATAGATATATTGTTTTTTACACTTAAATCTTATCCTCTCTGCTGATTTTATAGTCATTTATTTTTGTGTTTACAAGCTATGCTCTTATCATTACTTCAACTTATTTTGTACTTACTATGGTTCTTAGATTTTTGTCTTCCCCATCCATAGAGTTAGCTTATTTGTGGATTTATTGTTACATAATCATTTACTTCCATATTGAAGTGAATGTATTTTGTTTCAAATATGTAATGAACCTTATAGATTTAAGAATGTAATACTTAAAAATTGGAGGTGATAGACATGCTGAAACTGATTTGAGCACCACAAAATGTATCAGAATGTCACGTAATACTATGGAACTATAAAAAATGTGAATGTTTTTATGTATTAGTTAAACTAAATTTAACAAAAGTGAAGCATTTCTTTAATTAATATATAAGGGGCTGTCAAAGTTTATAATTATTATTTGATATTTTAAAAGATTTTTTATCTTTTTCCTTATAGTATATGTGCATTAACTTCATATCCATAAAGAATTAATCTTTTCTATATTTTATGTTTAGTGGCTAAAGAAGTAATATGGTTTTAAGGGAAGCTTGAACTCATGGCCTGGGTGCTATAACTGAGCTTTATCACTTGAACCACAGTCCCATTTTCAGATTTTGGTTATTAATTGGAATCAAATGTCTCATGGTCTACCTGGGCTGGCTTCGAACCATGATTCTCAGATTTCAGCTTCCTGAGTAATTAGAGTTATTACTGGTGTGAGCCACCAGTTTCTGGTAAAATTTAGCTTTTATTTGCTCATGGGTTTACTTCAAGAAAGCTCTGAATGTTCTCTTAAGGAAAAGTAACTCATTTTGTATACAGAAATAGACTTTTATTTACAATTACCAATGTCTCTGCCATATGTATCGTCTTACAAAACTGTAACATAGATAATTTATAACTGATATTTTCCTGGTTGCAGGTTAAAATGGATCTTGATTATTCATTCTTCTGTGACTTTATATTATCTAAGATTGCACAGGACTAAATTCTCCCAATGCTCTTCCATATTGACTCATTTACTCATCATTCATTTACTCCCTTTTAATATTATTAAACAGTTGCAATTAAGGGCTTTCCGTTGCATATGTCAATTTATGTGTACAACAGCCCTTCATCAATATTTCCTTTTGTAGTTTACCCTCTCATCATTCATCCACACCTATCTCCTCAAGTTTCCTAGTTCTACAAATATGTACATTGAGTAAAATGCCTGCATTCACTCATCATTCCTCTTTCCATTCATCAGCTCTCCTTGTTCAGACCCCATGCCCCTCAAGACGTGTTTCAGGATTCTGGTATTCATTTTGTTAAGCTCATTGATAATTTTTCAAAAGGACTGCATCCTGAAGTTTGCATATATTACCCCTACAAAGGAGTTTTATTATGGTTTTTCTATATATTAATTCAGTGTATTCCTTTCTAATACCTTTTGCCCCTTTATAAAACAATTTCAATAGGTTTCATTTATTTGTTTTTAAAAACGCATATAACGTACTGTGACCATATTCATCCTCTCTCTAAACCATCTTCTTTTACTATTCTCCTTCTCGATAGTATCTCTTCCCAAACAAATCCTGTCATTTATTTTTATTGCCTATATACGTATGAGAGATAATATTAATTAGTTAGCTTTCTTAGTCTCATATATTGGGCTTCATATGATGCACCTTTTGTAATAGTTTCTTTTGTAATAAGTAATCATTAAATATCATATAACTTTGCTTTCCACATGTACATTTAAAATATATATATACACAATGGACCCTTACAAGTACTGAAGGTAAATACTAGTTTCTTTCAAAAGTAAAAAGAAAAATGTTTGAACAAACATCTTTGAAGGCTTGTTTCTGCATCTGACAGTATTTTTTGTAGAAATACTTTTAAGCCATTGTATTGTAGTTTTAGATATTATTTGACATAGATACATTTTTCCAAGAAATTTTCAGTCAATTCCTAGTCTTTCAGGTACAGAAATATCTTGGTTGTTGTCGATAGACCCTTGTGGCTTATTATAGCACAATGGATGCATAGTAATTTCTAACAATATTTGAACAGGAGATGTGATTTCCTTTTGGTTATTGGTGTTTTTCTTTTTTTCTTTTTTTTTTAATTGTATTTTATTTTATTTGAGAACATACTGTACAGAGAGGCTACAATTACATGGGCAGGATAATGCATACATTTCTTACCAAGCATTGCAGCCTCCTCCTTTGTTTACCCTTCACTTAATAGTTTGATATGAATAGAAATGCTGAAAATTGCAAGTAATTGTTTTAGGCTCTAAAACTACATATTTGCCTCTATAAAAATAAATCTGACAATTTGGGCCATAATTACCTTTATAATTTCTTTCTAGCCATACAAAGCTATTAAATGGGGGATCTAGGGCCAAGGTCGGCTGCTGACAGGATGGAAGCCACTTTGGATCAACACCTGGAGGCCACAATGAAGAATGCGTCCATTGCTGGAGTCTTGTGCACAGAATCACAAGGACTTAATCTGGGCTGCTGGGGTACTCTGTCAGATGAACATGCTGGACTGATATCTGTTCTTGCTCAGCAAGCAGCTAAGCTAACATCTGACCCCACTGATATCTCTAGAATCAGATAATAAGAATACTATGATCCAGAAACATGGCAGTACACAAAATGTCCTCTTGACATCTCATGTCAGTTTTCTAGAAGCCTGTCATAGGGATTCAACCGATCAATGCTATTTAAAACTTGTAAAACTATTTAATTATACTTTTAAAACTATTCCAATGGTTAGATCATCCACTTAATGTACACTGGGCGCTTTTCTATTTATATAAGTTGCTTTTAAACTAACCTCTTAAGATGTAACAGTTTTTCATCTTCAAGGCCAGTGCTCTACCACTTGAGCCACAGCTCCACTTCTGAATTCTTGGGGGTAGTAATTTGGAAATAAGAATCTCATGGACTTTGCTGCTCAGGCTGGCTTCAGACTACAATCCTCAGATCTTGGCCTTCTAAGTAGCTAGAAGTGAGTACAGGCATGAATGGCAGGCACCTGGCTAAGAAAGGATCATGTTTTGAAGCATGTTTCTTTGTGTCCAAATATAATA
The DNA here is from genome assembly GCF_024711535.1 of Dipodomys merriami. Taxonomy (NCBI): domain Eukaryota; kingdom Metazoa; phylum Chordata; class Mammalia; order Rodentia; family Heteromyidae; genus Dipodomys; species Dipodomys merriami. The sequence continues at coordinate 107,344,539 of NW_027202270.1, forward strand.
TGGATGTAGTGAGGAACAAGGGGTTTTCAGTAGGAGGAAATGGCTATGACAGGACAAACCAAAATGAGTATTTATGTAATAACAAGTGATCTAGTTTGATTGGTTAGGCAAGAGGTGAACAATTGGTTTCAGTCACTTTGTCTATAGAATTTTCTATATATAATAAATCTGTTTGGAAGAAACCTTAAAAATGTTATTTAATGGACAAAATGCATGAAGAGTGCTTTTAGACACTGGACAAACTGGTAGACCAGTTTGAGGGAAACAAATGAAAGAGACAAACACATTCTTTTTTTTTCCACAAATGTTTTCTCTCTGACGGAAGAAAGTGGAATTCAACACATGGCAATGAGGCCCACATGGAGATGGGTAGAGGCTATTTTAGAAAGCACAGAGCAGAGCTGAGCAAAGCTGTTCATCTTGTGGCAACAGGGGAGCCGAAAGAGAGGAAGAGGTAAGGGACCATTCTAAAGGTAAAGCCCATAATGTTCTAACATCTTCCTACTAGGTCATAACTTCTAAAAAATCACCACTTCCCAGGATCTGTACACATTGGTGTCAAACCTTTAACAGCTAGCTTGTGTGGGACTGTTAAAACCCAATACATAATAAGTAGAAACTCTGTAATCTTAATTCAACATGCCAGGGAAGTCTTAGCAAGCATAATCAAAGGAAGTGTGCTACCTGATGTTAATGATTGAAAGTGAAAGTATCTCAATACAGAATCCATCTGTATTAGTCTTTCTGATTATGTTCTACTTCTTGTCACTAATAATAGTAGAAAATTACAAATGGTCTACTGTTAAATTTAGAAATATTGTCTGATGTTTGACAGCTTATGGCAGTTCCCAACTTATGATGATTTTGGAGTGCCATTGTAAAATAACTTGCCACTTAAATTTTACTACACCTGCATGGAAAGAAAGGAACAGCATCTGGGATGTGTACTTTTTCAATGTTCCTTGTACCAGGAATTTTTGTATTTTTCTGTTCTTTACCCTAGATATTTAATATAGGATAACTGCATGACATGCAAAACAAAGACTTGCCAGATCATAGTACTCACATTTCTGTGTGAATTTATCATGTTTTCTAATTTTTATTTTGTATTTTTACCCAAATCTTTTTCCTATATTGTATTCTTATATCCTACATGTGATCTCTTAGTAGCATCTTTCATTTCTCTCCTCCCAGAGTTTTAATATATTATTGAAAAATTCTACAAAAAAGACAAAAATTCAAATGATTCCAAGAGATTACTAGGTCTCATGTGGTAGTGCAAGTCTATAATCTCAACACTAGAAAACCTGAGTTAGGAAATGACCAGCTGCAGGACAGTATGAGATACAGAATTTTTTAATGTATTTTAATCTCCTAAAACAAAAGGAAAGCAAAAAAGAACTGACAAGAGGTTAAGTAAACCTAAATCTATAGAAGATTGATGTTAAACTTCCTAAATAATGATATTAATTGATTTTCATCAATTCCTTATCCCCTTAAAGTCTGCGAGTATTCCCAGAGGGCCTAACATCATTTTAATTTCTTACTTTAAAAATGGGGCTCTGTGTGGTCAAACACACCTGTAATAGCAGTACTTGGGAGTTAGAAATTGAGAGAATTATGGCTCAAGGCCAGGCTGGACAGAAGCTCACTGAAAAGTTATTTCAGCAAAAGCAAGGTGGGCACACATCTGCATCTCTAGCTACACAAGAGGCATAGACAGGAAAATGAATCTCTTCAGTGACTTTCAACAAAAATGTTACCTACCTGAAGGATAACTTTGAGAAACCAAAAAGGGCCAGGGCATGTCTAAACTAGCAGAGCACCTGCCTAGTAATGATGAGGCCCTGAGTTCACTTCCCAGTACCACACATGTATATCCAGGATGGCAGTTGGTCTACTTTCTAATCCCCTTGATTCTTTGTGAGTCACACATCTCCTTAAATTTACCTGTAATTTTTCCCAAGATTTTAAAAATCACATTAATGTTCTAGAGTTAACATTTCTTTTCTATTTTTGGAAAGTTTATCACTTTATAATATTTCATCCAGCATCTTTTTAGGTAGATTTCCCTCTCCATAATTTGAGAAGTTGGTACATTGATTCCCTATCTCTACCTAGATAAATTTCATGGTATAGACCACATACATAGAACATTAATGAAAATTATCTTGGGGAACAGTGTGTGACTCAGAATTTTATCACTCATATGTAATCAATGGAAGTACTATCTCCTGGTGTTTTTTGAGCTGGATTTCAATGGTAATTCCTGTTTAAATAGAAAGAGTAAAACTATATTAAATAGAAAGAGTAAAACTATAAAAAAAAGAGTAAAGAGCTACTGATTTAGTCTGAAAGGTAGCCACATCAGAACAATCTGTCAGGAGTCATTTAGTGACTACCATTTCTGTACTATTCTATGGAGAATGTGCCAAATCATGTCATTAACCACATTTCTGTCCAGATGCAGTGGTTGACTGACTTCAGACTTGAAGTGAAAGGCAAACACAAGCTACAGCTACCACTCTAGATTTGACAAGAGGAAAATCCATAGCCATATGACTCTGGACGTTTGCCAGAAGCAATCTTATATAAATAACTCTGAACTCAGGCTACAGGAGCACATTGAAATTCAAATGAGGGCTTGAGAGCTTCCAGGTTCATTTAAACACCTCAGCATGGAATTATTCAGCAGTGTCCCAGTGCTGCAGGACAGATTCTTCAGAGCCACTGCCTGTCTATATTTAATTTAACCCTAAAGTATCTTTGCCAATCCTTTGCAGTCATATTATATTAATTTATAAAATGTTTTAAAGGAAAGCAATACTAAGTGATTTGTTGATAGCCTAAAATGTTCTGTTGGTAGCAGAAAATATTCTACAGTGCAATGACATCGGGATTCATTTATTTTTCCTTGATAGATAACATGTCCATATTTCATATATCTTGTGAATGTTGTGTGTGTTTGTTAATGGGGCTTGATTTCTGCCAGAGGTGCTGTCTCTGACTGACTGAGCTTTTTCATTTGATGCTGGTGCTCTACCACTTGAAGCACAGCTTGACTTTTACTTTTTGCTGGTTAATCAGAGATAGGCATCTCATGGATTTATCTGCCCAGGCTGGCTTCAAACTATGATCCTCAGATCTCAGCTACCTTATTAGCTAGAACTACAGGTGTGAGCCTCTGGCTATTTCATCTTTCTATCAGCCAGACTTCCAGTGTTCATTAATGGTAAAAAGTGAAAACGAACATGATTATATTCATTGCCAAGATCAGAAGGCTTGGAGACTAAAGAGAATTACTTTAGAATAACTCATAAACTAGCACTGTCTTGAGAAACTCATGGTCACCATGGGTTTTGATATATGGTAACCTAGCTAGCTCTCATTTTGAAACTAAACAAATGTTACTGTCCATGGTGATCAATTATACAAGTAATTCCCATTTCATAAGTAGTTCAGAATGTTTAAATGAAATATCATGAATGTATATTACTTATAGTGATTCAACCTTATGAAATTTTAAAATTTTTTTCTCATTTATTGAGACTTTTGAAGGTTATTTGGCATTTCTTCCTTTGTTTTGAAAGCTCTCCATTTAGATTTCATCCAAATAATAAAAACAGAGATCATGTATAAGAAAAGTTTAACATAAATATAAATCATTTTATTTTCATGGAATAAATTTAGGAGGATACAATTTTATTCAAAGTATAGAGTTTTCAAATTTTAAATTCATTTCTAATATTCAGTGAACATTATTAACATTATTATAATTATTAATGTGGTTGATATTCCAGTGTTTCATTGATGATTTTTAGTTAATGTAATAAATATATTTATTTTCAGTCTCTCACACTTCCTATAAGTATATAGGGATTTATATTCATTGGAAATAAGAATTTGGCTGTTACAGTTCTGAGAAAGTCACATCATCCCTTTGTATGTAATGTACAGAGTAAACCTTTAACAGGATGCACTTCTCTAAAGCTCTTACTCATATAGCCTTTTGAGAAGGGGACCAAAATATATTTTTCTACACCTTTACCTCAGTCAGTGTTCATCAGACTACCCAAGATTTCTTGAAATGTTTAATGATTATATCCAGATTCTGAGAAGTTTTATTTTAAATCCTAAATGAGAAAATAATTTTAGTCCCATATCTAGAAAATGAAATGTGAAGCACAGGTTATTTTGATTGCTGCTGTTATTGCATCTAATTCATCTATGGTACCCCTAAATCTCCCAGGTATCATCATTTATTCTTTCATAAGGGCTTACATGCCAACATTATAGCCAGTTATGAATCTACTAGTCCATTTGCAAAGTAGAGGGTGTTCTAACTACATAATGTTGCCACTGATCTTTTTTAGTTACAACATTAGTTCCAGGAATGTAATTTATAAGACAGAATCTTCACTTCTTTTAAGATTCTTGAAATTTCTATTTCCCTAGCCCATGTGGTTCAAAGCAATATCTTAATTCATTTTAAACTTAAAACATTTTGCTTTGTGGTCATTTGATTTTGCTCACAAGATGTGCTTTATGCATATTCCTATGTCTGAAAGTTTTCCTTAAATGATCACATTATTCTTAGTACCCTTCTCTCACCTGAGGTCAACCTAAGTGTAAGAAAAACAATTTATATTCCCACATAAGTCCAAATTTAAAAAGAAATCTCTTACATTGAGAAGAATTGACCACTTCTCATTCTAAATATGGATGGCTAAATTTTTGCTCAACTCCTTCACTGCTCTGTGATTCAGATCAGTAATGAAGAATTCTGAGGACAAAAAAGCATTGTTCAATGTGTGTTGGACAATACTAAAAGTGGTGCTAAATGCAATTTTTGTGATTAAATACACTTTTAGTTCACAAAAATAATCTTTTCTCTCAAGTTATGTTCCTAAGTGGTTTGGGAACACTATCATAAGTTTTTGTTCATTTTTAAAATTTGGTTAATACTGTAGTTGCACAATGGCCCAACAATTTAACAAAATAAAACAATATGCCTGGTAATAGCTATCTTTGTCATTAAACAAGTTGCTTTATGAATTGAATAGAAGATTGTACTTTCCATCTTTTAAAATTAAGCTTATTTCTTGAGAAATTATTCAATACTTTAGTAAACAAGGTAAGATATTTCCCTATGTAAAGACATGTTTGGGAGAGTGGAATAATCACAGATGAGGTCTAGTCATTTGGAGACATGTTATTTTTCAGCCTAAGTAAGTCTAAGCAAGCCAGGCACCAGTGGTTCATGCCTGCAATCCTAGTTACTCAGGAGACTAAGATGTGAGAGTTTCAGTTTGCAATCAGCCTGGGAAACAAAGTCTGTGAGATACAGACTTATTTTATATCCAATTAATCATGAAACAACAGGAAGTGGAGCTGAGGTTTAAATGGTGGAGTATTAGCCTTGAGGAAAAAAATGCTCAAGGACAGCACCCACCCTTAGTTCAAGTCTCAAGACCATCACACACACACACACACACACACACACACACACACACACACACACACACATTTTGATTGATGACTATAGTAACATGAAGTGCTAAAATGAGAGATTTTTTTCCTAATGTACTTGTTGGATTATGGCAACAATGTTTTATTTCTCAGTAGATGATGGTTTCAGTTCTACCCATCTTTTATGCATATCCTGTGCTCTACTGAAAATTATAAGTCATTCTCCTGTACTCTACTAGTATAAGATAGTTCCCATGTTTGCCAGATGGATGATACACAAGCACTGCTTCAAATTGCTGTCTATTGAGAGTGCTCTGTCTACGTGCAATTTTTCACATTTTAGCTCACAGTTCTACATGCAAATCCAACATTAATGGAGATTGTGGATTTATGACACTGGAGACCTGTTATTTCTCTGGACAAAGATTAAACTTCTTCAGGTATTGTTTTCAAAGAGGAAAAAAATATACAACACAAAAATGAACGTACATTCAATTTAAGGTATATGTAGATGGTTTGATTTAATCCTTTAGTGAAATCCTAATACCTATTTTTATTTCAGTTTCATCTTTCTGCTGCCAATTATAGAATTACCTTATTAAACTATGCTAATTACAATGCAATGCCTTACTATGTTCACTTTAACTTGAAATTTTTAAAATTGTGGAAATCTCAGAGTGATACTCAAGTAGGATTTCACTAGAGTGGGTGTAAGTTGAAATGTAGATGAATTATTCTGATTTGAATAACTACAATACACAACTGTGTCTTCTTGAATATTTTATATTTACATATGTGCTATGTTCAGAAAGATATACTCTACCCCCTATTTTATACACTAACATTAAACTCTCAAAGTCATAGCCTTAGGAAGTAGTACCTATAAAATGTGGCTAAAGCACGTGGGATCAAGAACTTCTGGGACTAAGAGGAGTAAATTGTCATTGCAAGTTAAGCCATTCAATGTTTAGTATTTTCCTACAGTAGCCTTCATGGATCAAACTAACTATTTTCTTGACTTTTGATGACAAAGTTGTAGAAGAAAATCTAACTGTTGTCAGGGTATGCAACATACTTATTTCCAATGATAGGTAAACACAGCTAACATTCAAAACAAGACAGTCTTTTTATTCATGATAGTTATCAGTATACTCAGCTTCTCTGTTAGGTGGGGATCACTAAGTTTAAGTTTCCCATTTCCTAATCTATCACAGGAGAATTATTTTAACTTGGCTGAAAATATACAGGGTAAAGATTAAGCCAGGAATCATTTTGTAAGTTTTCTTAATAGATATCAACAGCCAATATTAGGCTATGTTTTCAAAACCGTGGTTTATTGTATGGACAGAATACGAATACAACTTCTTTTGTAATTCAGATTAAATTATCGTATTTAACTTGTTTTATTTCACTCTTTTGTGTATAAATATTTAGAGATTATAAATATTATTTTAATATTGCTTAACTTTCTTAACTTTTAATATTGCTTATCTTTCTTTTGTGATTTATTATATGTCATTACTAAAACAAAATAATGATTTCTTAAAGTGTTCTTGCTTCCTGATTCTGGGTTTCTTCACAGTTTTCTTCATGTCTAACAAAATTGCTCCATTCACTGCCTGAAATTCTTAGCTATGCTGAGTGTTAGTAAAACTCAAAATGTCAAAATAAAATGATAAAACTGAGACTGCCATATAGAATAGAACATTTAAACATCCAAATAAGAAAAATAACTAGAGACAGTATAGATCTGGAACACTGAAGTACACATACAAGTAAACTAAAAATATATATATATAGGCACACATATACATATATATAATTATGAATCCACAAAAAATCTAATAATTAATAGGACTGTACAGTGAGTATTGTTGAAGGACAGTTGCTAGTTATCATTTAATTAATTTTAAATTGTTGCTTTTTTCAGTCACTTAAAATTTCCAATGAATATAACTAGACATGTTGGTGCAAACCTGTAATCTCAGCAAGCAAGAGGCTGATGCAGGAGGATCACAAGTTCAAGGCTACTTTGTTCTATACACTGTTTGTCCAAAAATAAAAGTGGTAAAATAACAAATTAAAAACAAAACAAAATAACAACAATAATCTCTCCAACCTCAAATATTCTGGAAATCAACTATCTTAGCTCAGTAAGTGTAGCAACTTCCATGTTCCTCCTCTCAGATTTGATAGTACTGGAAATGTCCTATTTATCTGCTTTTTTTTTTTTTTTACTATAGCAGAGTACTTTAGACTAGTGAATGCTTAAAGAAAGGAGGTCGATTTCAGTTCATAATCTGGTGTATACACAGAGCAGAGAAAAATGTGTCTTCCTTCATCACTTCTGTAGAAGGGAAGCCAGCTGTACCTCCAGGTACAGCTGCAAGTGCAGTGAAATTTTAACATGATGTTCAGAAGAGGCAAACCAAATAAAAACCATTCCATCCCCTTTCATACATTTTAAGGTTGCCTCCTTCAGTGGGTCAAGAAGAAGAAAATGCTTCCACGGTCTTGATGTGTGGGCTTCGATCCAATACAACAGAAAGTATAAGGAAACGGAAAGCATCACACAGACAGCTGTGAAAGATATGAGTGGGATACATCAAGGATTGAGAGTGAAAGCAGTCCTCTAGCCTGGGTGATGAAGGAGACGTATTAAGTGGGATCATGACGACATCCTAAATTCAGCCAATATTGTATTGCTTGTGGCAATTTTAACTGGCAGTGGGTGAGTTTTCTTTTCTCTCTATGTTGTATACGTCTAGTAAGAACACTGAGGCTAGAGCTAGGGAGAATATAAATACAGTGAAGATATTTCTTGCCAATGAGATGTAATGAACTGCAAGATACAAAACAGAAAGATGATCAGGACTATGTATTTAAGGAGCAGAAATTTGGCTCATTTTGGAAAAACAAAACAAAACTCAAACAAAACCATCCTTTGTTTCAAGTGTGAAAACAGATTTCAGAGTCTATAGAAAGATAAAAACAATGCTTATAATTGTGTCTAGACTGGATGGACTGTGATCTTGAATATAAGATGGAATATTTGGAATTTCATTTTCTAGAGATTGTGAAGTTCTTGAATGAAATTGAGCCCTCAAGTGGCACTATAGAATTCTCTCTTGGAAGTGCTAAAAACATAACCAAGAGGAAGGCATGAGAGAATGAAGTCACAAAATTTAGGAGGCCATTGTTTGAGGAAGAGAGAGAAGCCTGAGCCTACAGTACAGAAGAAATGAATTTGTGATAGGGTGAACAATTTCAACACGCTTTTGTTGATGTAAGAGTGCAGCTTCAACCTCCAACCACATCAAAGTGTTTCATTTGTATCTGTGTCAGCTTGTATCTGTTCACGTAATAGTGTAGAATTTTTATTAAACATGCTTATTTTAAAGAACTTAATAAGCAATATATATGCATATATGTGACCATATATATGGATAGATACAATTTTACATATATCCACATATATAGTTTTTTATTGTAAAAATACCATACAGAGGGGTTACAATTACATGAGCAAGGTAATGAGTACATTTCTTATCAAGTATTGTTGCCTCCTCCTTTGTTTTCCTTCCTACCCCTGCCCTCCCATCTCTCCCCTTCCCCAACGCCAAAGTTGTTAAGTTCGTTTTTCGTTTTTTTTTTTTTAACTTTTTTTTTTATTGTGAAAATACTGTACAAGAGGGGTTACAATTACATGGACAAGATAATGAGTACATTTGTTATCAAGCATTGTAGCCTCCTCCTATGTTTCCCCTTCCCAGCCCTTCCCATCCTTCCCCCCGCCCCCCTATCCTCCCCGCTCCCCCCCATCCTCCCCGCTTCCCCCCACTACCAATGTTGTAAAGTTCATTTCTGACATAACAACTTGTACATCTCATTGTTGCAATGGGTCCACCTGTATCCCTATTTAAATGATTTGTTTTTCCCCTTCCCCTCCACAAATTATACCGACATCAAATACAGTGAAAGCAGGGGTTATACTGTGGGGGAGGGACATACAAAGCAACAAAGAAATAATCTTATAAATGTGTTAGAAACAATCCCATGAAAGAAAAAAAAATTTGAGTGCATGTCTTAGGGTTCATTTCCCTAACATCACCTTATCTGACCTTTTCTGCTTGACTCATACATATACTAGATATTGCAAATAAGGGAAACCATGGGACCTATGTTTCTTTGGGCCTGGCTTACTTCACTTAATACAATTTTTTCCAAGTTAAAGTTCGTTTTTCGACATAACGTCTTGTACATCTCATTGGTGCAATGGGTCCACCTGTATCCCTATTTAAACAATTTGTTTTTCCCCTTCCCCTCCACAAATTATACCAATATCAAATACAGTGAAAACAGGAGTTCATATATATATATTTTAAACTAACAAATAAATACATACATGTATTTGTGGTATATTCTCAGCCAATTTCTGAATTATTTTATTTAATTTGTCTTAAAAATATCTTTCTGTATTGTTGTTCTGAGATGGTGGCATTTTGAAAATCAATTTATGGTTAAATAATATGACAAATAATTTACTGAAGTATTATCTGTAGTTAAAAGCATTTAAATTACTTCTGTTAGATTTTTTCTTTTGAATTTGTATGAGTTATCTAATCCTAATATTATTATGCTCTTTTAGTTTTTAAACTTATTAGTTTCTAATTTTCAAATTACATTAAAAATGTATTAAATTCCCAGCAGAAAAAGTTGGAAGGTACTAGCATTCAACATATTAATAATTTAAAGATTGCCATCATTTACAAGGTCTCTGCTACTGGTCAGGGTTAAAAAATGGAGTTTCATTTCTTTCATTATTGGATTGACATTTCTGAATTTTTGCTAGTAATTAATACAACCTATTTGAAATTACTTTATGATGATCTTTCCTTAGTTTCTAATTTAGGTACATGGCTTATTTAAATAAACAATATAGATCAATTTCCAGTGATATTTTTCATTTAGAACTTCAAATTTATCTCTAAATAATTTCTCACACAAATACCATGTTCAAAAATCCTTTTTTCATGATTTAATTAGTTTTTCATGCTTTTGTCTTCTAACGTCAGGATAACCGTGTTGTTGATGGGAATTTATTTAATGTTATATCTATAGTTAAAGTATCACACCTTAAAGAAATTCAAACCTCAAAAACATCTACATGCAGCTAGACACTGATGGGTTTATGTGGAATCCTAATGGCATTGTAACTTTGAGTATACTAACTTACATGACTGCCAGTTGTTTTGATTACTTCATATTTTAGGATCACTCATTTTGATTTTATAGTTTATAAATTTTTTCTAAATTAATTTGCCCATTTATTAGTTGTATTATTCATTTTTTATTTTTAATTTTCTGCGCTCTCTGTATATTTCTATTAATCCTTTATCTTTATAATAGCAACTGAAAATCCCCCCTCATTCTATGAGTTGCTTAATCCTCATGATTGTTTCTTTGTTGTGATAAAACATTTTAGTTTTGGTATAGTCAGTCCGTTTGTTAATTCTTGCCCTTATTTCCTGGGCCATTGAAGTCTTACTGAGAAAATCATTGCTCGTGTGTATAGCTTCCCGAATTTTCCCCATTTTCCTACAGTATTTGTAAAATTTTAGATATGACTCTTAGATCTTTCTTTGATTCCCTTTTCAAAGATTAGAGAGCTATGGCTATGGTTTAATTTGTTATGTCGAAACACGATCTTTACAACTTTGATGGGGTGGGGTGGGGAGGATCGGGTGGGGGGAGGTGGAGGGAGTATGGGAAGGGAAACAAAGAGGAAGCAACAATGCTTGATAAGAAATGTACTCATTATCTTGCCCATGTAATTGTAACTCCTTTGTACGGTATTCTCATAGTAAATAAAATGAAATAAAATAAATTGAAAGTAGAAATCAAAGGTACAATGAATTTCATCTCATGGCAATCAAATTCCAATCATTCAGGGAAAAATGCACATTCATACAATATTGATGTAATGTAAATTAGTGAAACAATATGCAAATACATAGAAATATTCTTCAAAAATCAAAATAGAACTATAAATAATCCTAAAATACCACTATTGGGCATATTTTTCAAAGACAGTTAATTAACACAGGCGAAAGATACCAGAATATTCATGTTCAGTTCACCATAGTGAAATTGAATTAAAGAAAAATGAATTATTAAATAAAATATGGTACATCAAATACTATTCAGCCATAGGGAAAAACTAAGTCATGTCGTTTTAAGAAAATGATGAATCTGGTAATCTGCAGGATAAAAGAGGTAAACAAGGTTGAAAAGCCAAATATTATGTATTTTTGCTGATTTTTGTAAGATACACCTAAAAGACATACACATTACATATGGCAAACATTAAATATGTTCTATAATATGCATACACTATACTATGTATCACATTAGTTAATATATATCATTATATATGTATATGATGTATAATATGCATCATCTATACATGTAATTGTAACATAATTATCTAACATTAATATATAATTAATAAACCATATATGTTAAAGTTTATAATATATGGTATATACTATATATTTTAATAATAAATAACATGAATAATATCATACTTATATATTATAATTCATAATATATTATGTTATTGGTATGCATATTCTGATACAAATTCTGATGTATTGTTGTATAATACTTGCTTGCAGTGCCATTTACATATTCTTTGGCTCCTTTGGACAGTAAAGTTTTATGGCATTCAAATATTAACATGCTATTGTTTATGCTTCTCTGAATATTGTTTAGGAGATTCTCTCACTTCCCAAAATATTGAATGCTTTTGCTACATTGTCTTTTGAAGCTTTAAAATTTTCCTTTAGATATGGAATCAACCAAAAGGATATTTATGTTTTGGGAGGTAAAATATTATATTATTGTTATTGATATCTGACTCTTACTGTTGATGTTTGCTTTTCCTACTGAGAGCTTGGAATGTGCTAGTTATCATTCAGTCTTAATCTGTTTTATATTATGACTTGCACTACTCAATTTGTGGTTCTTCTAAATAAAACCTTTTGTTTGCTTGTTTATTTTATGCAGTGCCTTATTACATTAGCTCAGGCTGGCCTTGAACTCCAGGTCTTTCCTCTTTAGTCCTCTGAGCTATTATCACAAGCCTCTATCACCACACACAGACAAAGACTGATTTTGAAATAGAGCACTGGTTGCTCATACCTGTAATCCTAGCTACTCAGGAGGCTGAGATCTAAGGATTGCACTTCAAACCTGCCCAGCTAAAAAAAGTCTATGAAAGTAATCTAAAATTAACCAACAAAAAGTCAGAGGAAGGATTGTGGCTCTAGTGGTAGAGACTCAACAGAATGATTAAAATGTCTAGTGTAGTATTTGTAGTCTTATCTGAATCCTGACTTGTAGAAAAGGTTGATTTTGAACTATCATTTTAGTCAGTTCATTTGTCAAAGCCTTTGCTAATAAAACAAATTACTGTGTGATTCAGAATTTGGAATTTGCTTCAAGGATAAAATGTGGTTATTATATTGCCACTAATAAATGGTGTTTTTAATGTCTCATTACTTATACTGTAAGTATAAGTTACTGCTTCTCTGTCGGCCAAAATAGTATCAGTTATCCTATATTAAAAGGCCATATCCACTCCATATTTTCCTCAGCGGCTTCTACAAAAATTCTCAAAAGTACAACAATGCATGTACGAACTTACAAAAAGCTTCAGCTCAGGAGCTTGTGACTCAATATATTCTTATTTTTCCTAACAGGCACATTTTTTCATTAGCCACTTAACTACCATATTAGTGTTGTAAATTATATAAATTAGATAAATGAACTGAGAAAATGTAACATAAAAGCAAATAAATTAGTGAAAGGAGCTGTAATTTTCAAAAATGAGGAATGCATAATTTAATAAGTTATTTTAACCATCAGTATATCACATGTGAAAAATATTTAGCAAGTAACTTAATGAAAAACTGGTAATAAGTACAACATAATCCCTTAACTCACAAATAACATTCCTATTTTACTAACATAGTAAATATAATAATAAAATAACATATTTTCTTTTCAATTTAGTAATAAAATTAGATCCTTAAATATATTAACATCAGTATGTTTACACTTTTTGATAAGACAGAAATATATTGCATAACTAAAACATATAAGAAAAAGTGAAAATATACTTTCTGGAGAAAAAGCATTCAGCATTTACTTTTTCCATTTTCCATTAACTTTAATTATACACTCATATTGGCATGAACTCAGGGCCTTGGTGCTCTCCCTGGGCTTTTGTGCTCAAGGCTAACGTTGTACCACTGAGTCACAGCTATATTATTGGTTTTTTGGTGGTTAATTAGTAGCAAGAATCTTACAAACTTTTCTCCCTGGTCTGGCTTTGAACCATGCTCCTCAGATCTCAGTCTCCTGTGTAGCTAAAACTGTAGCAGTGAGCCCCTAGTGCCCAGTTAATCTTAATTAAAAAACTTGTTTGCAGATACAAAATTGCACAAGCTTGTTAATCATAATAAGAACGTCCATGATGCATATATCATTATTTTTCTTTGTAGTCTTTCCCAAGGTAAAAGAGGGCAGGAATTTTATCTGATTGCCTAATGGCTCCTAAATACCTCAACAAAGCATGACTTACAATAATGAGGTCACAATATTCATCTAATCAATGAGTATATACATGATATTTGCATTTTAAATATTTTAACACAAACCACACTATTCTGTTTGAGAAACTCATGAAGTGAAAACAGTAAATTATGTTCCCATTTGCTTTACATTGTGTGACATGTTTTTTTTTTTTTTTTTGGCCAACAAGGAGAACATAACCAAACTATACTAAAATCTTGATCATTTCCTACTCTGTTCTTTAAACCCTGTCTTTACAGTTTGCCTTAAAGTGCCAACACAGTAGATTTATTTTAGGATTTTTCTCATTCTTCCATCTATGTATGTATTCATAGGATGGCCACATAGGCTTTAATTGCATAGATGACAACTATAATTTTAATTGCATTTATCATCTGAATAATTATGAGCTTAAATTGTATGCATTTGAGATTTTTCTTTTTATTGTGAAAATACCGTAGAGAAGGTTTACAATTACATGGGCAAGATAACGAGTACATTTCTTATCAAGTATCGTTGCCTCCTCTTTAATTCTCCTTCCCATCCCTTTCCATACTCCCCCTACCTGATCCTCCCTCCCCCCCACCAAGGTTGTAAAGTTCGTTTTTCGACATAACGACTTGTACATCTCATTGTTGCAATGTGTCCACCTGTATACTTAGTTAAACAATTTGTTTTTTCCCTTCCTCTCCACAAATTATACCAACATCAAATACAGTGAAAGCAGGGGTTATTCCGTGGAGGAGGGACATACAAAGCAACATAGAAATCATCTTATAAATATGTTAGAAACAATAGCAAGAAAGAAAAAAAAACATTTGAGTCCTTATCTTGGGGTTCATTTCGCCTAACATTAAGTTATGTGACCGTTTCTGCTTGTCTCAGACATATAATAGTTATTGCAAATAAGGGAAACCATGGGACCTATGTTCTTTGGGCCTGGCTTACTTCATTTAATACGATTTTTTGCAAGTCTCTCCATTTCTTAACAAATGGGGCAATGTCATTTTCTTTCTGATGGAGGCATAGAATTCCATTGTGTATATATACCACATTTTCTTGATCCATTCATCTACTGAGGGGCATCTGTGTTGGTTCCTCAAAAGACTCTACATAGAGCTCCCCTATGACCCAGTAATCCCACTTTTGGGCATTTACCCAAGTGATCACAAACAAGACCATACTAAAGCTACCAGCACAACTATGTTTATTGCAGCTTTATTTACCATAGCATTTGAGATTTTTGATACAACAAAATAACATGAACATTTTTAGGTAGGAATAATCAGCATTATTTTATTTAACAATGTATTGTTTTAAGCATGTAGACGTGTAATTACTTACAGTTTGTTAGTAACCCAATTTCTATTTTTTTTGGGGGGGGGGTCCGGTCATGGAGCCTGAACTCTGGGCCTGAGCACTGTCCCTCAGTTCTTCAGCTCAAGGTTAGTGCTCTACCACTTGAGCCACAACACCACTTCTGGCTTTTTTCTTTTTGCTTATGTGGTGCTGAGGAATTGAATCCAGGGCCTCATGCATGCAAACCAAGCGCTCTACCACTAAGCCACTTTCCCAGCCCCCCCACCAATTCTTTTGTATTGGGTTTAATGGATGAAAGAAACTTTCCACTAAAAATGGACAACTTCTCATGGATATTTCTCTGGGCTAATTTTGCTGAGCATATTTTGGTGTGACGTACACAGGATTTGCCTGACAGTTTCTGTGTTAAAATCCTAGTCTGATCCATGAAATATTTTTATCCAAAAAGAGGTAATGAATTATTTAAAAAATAATTCCATTTTGCCTTTTTAAAACTATTGTTCACACATAGTAAGACCACAAGAGGATACTCTTAAGAGAGAAACACAAAGGTGCAATGACTTTGTTGTGCCTTTTGATAGCAATATCAAATTATATATATTTGCATATATATCCAATCAAACTCTAAGATATGGAAATAAGTGGTCTTTCTTTATTAAATTTTATGATTTGATGATCTGTCTTCTTTGTATGTATGGTATGTATTCAAGTGTACATCTTCAGATGAGTTGGGAAAAGAGTACAGAACTCAAGGAAAAATGGGTGAAAATTTTACAGCCATGGTGCTCACTGTACACAGATGAAAGTGAACCATACAACTGGTGGATGGAGATAAGAGGGAGGGACTGGAAGAAAGTTAGGGAAGGGAAGTCTCTGTACTAAAGGAAATGGGCTTGTTAGCTGACTCAAGTAACTGTAATCCCTCTGTATATCACCTTTATTATAATAATATAGTAAATAGTAACAAAAACTGTCATATCTCACACAATCAAGAAACATTAATTATTTCCAGTACCGAGAGCCTGCTGCTTGCTAGGCAAGACACAATCATATAAATTTAATTTCAAAGGCTTTTCTTGTGTGTGTGCCCATTCTATGGCTTGAACTCAAGGCCTGGGTGCTGTCCTTGAGCTCTTTTTCTCAAGGCTGGCAATTTACCACTTGAGCCACAGCTACAGCCTTTTTGTAGTTTATTGAAGATAGGTGTCTCACAGATTTTCCTTCCCAGGTTGACTTAGAAACCTGATCCTCAGATTTCACATTCCTGTGTAGCTAGGATTGCAATCATGAGCCATTGTAACCTAGTTCTTCAGAGAATTCTCCAGATCACCTTCAGTTTAGTCCTTTTTCAAAAAATATTTAGGGACTGACCAGCTTTCTATGTGTAACAAGAACAAGGATTATACCTATCTTACTAAATATTTCATTTTGTTTTGAAATAGAAGAGATTTAGCATTTTAAAGTCTAACTTTTGCAGATGTATATCAAACACAAGTATCAAGACACATGGTATCACAGTGTCAAACATAAGTATCAAATGCAAATATCTGAAACAAGTTTAGATATTTATGTGTTACTAGGTAGAGTGGTAGTAACCATCCAATTATCCAGGTGTGATTTTTGAACTGACTATAAAATCTACATTAACAAGTGCATAGCCAAAGACAAAAATTTTTAATATTTTTTGTCTTTGGCTGTGAACTTGTTAATGTAGATTTTATTGACGGACTGTATCAATACCAAAATGGCTCTGGACAAAATTTACTTTTAGCACATGTCATGATAATTCTTCTCAATGTGATCTTGGAAGTCCAAAAAACCATTATAATTCTAAGTTACACCCAATCAGTTATCTTTTTTGAGAAGTCAGTTTCTAAAACACACATAGAGTAATTAAGGTTCTTTCAAAGATGGGCATAGTTATGATTTATATGGAAACATTTTGGACTAAAACATTTCAGAAGCTGAAGTATTATATTCTGCAAACCTGTTGGAACCCAAAAGCTGCAGGTGTTGCTTTGAAAAATGATCTTTCCATCATTTACCTGACAAGCACAGCTGAGATATGAGAATTACAAACATTCCACTTCTGCATGCCAGCTGCAGTTTCCGTGGTAACAGCCTAAGTTGCAAAAAGCATGGTAAATGTACTTAAAATTGTTAGCTGCTGAATATATTATGAAATGTGTATTTGCATATGTCTAATGTTATTACCAACAGTTAACTTCCATATTTTCTGTTTTTTTTAATCATGGCATATCAACCATAAATGTAATGGGTTTCATGTTGTCATCTTCATACATGTAAACCAGATACTTTGAACATATTTGACCTCTCCATTACTTGGTCTTGTCTCACCCCTCCACATCGGTTCCCTTCATCTTACCAAATGGTCTCACTTCTAGTTCCAAGTTGTTCTATTTTCTTTGAATCTAGATTTTGCACAGGACAGAAAGCGTGATATTTATCTTTCTCTCTCTGAGTTATTTCACTGAACAGGAGGACTCTATTGCTAATCATTTCCCTGAAAACTGCACAACTGCATTCTTCTTTATAGGTAATACTTCATTGTGTATATCTATCTATAAAAAATATCTTTTCCTATATTTTAAATGTTCTTTCATCTTTCATACTCATGGGTTCACCTAGGTTGATATCATTTAACAAATGTTCTTGAGTGGTTGAATCAGACTTGCTTTACATAATCTTGTAGATTGTTGTACAATTTATAAAATAAATTAAAGCTATCATGCTACTGATTATATTGTGAAACCTTTAAAGATAGAGAAATATATTTTAAACAGTATTTACTTTTATATACTCTAGCCATAGTTAAAACAAAAGGGAAAATTACCTAAATAGTCTAAAAGAAAAGTAATTTTTTCTCACTTATCCATATTATTTCTCTTAAAAAATTAATTGGTGGATTTAAATTAGTAGACTCTAATAATTTCATCATATTTTATTTTTAACCAGAAAAATTACTATTTTTATATCCCAAAAAGTTATAGAATAACTGATATAATAGCTAAAGATGAATGACCTTCATATTTTCTTGATCTATATCATATATAAGTTTTAGTAGTCAGTGGAAGACATGAGTTTTGTGCTCAGCTCTTACTTTCCAATACAAAAGTTAGTAGTATTTTTATTTATTGAACTGAGTTTTGTTAGAGTACAGGTTTTCTCTGGAAAGATTATTGAGTGTTTCAATACTATAATTTTTAGTGGAAATTTGGTGCAATTGCCATTTTTTCCTTAAAAAAAACTACATGGATTTGGATCAAAGTATTTTAAGTTTCTCAACACAAGTATATAATCACATTTTTAAATATCAGAATAAAAATACAAAATTTTATATCATAACATAAAAACATAATTTTTTGTAAGTAGAAAAATGTTACACACATATTTTCAATAGAGTAGGTGAATTCTAATGATTATTTTACATTCATCTTAATAATGAACTTTATAAAATAAGAAATAATTGGTTTAGCAAATCATTTTCTTCTTAAGATTTCAAATCATTACATCTTGTTTTGAGAGAGTGCAAAGTTAACAATTTGAGGTAGTCTTGATCTTCAGTGAACTAGGAAGTGAGGGCCCCCAAAATGGCCAAGTTATTTGTTTAGGCAAGTTATCCTTGCCTTTACTCAACAGAGCAGTAGTACATTCTAATTCTGTTGGACTTCAAATTCCACATGGGTTAGTACCTTCAAATAAACTAGGTTTTAGTATAAAGAAATGTCAGGTATTCTCTACTGTTTGATATTATGCATGCTTTATAATTTCCTAAGGCATTTTTTTCTTTTTCTTTCCCTGTAGATGTTTTTCCTTACCCTTTAAAAAATTCTGTTCCTTAAGTAAACAAACAAACAAATAAAATTGTTCCAAATTTCCAATATGATTTAATTTCCTATTATTGGTAAAACTATAATATTTGGATATCATGGAGTTTATAGAAACTTAAAAATAGTAATATTTCTCCAAGTTTCATTATGCTAAATACATCACAGGGATAATTAATACTTGATCAGTTGGCCATGTAATAATAGATTGATTTTCACTCTCACCTCTCTTCTAATACAGTGGAGTACAATTGGAAAAGTGAGAATACAACCCTATATGTTTAATTTTCTTGTCACAATCATCTGGCTACTGAAACCATCGCAACGCCAGTGTGTTCCCAATGAGTTCTTCCTTTCTTGTCTTTGGAAAATGAGATTATTTGCTCTTGAAAGTCCTCCTGAGACAGGACAACATAAGGGAATGCTAAAAGCAACAAATATCAACCAAACTGACTTACATGAGCTGTTATATGTATTATGACAGACTAAAATATATTTATATATATGATTTGAAAATGGACTTTTCATATATCATCTTATTTATACATAAAAATAACCTTCTGCAACTTATTAACAGTAGACGTGCTGAGAGTCCCAGGAAATTTCAGTTTTGCTAAACATAAAAGAAATGGAAGCATCATATCTTCTCTAGATTCATATCTTATCACCTTTTATTTTTACTAAAAAGTTCTTCAACATTACTAATTACTTTCTGTTAAGAAAAACAGCAATTGAACATCCCTGCCAACCATAAATAATACAACACGACTTGTATAGCCCTTATTTTAAAAATCAAGAAACTGATTTCAGAATTTGTAACTGCTTTAATTCTGAAGTTCTACATGCCCTAACTCTAACAATGATTACTCTGCCACCTACACATTTTGTGGAATTGTGGAGAGGTATGTGTAGACTTTGAGTTTTAAAAATTGACATCTTAAAAAATAGTATTTTCAATTAACCACAACCAAGTTTTTTCTCCTAATTATTTTAGTAGGAATTTCAATATGTTAATTATTCTCAGATTTTAAATTGAAAGAGAAAATATAAAAAAATATAAATTTCACTCCTTGGCTTATTATAGTTATATTGTTTAATGGTATCTTACCTATTAGCAGGCATTAAAAATACGTGGTATTTGATAGAAAGTTCATAAAAATATATCATTTTCAATCACAAGGAAGATTATTATAATTCAGCAGGACAGGGAATTTTTATGAGTATCCTCCATGAGGGCAGGTATTTGTGTTAATTTTACTAATTTCATATATCCTAAATATTCTTAATAGCTTCAAGAAGAACTCAGTAAATATCTGTTGAACAAATAAAAAACTGTTAGTTTTAAATTATCCTTGGCATTTTATTTAATAGATAAAATCATACTTGTTTATAACCATAAAGAGTTTACATATACATGTGTATTACCTATGTAACTTATACAAGTACATATTATCTCATATATTAGAGAGTAGAATAAAAAATTGTTGAATTAAAATTGTAAATTTAGAAAAGTAAATTGCAAAAAGCATATTTGAATTGACGAAAAACATAGCAAGCAGACTAAACCAATTTGAAGTCCTATAAAATGATTTTCTAATGTGATTGCAAATGTGTCTTAAGTTGCCCTTATCTACTTATGGCTTCTTAAAATAATATCCAACTGAAGAATGAAATTCTATAATATTCAAGTCCATTTTTATTATCAAGTATGTTTTAAATACCAGAATATTTAAAAATTAAGTAATTTGAATATCTATAGTCAGAAAGGCATTT
Source organism: Dipodomys merriami (assembly GCF_024711535.1). Lineage (NCBI taxonomy): Eukaryota > Metazoa > Chordata > Mammalia > Rodentia > Heteromyidae > Dipodomys > Dipodomys merriami. The sequence goes on from NW_027202270.1 coordinate 107,365,586, forward strand.
CCATGTTTCATATTTACCTAATTCGCTGCAAATCATTTTGTGTCACACAAAGCCTGATTGTCTAATTCCTGATAGAATATGTCTTACTTGATCCAAGGAGTCCACAAGAGTCAATCAAGATCACTAATTAGAACTAAATGATGAAAGAAAATGGCTTCTGATATTACAATGTCAGGAGCTCCATGACTCTCTAGCTACGGTCTATGGATGTGATCCTAAAGACAAATAACAAATAAAGATATGCTTATACCAGGAAGTGTTGGGAAGAAAGGAAGTAGAGTCTCTGTCATTTGAGACATAGCCACTCTTAACTTATCAACATCAGCTAAGCTAAGAAAAACCTCTCCTGCAGACTTCCAAAATGGTGATCTCACAGTTGGAGAACTTTCTGGAGAAAACAAGAGGGTAGTTTATCTCCTTTCCCCTATTCCTAAAGATGTCTCAGTGAGTCATTTGATAGAAATGTGTTCCTTTATTCTATCCAAACTTTCTTCTATCCAGTCTTTCCTCTATCTATCCATAGTGTGGCATTCTGGACTCAGTAAAGGGACTCTGATCATACTTACTCAGCCTTGTGAGGTACGGGTTCCATGCCCAAGAGAGACAAGTCAAAAGAATCTCCCTGTCACTAAGCTGTCAGCTCCTAGCAGCAAGAAATCCCTAAGTGAGAAGCTTTTCATTCCCCCAAGTCCAAGCTCCACAGACCTGATTTGTCAGAGATTTTGCTGAACAGAGAAATAGTCTCTACAAAAGAGAGCACCTAAACTCTGACTTCATTTGCATTAAAGCATGGATAAATTAAGCTGAGAAGTGTTCTCAGTAAGAGTGTAGATGGTGGTGAAAGGCAATTGGGAGGAGATTTAAAATACAGGTTGAACTGTAGGTTCTCTAATTTTTTAAGTGAGAACTGAGGAATATGATAGCTGAGATGAGCCCTCTGGGGGTCAGAACAAATCTAACCATTGCCTTCAGAAACTTTCACTTCAAAGAACTTAGAATGAGACTGGATTAGAATATAGAGCAATTCATGCCCATGGGTACTGTTAAAACAGTAGAGACAAACTGGACAAAAGATGACTTTAACAGCTGGGCATTGTCACAGAAAAGAAGAAAAGGATCCTAATCCAAACCTCTCTCATCTCAATGTAATTGTGGACAAACCCACACTATGCCTCCCAGAGAAATAGCATCAAAGGCGTAACAGTTAGTGTGCTTGTGTTGAGAAGAATAATACTTCACTGAAATAATTCAGCTGGTGACTAAACAATCAAGCCAGCAACAAAAAGCCTCAGAGGGCTGGAGGACAAGTTACAACGCTGTATCTAAAGCATCCAGTTTCTGATAATTATAACAGCAAAGTATGAACTATGCAATGAAATAGCAAAGTGTAATCCTTTCACTAGATAGAATTCACCCAACAGCCCTTGGCTGTGAGAATAACCAGATGTCAAATTTAACAGAAACAGAACTATTGTAACATAGTCATTGTAAACATGTCCACAGAACTAAAGGAAATCAGACCTGAGGAAGTAAAAGATGTGACTTGTAGCAATATATATATATATATATATATATATATATTATATATATATATATAAACAATTATTAAGTAAAAATACTGGCTGTGAAAAGTATAAATGAAATTAAAAGTTCTCTAAAGCAGCTCAGTGGTATTTTCACACTTTTAGAAAAGAGTTAACTGGAATAAAGAGATCATCCAAGCCAAAGAATAAAGAAAAATAAAGAATAAAAATAAAGAATGAAAAAAGTAGGGTTTCAGAATGTAAGACTCCACTAGACAAATCCATACCCATAATACTATGGATAGACCTATGCTAGACCCTAAAACAAATCTAAGTAGGTCTTCAAAGATAGAAATAATAGAAAACATTTGCTTACACTTCAATGGGATAACATTAAAAAATCAATGACTAGGGACAAAAATTAGGGAAGAAAATTTACAAAGGAAACCAAACACTGCTAATTAACCAATGGGCCAATTAAGAAAGCAAACAGAAAATCACTTGAGATGAATAAAGATACAACATGCTAATATTGGAGGGGTTTTTGCTTTTTTTTTTTTTTTTGTTGGACATGGGGCTTGAACTCTGAGCCTGAGCGCTGTCCCTCAGCTCTTCAGCTCAAAGCTAGCACTCTACCACTTAAGCTACAGAGCCACTTCCGGTTTTCTCCTGGCTTATTGGAGATAAGAATTTCATGGACGTTCCTGCCCAGGCTGGCTTTGAACCGTGATCCTCAAATCTTAGCCTTCTGAGTAGCTATGATTACAAGTGTGAGCCATCGGAGCTCGGCTGGAGAAGTTTTATAGTAGTAAATGCCTATGTTTCAAAAAAAGGCACTCTCTACTCAATAATACAATTAAAATGTTCAGATACTTTGATCTGATTATTATTTTTCCTATGAAGATATGCAAATGTCCAATAAGCACATGCAAAGAGGACTGACATTAATCATGAGAGAAATGCAAATGGAAACCACAATATCACTACATAATCACCAGAATGTGTATAAATCAGAAAGAGCAATTTCAGCTACAGCACTGGGAAGGATTTGGAGATATTGGCCCTGATATTATTTGATGTCAGAAATCCTATTATGCAACAGTTGGAAGATTAAAAAAATCCCACATAAAAGGTGCTATGTTCTTACAATAGAATATTTTGACCAAAAAAGAGAGGAATATTCATTCACACCAAAACATGGATGTTAATTCGAAGAGGCCGGTAGCAGAAGTGATAAATTTTATGTGTTTGTAGATATCAAATGTCCAGAACAGGGTGACTGTCAAAGATGGAAAGATTAAGGTTGTTGGAATAGGACATGATAAAAATAAGAAATAAGGTTCCCTTTTTCTTCATGATATATTGAAATTTAATATTTACTTGTTTTCTTTCTGCATTTACAAAAGTTATCTTTAAGTAATTGTACAAAGGAGCTTCCATTCAACAAAGCATTTGTTTTACTTTTCTTTTTTAATTTAATTTTATTGTAATGGTAATGAACAGAGGGGTTACAGTTACATAAGTGACGTAATGAATAAATTTCTTGTCAAACATCATTACCTCTGCTTCGTTTTTCTCCCACTTTACCTCCCCCCAGTCCCCCATCATTCTTTTTTCCTTCTTTCCTTCCTTCCTTCCTTCCTTCCTTCCTTCCTTCCTTCCTTCCTTCCTTCCTTCCTTCCTTCCTTTCTTCCTCCCTTCCTCCCTTCCTTTTTTAAAAATTGTATGCTGGTCCCAGGGCTTGAACTTAGGGCTTGGGCACTGTCCCTGAGCCTTTGTGTACTCAAGGTTAGTGCTCTACCACTTGAGTCACAAGGCCAGTTCCAGATTTTTTTTTTAATTTTTTTTTTTAGGAATTTATTGGAGAAAAGAGTCTTATAGACTTTTCCTGCCTGAGGTTGGCTTCAAACTGTGATCCTCAGATCTCAACTTCCTGAGAAGCTAAATTACAGGCATGAGCCACTGGTGTCTGACTAATAAGGGTTTTTTTTGATATGAGAAAAGGTGGAAATACCTATGAACATATTAAACATTGAATTAAAATTAAAATTGAATTTTCTAATATTAGAGAGGTGAATTGTTTTATGGATAAGAGTAAATAAGCTCTTAATCTAAATAAATAAGTGTAAAAGGTATCAAGTTTGATTTGGAGGAAGTTTTTGTTGACTTCTGTGAAGTAGAATATTACCTCTTTCCAAACAGTTGATGTATTTATAATCCTTGTCTCAGCTCTTTAATAGTCATAAGATCATGGAACTTGTGTGAATTCTTGGGGGCTAATAAACCTCTGAAATTTCTGGTTTAAGGTATTTGTTTTGACTCATTATATTATTCATGTCATATCTATCATCTATATTGAATATGTTAGGTAATATGAATATGAATGTATCAAATCCATTGATAGAGTGATTATTTTGGTTTAATTTGTGTCTTTCTCAAATTATTGAATTATATGTTCTTTTTGATTTGAACTATCATCAAAGAAGAGTAACACTATATTCAGAGCTCACCAGCTTTTCTCAACATTTTGAGGATTTGGAAAAGAACAAAACCAGACATGTGTGCTAGTTTTATCAAGATGTGTAATGCTCATGGATAGTTTTATTCCTTTCCATATTTGCTCTGCCTAGGAAAGACATTGAGTTTATTTAGCAAGCAAGGGATTTTTCTATTCCTTTCATTAGTATAGATTTTGTTAGATGTATTTTTATATCATTATGTGGTACTTTATTATAGCCTTATACATGTAGAGAACACGTAATAAAATGTGTAATAATCAATCAAGGTCATGATCTCTTTCATCTCTTCAAACAACCAATTTTAAGTTCTAGTCATTTGAAATGTATCATAGATTGTTATAGCCATAGTTACCCTATTGAGTTATAGAGAACCAGAATCAATATCTCTTTTCTATTTTTTCCTCCTTACCTTTTTCTTTCTTTATTTTTATTGTAAATGTGATGTGCAGATGGCTTACAGTTACTTGCATAAGTAAGGAACTGAGTATAATTACTGTTGAACAGTGTTACCCCTCTTTTTTCTCCTGCTTTCCTTCTTCCCCACTCATCCTCCCCCAACATTGCCAACATAGTGTCTGGTGAGTATTGCTGTTGCATTGGTTCATCCTTTGTCCTTTATCTCACTATTTCTGTGATTTCTCTTCTCATCCCTAAATCAGATAAACTTATATACAAGACCAGGGTATCAAAGACAAAAACAGTGACAGCAAAGAAAAAGAAAATGAAAGAACAAAGAAATAACTGTACATAGTACACTAAAAACAAACAACAAAAAACACATTTAAAAGTACCTATTGTTTCCATATCTTGGAGTTCATTTCGATGAACATCATTTTATAAGGTCATAGCTGCATAGCTATTGAGCTATTGTGATCCTCTGCTAGAACTATTCTAGACTTATACTGGTTAGTACAAATGAGGGAACCCATAGATCCTATGTGTCTTTGGATATTTTTTATTTTACTTAATATGATATTTCCCAAGTCTTTCCATTTCCTCACCAATGGGGCAATGTCATTCTTTCTGATGGAAGCATAGAATTATTTTGTGTGTATGTATATACATATATATGTTTATACATACACACAAAATAATTCTCTCTCTCTCTCTCTCTCTCTCTCTATATATATATATATATATATTTATATATATAACACATTTTCTTGTTCCACTGAGTTACATCTGGCTTGATTCCATATCTTGACTATAGTAAATAAGGCTATAATGAACATATTGTGCTGATACCTTTAGTGTGCCCATTATCCAACTTCTTTCTATGACCATTCTCTGTCCCTTTTTGTGTAGTTGTTTTTGTGTTGGTATTATTTTGTCTCTAGTGATTTCTATGCCAATCCATTCTTCTATGAGATTAAAATTTTAGTTTCTGGAAATGAGTAAGAACATGTGGTAATTGTCTTTCTGTATCTGATTTATTTTACAAATCATAATCTCTGTTTCCAGTCATGTGCTGCAAATGACATAATTCAATTCTTTTTTATGACCATTGATACTCCAATTTTTAAATACTGATAGGCATCTAGATTGATTCCATACCTATTAGGTTTTCCCTTGCTATTGTAAATAGTGCTATGATAAAAACAAGAATCGCCTTACTGTATTTAATTATATTTAGACCTAGTGTGAATGTTATATATTACATAGATATAATCTATATTTGATTATACCTTAATCTACAATGTATGATACAAGGCTTGCTCAGAGCTCAGAGGATAGCCTGAAATGAAAAGCTGATGATAAGTGATTATATTCTCTCTCGAAAAAAAGGAAATGCCATGTCACAGGTTTTTTTTTATTTTAATATTAAATGAGGTGATGTATGAAAGAGGCTTAAGAGATCTGTAAGCATTAAATGTATGGAGAAGACTGAGTAGGGGTGATTAAAGGAAAATAGGGGAAAAGACAAAGAACAAGAAAAGTGAAAAATGCATGAAGGAGAACCATATGGTGTATGGAGAAATATAAATTTTGATCGAGTATCACTTGATATTATAAAGGTGATCCACTTAATCTTTATATTATTTGCACTTCAGAATGAGCAATAACCTTCTTCATATCCCAAATAGACATTTACTACAAAGAAGGAAGTACTTCTGGAAAAGCTATTAAACTTCTCAATAAAAATTGTTAAAATTCTTTAAGCCTTTCTGAGATAAATGGTTTCAGAAGGTGCCTATTTCTTTCTAAAGTCCCTAAATATTTCCACACCATTTAGCTTATTTGTGACATCTTGACTTTTTTTCCCCTTAATAATTGTCATCTATATAATAGTAGTTTCACATCAATGCTTTCCTGGCTGCCACATAAGAAACTCTTTTAATTCACAGTAGGATTGTTTTGAGAATAATAGCTACAATCTCTAAATGACATAAATCTTGAGCTTCCGTTTATTAAATAATACCTGCTTCTGAGGTAGTATTTCCAGTCAAGTATATCCAACAATGAGTGTCTGTAAGGGGATGTCAAATTGTTCTTCATGCTCTTGTCCTTTGGCTGGACTCTTATGCCTTTTTGTATATGGCTCAGAACAGTGCTTGTGAAAACAATCCTCGACAAGAAATGTACTCATTCCCTTACTCATCTAACTATAACCCCTTTGTCTTTAAAAAAAAAGTATTGCTACTTCATAAGGTTAAAACAATTATAATTTTATTGTTAATTACTAAAAGAAAATTATTTCTGCAAGTTTTAATAATTTGGCAAGTTAAAATTGCATAAAATATTTTCCCCATCACCTAATCAGTGTTCATCAGTGCAAATATTGAAGATATTAAAAAAAATGAAACTGAGGATGTGGCTTAAGTGGTTGGATCCTTGTCTAGTAAGCATAAGGCTCAGAGTTCATTCTCTACCAACATCAGCATTATTATTATTACTACTGCTAATAATAAATATCTATTCACAAATAAGAACAAAAGATGAAAGTGTGAGCTTTATAGAACTTTCATTAACCTTAATAGCTGTATTTTTAAATTGTAATTCAAATTTATGACTATGTATGTGGTATGTCTAGCTGGAAGTTACATGGTTATCTGAACAAAAGGATATAGCTTATCTGCTATTTCTTTCTCTATTCTCCAGTTCATAGTCATGGAGTGTGCTTTAGAGAACAGGAAATAAACTGTCCACCCAACAGTTATGCTAGGAAATACATCAGCTGAGCAGTAAATGAATGTTTAAGGATAATAAAATATCACTATGACATGACAGCATTCTAAAAGTTCAGAATCTGAATAAGGAATTTCCAAGGTTCTCTTCTTGTCCTTTGCATGAATCTCTAGAAAGACAGAATAGAAAGAGTCAAAAGGAGTAAAGAGTAAATAGCTCTAAAAATCACTTTCTTTTTTTGTTAGTTTTTTATTGTAAAACTACTGTTCAGAGGGATTACAGTTACATGAACAAGGCAATGAGTACATTTCTTATGAAGGACTGTTGCCTCCTCTTTTGTTTTTCTCCTACCATCCCTTCTCTCCCATCTCCACAACTACACTCCTACCCACCCACCCCCAGTGTCTTGTACATCTCATTGTTGCAATGGGTCCACCTGTATCCCTATTTAAGCATTTTGTTTTTTCCCTTCCCCTCCCCAAATTATTCCAACATCAAATACAGTGAAAACAGGGGTTAGACCATGGGGGAGGGACATATAAAGAAACAAACAAACAAAAAATCACATGGTACCTTATAAATACATTAGAAACAATAGCAAAAAAGAGAAAGCCACTTGTGTCCCTATCTTGGGATTCATTTCAATTAACTCCATCGTATCTGTTCATATGTACATAGCTTTTGACCTTCTCTATTTGTACCAGACATATACTAGTTATTGCAAATAAGGGAAACCATGGGACCTATGCTTCTTGGGGTCTAGCTTACTTCACTTAATATAATTTTTTTCAAGTCTTTCCATTTCCTAACAAATGGGGCAATGTCATTCTTTCTGATGAGGCATAGAATCAGAAAAACTATGCAAGATTTCCTAGTTGGGGGTGGGGGGAAGAGTTCCTCTCCATTGGATTAATTTTAAAAGACACTGATAAATTAGTGTCAGTGGTTCATGCCCATAATCATAGCTACTCAGGAGGCTGAGATCTGAGGAGCAAGGTTTGAAGCCAGCTTGGGCAGGAAAATCCATGAGACTCTTCTCTCCAATTAACCAGTAAAAATCTGGAGTGATGACTCAGGTGATGGAACAATAGCCTTGAGCAAAATAAAAAGTTCAAGGACAGAGCCCAGGCCCTGATTTCAAGCTCCACAACTCACACCAAAAAAATAAAATAAAATAAAATAAAAAACAAAAAGGCATAGATATATTTTTACAAAATGTTAAAATATTTAGAGTGAAAAAATCCAAAAATATCCTAGAACATTGAAAAACCTTATAACAACAATTACATATTAATTAGTTGCAAAATTCCCATAATTAGAGATTAGACTAAAAATCCATAGATTAGTGTTTTTAGAAAGATCTTTTGAAGTCTAGAATTCACTATTCAGATAAGAACACATTCAAATGTAAAGGTAATTTTCTTTTAGCAAAGGATTTTGTAATTATTTGCAGATTTTTGTGATTTGTCACTACTATTCTAGGATGAACAATAAAGTAATGTAGAAAAATAAAGTGAAGGGCTGGGAAGGTGGCTCAGTGGTAGAGCGCTTGCCTTGCATGCATGAGGCTCTGGGTTCGATTCCTCAGCACCACATAAGCAAAAAGGAAAAAAGCCGGAAGTGGTGCTGTGGCTCAAGTGGTAGAGTACTAGCCTTGAGCTGAAGAGCCGAGGCCCAGAGTTCAGGCCCCACGACCGGACCCCCCCAAAAAAAAAAGAAAGTGAAACTTCCAAATATGCATATGAAATAGTGGTTCAGCCCTTTTTGTGTTGTCATAATCTGACATTGAGTGATTTGTGGTATAATGATTAAAAATATTGCATTACCCTTCTGGGGTCTTGGAAGTCCAAGGTCAAAGTTCCAACATTTGGAGGTAGTCATTTTGCTGCATGTTCACAGAGTAGAATGCAGAAAGGTAAGGAGAAAAAAAGGGCAAATTCTCTGCTTCACTAATCCCAGAAGGTAAGCAGTCCTTCACTTCCCAAAGTTATCATATCCCAACACTATTACAACAGCAACCAGATTTTAATGAGTCTTGAAGTGGACCAATGCTCCTTCTTCCATTCAAATTATACTAATTCCACCACCATATTTTCTGAACACTTGTTCCAATATCAACTCCAAGAGTCAAAGCCCAGAACCTTTCCTATATCAGATATGTGTACAATTTGAAGCCCCATTGAGACTCATTTTTTTACTGCTTCAAGGTGCTTAGAGGGGTATAGAATAAACATTCTTATTCCAAAAGAAAAATAGCAAGAAAACAGTAATGTGCCTCAACTTAACCCAAACTCCCAAACTTGAGAATAATGTCTTTTGACTTGGCATTAAACCTCAACAAAGCAAGATGAGATTGAGACCTACCTACCCCCCCCCCCCATAATAGCCTATGGCTTTGCTGAACTTGACCCACAGCTCTTCCAAGCTGGTTGTTCATGCTGACAGCCCTACTGTTCTGGGCATCAGGAGTGACTTTATTCCCACAACTTCTCCACAGCAGCTTAATGAGACATTATGCTTACACAATCAGTATCACACATATTCCATGAAGACCTATGGCATTTGCCTGACCATTGGGTCAATCTGCCCCTGGATCCATAGCTAGGACCATGATGTTCAAGGCAGAAATAAGGTAGCAAATGGTGAAGTGACATGAAGCCCCATTTTAGAAAACTTATTGGCCTCAAGGTCTGAGTACTCTGTGTGGAGGGGAAGAAGCAACCTTAAAACTCAGCAAAATAACTTCAGTGGTGAATTTCCCAGTGTTCTGATGAAAGATAACTGGCATTCTTCTATGTATTCCAATCTCTTCATCAAATGGTCTCTTGGCCACCTCTCTCTCTCTCTCTCTCTCTCTCTCTCTCTCTCTCTCTCTCTCTCTCTCTCTCTCTCTCTCTCCCTCCCTCCCTCTCTCTCTTTCTCTTTTCTTTCCTTCCTTCTTTCTTTTCTTTGTTTTCCCTCTCCCCCCTCCCTCCCTTCCTCCTTTCCTTCCTTCCTTCCTTCCTTCTTTCCTTCCTTCCTTCCTTCCTTCCTTCCTTCCTTCCTTCCTTCCTTCCTTCCTTCCTTCCTTCCTTCTTGCTTTCCTTCTCTCTCTTCATATATCAGATTAACACTCTTATCCATCAACTTATTTAAATGGACAAACTGTGGAACTGCGTATCTTTCTGGGCTTGACAAATGCAACTTGCCTATGTACTTCATATCCTATTTGTTCTCTCCGTTTGGGTTCTCATTGCTGGAGTATTAATGTATTTTAATTGCTATTGAGTTGTAGTCTGGTCTTCTAATATAGAGCCTAAAGAAAATATAAATACTTGGAAATGAAACCTCAGGACTGAAAGTGAGGAAAAGGAATGAAGTTCTGGAAGCCTGTGAGATAATACAAAGTGACCCAGTAGGTTGATCACTTCTGCTGTCAGATGTGCAGAAAGGAAATACATCCTGGCAGATGTTTCCTTGGCATTACTTTTGACAAAATACATGAAACTTATGATGTGATGTTAACTAGTTTGTAGAAAAGGTTAATAAAATTCCAGGCTGACCTCCCCTTTTGTGAGGTGGTCAATATTTACCTTCCACAGAGTTAATTTTGTTACTTTTCTATGATACAGTCACTTGGTGGCCAAATTAACTTCTCTGATCTCTTACTCTGAATGTAGTGTCTCATCTAGTCCCAGAAAATTAACAAGAACTAGAAACTCTCAGTGTGAAGCACAGTAATTTTGCTGCTAGAAGAAACATGAAGGATGGAGACCCATCCCTCTAGTCAGCATGATGGCTACTTAACTCTGTGATGGTAAAAGTGGGAAGACATGTTGGAAGAACCAAATGATCACAAAGTTAGAGAAGACTCAGAGAAACAAAACTCTGGTAACTATTATGAGCAAGACATTTATAGTAGGAATATGACCTTACACAGTTGTGGAAAGCTTTGTGAAATAAAAGTCCTGAAGCCTTCAGAGGCGTCACACAGAGAATCTAGTTGAATCATACCAGACTTCTCATATCCAAAAGAAGAGAGATAATAATTGGGTATTTTCAGTTGCCAAGTATATGGTGTAATCGTTTGAATTCAAAATGACCCTCACTGGCTCATGGTTTGTTTGATGTTTAGACCAAAGTCTTTCTATCAGCTGGTCATGATTCCTCCATCACTTTTACCTAGATTCCACCATTTCATTTCCCAAAGGCTTGGGGAATCAAGGATCCTTTCTGTATCAAATGGCTGTAGTTTTGTGATTGTAGCTTTCTTTTCCTTTCTTCATGTGACATGGAGTTACCAAGATGGGTCTACAAGATTTTCTGTAAAGGAGATATATTCCTCATTAATGCAATGACTAGCCCTAGATGGCGCAGTAAGCCCTTTATTTACCTGTTGGTTTGCTTGCAATGTACCTGCTGACTGGTACAATCTCTAGTTAAACAGAACTTTTGCTTAATCCCAGTAGAAATAGGTATTTTGGAAACTAAGATTTTGGCATTAGTTTTCTATTTCTATGCAATATATTTCCATCTTTCTATGTTAGTTGTTTTTGCTGGTATGTTTCTAATGGTGACACTAATAACGACACTAGTGAGAGTCTACACAGTCTACATTTTAAAAGATATTCTTCAGCTAGGCACCAGTGGCTCATGCCTGTAATCCTAGCTATGCAGGAAGCTTAAAACTGAAGATTGTGGTTCAAAATCAGCTAGGAAAGTCAGGAAAAGTCAGGAAAGTCTGACAATCTTATTTATAACCATCAAAAAGCCAAAAGAAGAGATGTAGCTCAAGTGGTTGAGCACTGGTTTTGATTGAAAAAGCTATGCAATACTGCACAGGCTTCAAGTTCAAGCCCCAATATTGAAATACATTTTTAAATAACAAGATATGCTATATAAAAGCAATAGAATTCGCAGAACTATAAACATGGAATGTATGCCTTTAATAATTGAGTCTTAGAGGTTTTTTAAAATGTGATACTTGAATTTGAGCCATGCCTTTAGCTTTGCTTTTAGCACCTATTTGATTTTTTTTACATGTTGATTCCAACTCCATTAGACAATAAGAGTGCTGTTCACATCCAATGTATGGGGTCAGACAACTCCCAGTTTATGATGAACATTTTGAATTTCAAGATAAATGGGTGACCTCAGTTCAAATGTTAAGTCATCTAAAAACCACAAGCACAGATGACATAGTTTCTTCACAAGAAAATAATTATCTATAAAGAATGGCAAAGGTTTATTCCCAGATTACAAAGGTCTCTATTGTGGTTCTACCACAGGGGACTGTTATGCATTGCAGACGTCATCCCTATTTGAAATATCATTATATTTTCTGTGTCATTTGGGCAACAGGCTGAGCAGCCTGGATCCAATACAGAACCGGCCTCTGAACTTCACTTAAAACTGGAATGCTTGTAGTCAGGAAATAGATGAAGTATATGTTTGTTCTACAATCCAAAGAGTCTTATTAAATGGTAAGAAATGTTTTCGGTAGATCTACAAGATAAGTTCAAATTATACAAAAGAAGGAATATTTTCTCTATAAATAACAATTCCCTAATTTCTTTCAGCCTTCACTATTCTGTGCAAGGCCCTTCCAAATTGTACCTGACAGCTGGTCCCAAAGTAGAGGCCACATGTTTCAGTTTGTTTCAGCAAACCATTTCTGGCCCCATTATCTAGTTAGAATAACATGTTTCATGACAGTACCATTCTAACCCTTAGTGGAATAAGCAACAATGGTTTTTATTACCTTTGTCGTGTTTCTTGCAGCTAAGCTACTGTATTTTTACTCCATATCATCATTACCTGATGTCCCAGGCACTTGGAGTCTATATGAGGATGGATTTCATCCACAGACCTGATTGGTGCTGAATGCTGACATAGATATTCTTCGTGGATATTAATGGGAACAGTTTTTCTTGTGACCATTCTAAGCAGCATGGAAATGAATTATTAATACAAAGTGTTTTGAATGATGCAAGTAAATATTTCAGCCATTCCCAGGATTATGTTAGCAACTTGCAGACCCCATCAGAGGGTCCTTATTGATCACGTGCTTTGACTATTAGTAGGATAAAAATTCAGTATGAAGAAAGGAAACAATGTTATTCACAAACACTGGATATTTTCATTTATTGAAGATTATCTTTATGCACCAGCTCCAACAGAAGACTTTCACAATGTTTATATCAAATATGCACATTGTCAGGACTCCCAAATTCTCCTATACTAAGCATGAAAAAATGATCTGCCTATTCATTTTTCTTTAACTTTCTATTCTGGGATCCTTAAGACTTACTTCCCTACAGTTTTCTGATTAAAATCCAATCATACATCTTCCCTTTGATCAATACCATTTCTTGACTCCCTCATATTTTAGAACAAAGTTTGCTTCATACTATATAGTATTTTGTTTCTTTTAACAAGGGGTTCTTAATAAAATTTTATAAATGGTGAGTGAAATGATATGTGAAGTGCCAGTAGTGAAAAGTTCTCTAAATAGAAATTCTAAAGCTCAAAACCAAGAAGACCTATGTTGTTTCTTAACTTTATTCAAAAGAAAATACAGCTAGCATCCTCATGAATTCAGATTTTGGGAAGAAAGACATATGTAAATAGAATATGTAAAGTAGAGAATGATCAAGTAACAAAAGCCCTTTAAAAGTCCTTTACAACATAAAGAGTAATTTAAAAGTATGTGGGGAAAAACTGTATGCAGATTTTTTTCCAAATGTGAAGACACATTTCTTTGTAAGGATGAAATACGGATGGATGAACAGATATACAGACAAGAGAGATTTATTATTATATCATTCACCCATATAAGAACTCAATGTCGAGATCAATGAGATTAGTTTCCATCATCTTTGTGAAGTTGTAAATAATAGAACTGAATTTTTATGTTAGTACAATACTATGTATTATACTAACATGTACTCTGTTAGTATGTAGTAATTATTTTCTGGCCACTGTAATGCATAGGTCATTTTCTTTGAATTATTTCTGTACTCAATCAAGATATAAGGATTTGGTTTCCTCTGATTTCAAAGAATTATGTGTCCATAATTGGAAATGAATTTCAAAAGATCATTAATTAAATTAAACATTCACTCCCTAGAATGGTGCTTGTTTGTAGAATGCATGTTTAAAGTTAGATTATCTTATTTGCTTTCAAATTGTTCATTTGAAATCTCTACTCCTGCCCTTACTTGTTTCATGAAAATGATATGGCCTTTTGGCTTAGCGATTTTCGTTAAAATACATTTGGAAAGCCAGGAGCTGCACCTGTAATCTACTATGGAGGCTGAAAACTATGGTTCCAGGTTAGCCTGGACAGGAAAGTCAGTGAAACTCTTATCTCTAATTAATCATCAAAGCACCCAGAAGTGGTGCAGTGGCTCAAGTGGAAAAGCACTAGCCTTGAGCAAAGAATCTCAAGGACAGCATCCCATGCCCTGAGTACAAGCCCAGCACAGGAACCTACATTTGGGTAATCTAATCTGAAACAGTGAATCTTGTTTGCATCCTCCCTGCTGGATTAAGAAACATTTCCCCCTAAGGCAAACTTCACATTTTTAGATGTACAGGTATCATAGGTAAAGAGGATGCCTTTCTACTGAAGAGAGAAGGCTGAGTCTAAGTAGCTTCTCATAGCCTTCTAGGTGCCTTGCTGGGAAGAGGGGGCTTTCCATCCAGCTCTGAAAAGCTTGGAGGTGAGAGAGGCCCTTCATTGAATTGCAGACATCATACTGTTTAGCCTTAAGAAAGCTCTGCATAGAGAGTACTATAATTCTACATTGATTAACTTCCTCAATGGTTTGATTTGCTTGCCTCTGAGTATACCCCTATATGGAATGATTGAGGTGTATCTCCCCCCTCTCATTCCATATGGAAAGTCTAAGCTGACCCTGAGCTACTTCCATAGATGGACAGTTCCACTAGTACTTGAGCTACTTCCTAATAGCATTTGCTTTTCTTAAGGCTTGATCTCCATCCAGAGCATGTGGCTTTCATCTTTAAAAGCTTTGTATAAGCTCTGTACTGGGCTACAGGTCTTTGAGACAGAAGTCCACTTGCATATATTGGCTGTCCAGTAAAGTCTCACAATTTGACCTCTCAAATCCTGGCTTCTCTGTTTCTTGCCTACTGCACTCAATTACAACACTGTCAAGACAGTACATATTACCTATAGGATTTCTATATATCTATATATCTGTCTATATTTCTCTCTCTCTCTATATATATATATATACTTCTTTGAAGAAATATATACTTGCAATATGAGTCACATCTATACAATCAAGTAAATAAAATAAGCATGGGACAGAATATACCATATTGTTTATTGAATTTTATTTAAGAGATAATTTACTTCATATCATTAAATAAAATTTCCTCAGTCCTTTAGTCTACATGCACTTCTCCATGTTAGCCTCATTCTCTTTCAAGTGATCTATGTTCGGAATCAAATATGTTAACTAAAGTATGGTATATGCAAGGAATGATTCCAAGGATATCATTTCTTTGAACAACTAACAGTTTAACCAACTGAAAACCAAGAAGATGAAAAGTATGTTTCCAGGAGTAGGAGAGTGACATCAAGGGGTAGGGGAGCAGATGAGGAAAGAGAGGAAGGTTGGTTAAATGCAGTCATAATATTTAATGTATGTATGTGAAAATTACTGCTAGGCACATTGAGGATATAGATTGGATTGGGACTGACATGTAGAATTATAACAATTAAACAACACCAAATAATTTAAACATATGCATCCGTTCAGAGTTTTCCTTTGTTCACAAGGTCATAGAAGATCATGTGATCAAGCAAATTAATACTGTAAGTAACTAAAGTGTGATGTGCAGAATATGCAGCAGCTCATGTTACTGCACCACAAAGGACAAGAGAAAGAGAGTATTTATCCACCTACTCCTATCCATCATTAGTTGAGTTCTGTTAGTGAGGACAGATATAATCCGGTCACATTTCCAGATCTCTATTTCGATACAGATTGGCTTTGTATTTCCTTGCCCTGTAGGCAAGTGATGCAGATGGTGCTGGTGCAAGCCAGGATGAAATGTACTGTCTTGTTTAGCTCCATGAAATGGTGGATGCGGTATTGTCAGCATGTGTTGACAGAGAAACCTTGGAACTCACCTCTTCAAGATAGCAGAGCCTTTGTCCTGTAGCATTCCTCAACTAGGCATTGGCCTTTGTACTTTAATAGACAAAGAAATAAAATCATCCATGTTAAGGAATGAGGAGTGGAAGGTGTTATGTATTACCTCAGCAAAATGTTGATGAATATCCAGCTTTTCTTGGGTTAGAGAATTCTAAATATGAAGGTTATATTTTAAGTAAATCTACTTGTTCATTGGATGGTAGGATCCCAAACTCTGTTTCAAATGCCTTATTTAAAATTATGCAAAAGGTCTATCAAATACTCTGGGTAGTTTTCATTATATATGATCTTGAAGAAATTCATGATACTTGGTCATATGATTTGATTCCATTGTGACTATTATTTTCCCTGGCAACACTTCATGAAAATCACCAGAACTTTTGAATCTAACTAGATCCTGTTAATCAGTGAAATATTCACAGGCTTTATGAACAATCCTTTATGAAGAAACTCAATTTTGAGTGACGTATACCACTCTCTTAATTCAGTTTAGCAAGAATTTTAAGTGCTGTCTAGACATTGTGGTTAAAAAACCCAAGAAAGTTGAAATCTTGATATCTTAAAATATTAAATATTCTGGGTCCCTTTTCACCTGGGTTTGTAGACAGAAAACACCATGATTTGTTGACTTTCAGGTTTTTTAATTTTTTTATATGACTAGGTTATTCTCAAGGTCCTCAGCTACCCTTTAGATCTGTTTTCTATAATTGAATTAAAATCCACTTTATTTTTATTTTTATTTTTTGGCTGGTCCTGGGTGTTGAACTCAGAACTAGTTACTATCCTTGAGCTTTTTTGCTCAAGGCTAGTACTCTACTGCTTGAGCTATAACCCCACTTCTGGCTTTTTGGGTGGTTAACTGTAGATAACTCTCACAGACTTTGCTGCCCACGCTGGCTTTAATCCTTGATCCTGAGATCTCAGCCTTCTGATTAGTTAGGATTAGAAGTGTGAGCCACCAGCATCCTGGTTCAATTAATTTACTTTAAAATTCTCCTCACAAGAGTTATCCACTTAAATATGCAATACATTTAAATCATAAAACATTTCTCTAGAATAGGCATGGATGTTTGTTAGGAAAATATCAAAGCCTAGACATAATTGTTGTCAAAGATTTCAGAAATATATCTGATCACTGATAGTGCATACATATGATACAAGTACTCAGGATGCTGAGATCTGAGCATTGAGGTTCTAAGCCAGCTAGGGCCAAAAGGACTATGAGACTCTTATTTCTAATTAACCAGCAAAAAGCCAGAAGTGGAGGTATATCTCAGGTAGTAAAGAGCCAGTCATAGGCATACACACACACACACACACACACACACACACACACACACACACACACACACACACACACACACACACACACAAACACCAAACAAACAAACAAAACTAGATTTTTCAGAGCTAATAATTGGCAAGGCCAATATTAACAAAAAGCTAGGTAAGCCAAATATTCACTGTTCCAAACTCCCTCTCTTACTGATTCTAATGTAGTGTAGCTGATATCCTATCTAGGCTAGAAAAAAATACAGATTAATAGCTCAAAATACAAATGATTGTTTGGGATTTTTATTAGTGAATTCAAGGCTCAAAAAAATTCTAATATTCATAATATACTGATTTGAGGAAATCTTCATTCACTTGTAACACCTCCAGTGGTTTTATAGTAATGAAAAACTTCACTAGAAGGAAAAAGAAGTGTTTGCATGTATCTTTTTTTGATATAAATATTTCTTTTTTATTGTGAAAATACTGTACAGAGGAGTTACAATTACATGGGCAAGATAAAGAGTACATGTCTTATCAATCATTGTAGCCGCCTCCTTTGTTTCCCCTTCCCATCCCTTCCCATCCTCCCCCCTCGCCCCCACCCAATCCTCCCCGTCCCCCCTCCCCCACCCCCCCACGAAAGTTGTAAAGTTCGTTTTCCACATAACGACTTGTACATCTCATTGTTGCAATGGGTTCACCTGTATCCGTATTTAAACGATTTGTTTTTCTCCTTCCCCTCCACAAATTATACCAACATCAAATACAGTAAAAGCAGGGGGAGGTTCTTCTAAAGACTCCACATAGAGCCCCCCTACGACCCAGCATTTCCACTTTTGGGCATTTACCCAAATGTTTACAAACAAGACCACACTAAAGCTACCAGCACGACTATGTTTATTGCAGCATTATTTACTATAGTTAAGATATGGAACCAACCCAGATGCCCCTCAGTAGATGAATGGATCAAGAAAATGTGGTATATATACACAATGGAATTCTATGCCTCCATCAGAAAGAATGACATTGCCCCATTTGTTAGGAAATGGAAAGGCTTGGAAAAATTATATTAAGTGAAGTAAGCCAGGCCCAAAGAAACATAGGTCCCATGGTTTCCCTTATTTGTAATATCTAGTATATGTCTGAGTCAAGCAGAAAAGGTTAGATAAGGTGATGATAGGGAAATGAACCCTAAGATATGTATTCAAATGTTTTTTTTTCTTTCATGCGATTGTTTCTAACACATTTACAAGATTATTTCTTTGTTGCTTTGTATGTCCCTCCCCCACAGTATAACCCCTGTTTGCATGTATCTTGGGCCCATATTATAACATGGTAAATATTCTTCCATTAGTATAAACTGTAAGTCTATGTGGATGAGTCAGGAAAGCCGCCTAGACCCGTTTGGAAGAATCCTCTTTGTTTTACGAAGGAATCTATTAATTTTAATTGTGTGGTATATCTGAATAAAGAAAGAAAAAAAATCAATACAGTGCAACTATATTGTGTGGGATTTAGTCATGTTACTGCCAAGATTTGAGCAGAATGTAAGAAATTAGCATTGATCACTGGCGTTTTACAATTTCTTCCATCAAGCTTAATCACAGTCACATCTGTAGTCTTTAATTAGGCCTTACAATCCATTTAGCATACTGTAAGTGCCAATTAAGAGTTGGGCAAGGCAACCAGAGGGTAAGCAATTTCATGGAATAATATATTTCACTTAAGCTTCTAGCCACATACACAATTAGTTATAGAATTACACTTTCATTTCCATTTCCTTGTACTTAGAAACTTGGATGTAATGATGTTCTTTAGTAAATAGACATGTTCTTGCTCTTCCTCTTTTCATTTCTCTGCCTCATTTGCTTTCAAACACTTATTTTTAAAATGTATAAATTTTATTACCCTGTACTTGTTATGTCAAGTACTTTCAGAATCAAAAGTGGCAGTTGATTGGCTTGGATATATCTGTATAGCTTTTAAGAAAGTGTTTATCTTCTTCTAGATTATAATTAAGAAAAAGCAAACCTCCGAAAGAAAGAATACTTAAGTACAGTAAGGCCCAAGGTAGTGGTTTTAAAATTGTGGAATGTGTGTATTCATGCATCTCTTGGAGTGTTTTGAAAAACCGGAAGTTTTTAAGATCCTAAAAAAGCTATATTGATACAATGAATGGGGAGGGAAAATAGAAAACTGAGTTGGTAGGTGTTATTGTAGAGAATCACTTGTGTAGATTTTAAGCATAAAAGATCAGAAACAAAAGTTGTTGAGAAGACCTTTATTTGAGAGGATATATTGTTTCTTTTAAGGGTGACATCTAGTTCCTAAACCCAGATTTTCTTGGATCTCAGTTCTGTGATGCAACATATAGCCTTGGTTAAGAGATCATTCACATTTCAAAAATCTTTGAATAAACACTAATGGCATGAGCTACCACTGTTCTAGCTCATGTTGACCTCTAGAAAACATGCATAAGATACAGAGAAATAATTAGGAAATACAGGGAAATGTTTAGCTAGAGTGACCAGACCCAAATTTATAATTTTAAAAATACAGTTTGGACTTTTAGCTATGTAAATGCTTAAATAAACAATGCTTATTTAAAGAAGCATTGTAGTTGTATAAAAAGTAATCCTTTTAACATTAATCTTTATATTTCAGCTTGGAGTATACTTCATGATTGAGTATATGTCAAGATTAAAGGTCCGAATTGTTTAAGCCTTCTATTGTCTAAAGCAGGGAGAACTCTTATTTACAAGCATGCTCTGGTGACCTTGATAGAACTAAAGACATAAGAAATAATTTTAGATTCTTATCTTAATGTGTTCTTAGGAGAAATGATATATAAGTCTGAATTGTTGTATGTGAGAAGAAATACAAATAATTCACAACACAGTTAACCTATTATGAAAATATTGTGTACTTTATCATTTAGTGTAATTTTGAATGAAATCATTTCTATTTTCTTGCAAAATATAACTGGATATTTATAATGCAACATAATGTTGATTTTTGTGTTATACAGTTTGTCACAAAGAAAAGAAATTATAACTGTAATATTTCCCATATTTTGGAAATTATAGCATATTATATTGTAATGACATTTTTTCAATTATCTCTGCATTTGGTTTTTGAGCAAATTTCCATCTTCCATATATCATACTAATACTGTAGTAATTATCTTTCAGAAAATACTTGAAATAACATGAAAATATGCCTACTCTTTGTATACCTGGATAAAAATTGCTACTTGCATTTAAATGTAGCTAATATGCACAATAAGATAGAGACCTATAGAAACTTCTTTGTTGGCTTAGAAGCCATAGAAATTATAAAATTACCTCTACTTAGAATATATCTAAAGCCCGGTGCTGGTAATCTACTTCTGTAATCTAGCTTCTCAGGAAGCTGAGATCTGAGGATTGAAGTTCAAAGCCAGCCAGGGAAGTCTGAAACTCTTATCTCCAATTAACCACCAGAAAACTGGAAGTGGCACTATGGCTCAAGTAGTAGATTATTGCCTGGAGCATAAGAGCTCAGAGATAGCTCCTAGGCCCAGAGTTAAAGCCCTATAACTGATTAAAAAATATATCTATATATCTATACATCTATATTATTAATGCTGAGCTTAGCTACAGTGATTTTGCCCAAGTTTTCTTTTTTAGCAGTACTGAGATTTGAACTCAGAGCCTTGTACTTGCTAGTCATTATAAAACCTGATAGAGCCATTAGTGGACATATTTCTCGTCCTGGGACTCTTATGTTGGTCAATTAGTATCCTTTCACCTTGTAGTTCATAACAATTTTTGGCATCTGGTACTTTAACTCCTCTATCTGAAATCTCCTCTATTTCTGAAAATTCATAGTCTTATCTAAATATTTATATTCCTATATAAATTTCAGAAAAATTCCCAATAGGAAAATTTTCCATATTGAGTTTATGTTTATGAACCAATCTGTTAAAAATTAAAAGTCAAGGGCTGGGAAGGTGGCTCAGTGGTAGAGTGCTTGCCTTGCATGCCTGAGGCCCTGGGTTCGATTCCTCAGCACCACATAAGCAAAAAGAAAAAAAGCCGGAAGTGGCACTGTGGCTCAAGTGGTAGAGCACTAGCCTTGAGCTGAAGAGCTGAGGGACAGCGCCCAGGCCCAGAGTTCAGGCCCCATGACCGGACCCAAAAAATGGAATTAAAAGTCAAGTATTGGGGTATTCACTTTACCCCATAATGCTTTATAATTTTTCATGTAGGGATATGACTCTCTTTTATAGGTATTTGATTTTTATGCTATTGATAATAGGGTTTTTAAATCTTGATTTCAAAAAGCTTATACACAAATAGCACAAAATATACTATTTAATTTTATATCATAGCTTTTAATCAAACAACCTGTCAATTTTTTAATTTCAATTATATATAGTTTGATTTTTTTACATCTCTCAATATTGTCTCACATTTTATTTCTGTGGCTACAAAGCTGTCTATACAGTATTTGTAGAATGTATTAAAGTTACCACAACAATATTATCAAGCACTTACCAATATCCTTGTTTTATTTTTAATTGCAAAGAACATATGACATTACTTTCATTGCTACTTTTAATGCTAACTTCAATTGTGTTATTTATTATCCAGTTCAGGAAATTTTAATTTCTAAGATATTCTGTACATTGGATAGGACTATATGACTATTTTCAATTTTACATGAGTGAAGAATTTTAGAATGGTAATTTTTAATATTTTCCTAAAACGAATACCATGTTTTAGAATACACTATTCTTTTTGTGTCACTATTGGATTGGACTTGTTAATATTTTCTTAAGGGTAGTAAAAACAGTGCCTACTGGAGCAATTAGGTTGTTTCTTTCTTATTATTGTAGGTGTAGTCGGTCTGGAATGATGAAATGGTCTGAGAAGTAAACTACCCCTTTTCATCCTGTGGAAGAATTGGTTTGAGAGGAGAATTTATTCATCCTCAAACATATGAAAAGCTTACCCAGACAAGCCATCTGGAACCAAAGTGTTTGTTTTGCTCTGTTTTGGTGTGTAGGAGGGTATATTAAGCATACATTCAGTGTCTTAGCAGTTTTGATTTCTTCTTCCTGCTTCAGTATTGGTAAATTGTGCTTTTCATAGAGCTGCAAACACTTGGATTTATTATCAGACTTTGTTCAGTGTATGCCTTCTAATGGCTTCACTGATGGTCTTTCAGTAATTGCCTCTGTTGCTTGGACTAACTTCTCTGGCCACTTTGCACTTCTTTAACAATGAAAGGAGTTTCATGTACCAGCAACTTTCACTTAAAAGTTTTCCATGTTTGTGAATTTTCTCCTTGACAGCTTTTGAAAAGCTTTCCACAAACTTCAGTCATATTGAAGTATAAAGTGTCATATTGAAATATAAAGTGCCAGCCTGTGCATGAGGGCATCCGAGACAGATTTATATAAATATTACCCTTCACCACCCCCAAAGTAAGCATGACCCATCCCTCTGAAAATGCAATGCATTTTTGATATTTGCTTTGACAACATCATGTAGATATTTATGTGAAATAAAGACATGTATGTAAATACACATACTTACATACTCTTAAGTGTATATATAGATATCTATCATCTAAGAATATTGTATCCATGCATGTACAATTAAGCTTGCATGATTCTCAAACCCACTTCAAGTTAAAAATTCAATGATGGACCATATGCATTTATTATAAAGATTTCCTTCAGCAAGTGAGATAATGTTGGATGCCTAATAGTATTAGTTTATTAGTGTTTTAGTTTTTATCCAATGTTAGTTCATAAAAAGCTTTTTAAAAATATTTTATATTATTGTAAAGGTGATGCACACAGGGGATACAGTTACATAAGTAAGGTAATGAGTACATTTCTTCTTGAACAGTGTTATC
The DNA here is from genome assembly GCF_024711535.1 of Dipodomys merriami. Taxonomy (NCBI): domain Eukaryota; kingdom Metazoa; phylum Chordata; class Mammalia; order Rodentia; family Heteromyidae; genus Dipodomys; species Dipodomys merriami. Next base: position 107,389,106 of record NW_027202270.1, read on the forward strand.
CCCTCCCTCATTTTCTCCCACTTTCCCTCCCACCAATTCCCCTCTCCTCCAAGTCGTAAAGTTCATTTCCAACATAGTGTCTTATTATTATCATTGTTGCATTGGTTCTCCCTTTGTCCTTTTCTTTTTCCTCTTCCCTTCCCTAAATCAGAGAAATCTATATAAAAGACACAGTTTACCAAAATCATAAAGAGAGACAACAGAAGATAAACCAAAAGAAAGAGAAATGACTTTATACAGTACATTAAAGAAAAACTGCCTTGTTTCCATATCTTGGAGTTCATTTCAATCATCATAGTTTTATATGGTCATATGTACAAAACTGTTGACCTATTGTTATCCTCTTGTAGGAATATCTTAGTCATATACTAATTATTACAAATGAGGGAAACTATGAAGCCGATGTTTCTTTGAGTCTGGCATACTTTACTTAATATGGCTTTTTACAAGTCTTTCCATTTCCTTATGAATGGGGCAATGTCATTCATTCTGATGGAAACCTAGAATTGCATTATATACACCACATTTTCTTGATCCATTCATCAGCTGAGGGCATCCGTGTTGGCTCCATATCTTAGCTATGGTAAACAATGCTTCAGTGAAGATAGTTGTGCTGATAGCATTAGTGTGGCCTTGTTTGTGATTATTTGGATAAACACCCAGGAGTGAGATTGCTGGAGCTTTACTATAGGTGGTAAACCACAAGAAGAGGGAGGCAGAAATCAGAAAGCAACTCCATATGTAATAGCATAAAAAATACTGAGCAACTGACTTAACCAAAGAGGGGAAGGACCTCTATAATGAAAACTTTAGAAACCTGAAAGAAAGATATTAAAGTAGATTTAAGGAAGTGGAAAACTTTCCATGCTCCTGGATTGGGATGATTAATATCATGAAAATGGCAAAACTGCCAAAAGCTATCTACAATTTCAATGCAATACACATCAATATCCCAATAATATTCTTCAATGAAATCAGAGCAAATAAAAATTCATATGAAAAATAGAAGACCCCAAATAGCAAAAACAATTCCAAGGAGGAAAAGCAGTACTGGAAAAATATCAATATCAAATTTCAAACTCTGTTATGAAGCCATAGTTCTAAAGTATATTTTAGAAATGAGACCCTTGTCCATTGTATGGCTAGTGAAGATCTCCCAATCTGTGGGCTTTTTATTGATCTTGCTAGCTATGTCCTTTGCCATGCAGAAGCTCTGCAGTTTTATGCAATCCCATTTGTCCAGCCTTTCTTTGATTTGTTGTGTTTCTGGGTCTTTATTAAGAAAATTTTGGTCTATGCCAAGGAGTCCTGGAGTTTCTTCTAGTCCTTCCTGTAGTGTTTTCTGGGTGTCTACTTTGACTTCGAGGTCTTTGATCTATTTGGAGTTGATTCTGGTGCAGGGTGGTACATAAAGATCTACCTTTAGTTTTGTACAGGTGTTTAACCAATTTTTCCAGCACAATTTACCGAAGAGGCTGTCTTTCTTCCATTCTACTTTTTAACTCTCTTGTGGAAGTTTAGTTGGCTATAGGTCTGTGGGTTCATTTCTGGATCTTCAGTTCTATTCCATTAGTCTTCAGGACTGCTCTTGTGCCAGTACCAAGCTGTTTTGATTGCTATGGCTTTGTAGTAGAGTTTGAAATTTGATATTGATACTCCTTCAGCACTGTTCTTTCTGCTAAGGATTATTTTTGCTATTTGGAGTCTTTTATTGTTCCATTCTATTTCCTTGAAGAATGAGGTTGGAATATTGATAGGTATCACATTGAATTTGTAGATAGCCTTTGGCAGTATTGCCATTTTCATGATGTTAATCCTCCCAATCTAGGAACATGGGAGGTTTTTCCACTTCCTTAGTTCTGCCTTAATTTCCTTTTTCAGGTTTATGAAGTTTTCATCATAGAGGTCCTTTACTTCTTTTGTTAACTCATAGATGTTTTATTTTTCATAGGGCTATTATAAAAGGAGTCGTTTTCCTGATTTCAGCCACACACTCAAAAGTCTCCACATAGAGCTCCCCTATGACCCAGCAATCCCACTTTGGGCATTTTCCCAAAGGATCACAAACAAGGGTATACTAAAGCTACCAGCACACTATGTTTATTGCAGCCTACCATAGGTAATGTATGGAACCAAACCAGATGCTCTTAGTAGATTAATGGATCAAGAAAATGTGATGTATATCTATATCTATATAATGGAATGCTATGCCTCCATCAAGAAGAATGACACTGTCCCATTTGTTAGGAAATGGAAAGACTTGGAAAAAAGTATGCTAAATGAATTATTCCAGACCCAAAGAAACATAGGTCCCATGGGATGCCTTATTTGCAATAACTAGTATATGTCTAGGATAATCTTTCCAGACAAGTAGAAAAGGTGGAAAGCTATATACATATGACCATATAAGATGGTGCTAAGGAAAAGACTCTAAGGTAAGGACACAAGAGGTTTTATCTTTGTTGTTTTTAATGTAACTATAATGTATTATGCGATTTTTTGTTTCTGTTTTATGTTCTTCCACCCTGGTATAACCCCTGACGTCACTGTATTTGATTCTAGTGTCCTGCATTTTGTATATACATTTTTCTAACTTGGGGAGTGGAGGGGAAAAAACAAAATGCTGAAATAAGGGTACAGGCTGACCCATTGTTAAAATGAGATGTACAAGACACTGTTAAAAATAATCTTTACAACTTTGGGGGGAAGGGAGGAGTTAGGGAGGTTGAGAGGGAAGATATGGTTGGGGAAAAGCAAAGCAGCAGGTAACAATACTCATGTAACTATAACCCCTTTGTACAGTATCTTTCCAATAAAAACTAATAAGCCATAGTTATAAAAACAGCTTATTATGAGCACAGGAACAGGACCAGTGGGATAGAATTGAAGACCCAGAAATGATCCCACAAACCTATAGCCCCTAATCTTAGATAAGGGAGCCAAAATAGTCAGATGGAAGAAAAACAGCCTCTTCAATAAACATTGCTGACAGAATTGGCCATACATGTCTTGAAAACTTAAGTTAGATCCTTATATATCACCTTTTACCAGCAACAACTCCAAATGGATCAGAGACCTCAAGGTAAAAACAGATATCCTGAAAATATTACAGGAAGGGATAGAGGATATGCTAGAGTTCTTTGCACAGGTCAAAACTTCCTAAATAAAGATCCAGAAATATAACAAATCAAAGAAAACAGGATAAATGGGATTGCATTAAACTGAACTTCTGCATGGCAAAGGACATAGCAAGCAAGATAAATGGAAAGCCCACAGATGTGAAAAGACCTTAGTAGCTATACAACTGATTAAAAACCTCATATCAAAAATATATCTAGAGCTAAAAAATTACCCCCAATAGAAAATTCTTTTTTTTTTTAATTGTATTTTATTTTATTTGAGAACATACTGTACAGAGGGGCAACAATTACATGGGCAGGATAATGCATACATTCCAATAGAAAATTCTTAAAGGAACATCCTCCCCATTAATAAGTAGGCTAAATAATTAAAAAGAGACTTCTCTAGAGAGGAAGTAACATTGTCAGATAGATACATGAAGAAATGTTCAGCATCTCTGGCCATAAAAAATACAAATCAAAACTAAACTGAGATTCTGCATCATCCCAGTTAGAATGGCCATTATCAAGAAAACTAATAACAGATGCTGGTGGGGATGTAGGCAAAAAGGAAGGCTACTACACTGTTGGTAGTAATGTAAAAAGCTTCAACCACTCTGGAACACAGTATGGATGTTCCTCAAAAGACTAATCACGAAGAGCTTTTAAAACAGGTAAGTTAAGTTTTACTATGTAATCAGGCTGAGATAAACCATTACTTCAAAGCACATTTTAGTCTCTCTCTTCCTCCTTCTAAGATCATTTGTGGTATTGCAATCAAGAAATGGGTTGAAATGTTGGTTTCTAGACAAGAAACTGAAAATTAGTGTGATATCTATACTTATTGATTACTCCTTTTATATTTTAATTAAAATGGTTAAATGTCAAATTTCCAAGTTATTCAGACACAATTTTTAAATTTTATTCTTTGTATGTTATTTCCTTGAATTTTCGAAAATGATCAATTCTTAATATTGATTCTTATGTTTCAAACATTGGCTATATTTTTAATATTTGTCATTCACTATGACAATCAATACTCCGGCTGGAAATAATCATAAAAATTATCCTAAAATATATGTTTAAAGAAGTCACTACTGAATGTTGAAACATTTTAATAATTGTTAGAATACTTTCAGAGTATTTAAAAATATTTTTGTAAACAGATCAGAATAAATGAAACAATATAATTCATAGGTTCTAGTGACTATTAATCAAAAAAAGAACATAACTTTGTTTAATCATTCTTGTTTAATATGCATGACTTTTAATCAAGACTGTCTTTAGCAATTTGTGAACACAAGGTCTGATACTTATCATAAGTATATCTTTTCTGAGCATTTCAACACCTGGGGTGAATTATGATAATTAAGTACTATAATGTTATGTTCTTACTTTCTCTTTGCAGCCCCTACTGTGAAAATTCAATTTCCAGATGCTTTTGATGTTTCCAGTTTAAAGGTGTAAAAGCAATCTACCTTTCCTAAGCTCTAGGGTTTGTCATATTAGAGATTCATTTAAAAATACTCTTCAGTACTTTCTTATTTCTCTAGCCAAAATAGGACATGTGATTTTTTTCATAGAAAAGAATAAATTCTGCATAAGTGTATGTTATTTTATGAGTTCTTTATAAGACTTCAACTTATTCTAGTTTTATAAGAAGATAAGCAAAATACTTAAAATGACATTGCATTTGTTTTAAGATCTAATAAAATTTCAATTCAGTCATATGTTCCTTATCTAATCAATGAGATAATTCATTTCTAGCTTCAATATGATAATCATTTAAGTTAAACAAGTGAATGATATACATTTCTGTACATATGTACAGATATACATTTCTGTACATATGTATTAAAGTAACTGTGTTATTGTTGAAATGCCCATTCTTTAGATAGATAATCTTAGAACTGATCTCTGGTGTAGAAAAATACTGTGTAGTGTATTTTGTTGTTGTGAAATCAAGTGAAGGTAATTATGCAATCATTACAGAGAACTAAAGTGAAAAATACTCGATTTGTAATTAGCATAATAGAGTTACCAAATTTTTGACCTGAACTTTAACTAAATTTTGTTGATAAATATTTAATAATATTTTGATTTAATGGTCTCTATTACTTAGATTTTTTACACTAATGAATGCTTAAATTATGTGTGCAAGAATATGTATACATATAAATGTAAATATTCCCATTGAATGTAATCTTATCATTTAATTATAATAATTAGGAGTAGCTTTTTTGAAAGAAATTATGGCTGGGGGAATAAAGATGAGGGCTTTGAGGCAATTATTGCCCATACTCAGAACATCTTTAGATATTAAAGTAAGGTTGTTTGTGAGAAAGCACATCTTTAATACAGTTAATGTTTTATCTCATATAAGTGTTAATTTTTACACTGTCAACCATTTGTCTCTTTGTTTCCTATAATTTCAGACACTAAACCTTTTCAAGAACAAATAATACTGTTCGTTGATATCTCACACCAACTGAGGATAGTTACTTTATTAAGAACTAAGTTGATTAGCCTGAAGTTTTGCAGGCTGAAAGTCCACAATATCTAGTAACCCCATCAATTCATCCCAAGGTGAGTTTCCTTGGATCCCACTACTTAATGAAATCAACAATACAGGAGCTCAAGTAGGAAGGAGAAAGATGGCTCAGTAGGAAGTTCTTTGACTTAAAGCTAAAGAGTCTGGTTGCAGAGGCAGTGGATTTTCTCTTTGTTGGGACAATTCATTTCTTAAAAGAACTAACTCTGCAATCCAGAAGTGATCCCTGCCAAGGCAGCACCCTCGAAAGCTTTACCACCACCCACTCTGCCCACCTCTTCACCTGCTGCTTCCACCAGCTGTTCATAGTATCACCTGGGACCATGCTGTCAAACGACGAACTTTTTTTTTCTTTTTTTTATTTTATTTTATTTGTGAACATACTGTACAGAGGGGTTACAATTACATGGGCAGGATAATGCGTACATTTCTTACCAAGCATTGCAGCCTCCTCCTTTTGTTTACCCTTCACGTCCCTTCCCAGCCTCCCCCCTCCCCCCAATCCCAATCCTTCTCCTTCCCCCCCCATTCCACCCCCCCCTGCACCTACATTGTAAAGCTCGTTTTGGACATGACATCTTGTACTTCTCATTGTTGCAACAGGTCCACCTGTATCCTTAAACAACTGGTTTTTCCCCATGTCCTCCTCAAGTTATACTGATATCAAATATAGTGAAAGCAGGGGTTATACTGTGGGGGAGGGACATACAAAGCAACAAAGAGATAATCTTATAAATGCATTAGAAACACATGCATGAAAGAAAAAACATTAAAATACATATCTAAGGGTTCATTTTCCTGACATCACATTATCTGACCTTTTCCGCTTGACTCATGCATATACTAGATATTGCAAATAAGGGAAACCATGGGACCTATGTTTCTTTGGGCCTGGCTTACTTCACTTAATATAATTTTTCCAAGTTTTTCCATTTCCTAACAAATGGGGCAATGTCATTCTTTCTGATGGAGGCATAGAATTCCATTGTGTATATATACCACATTTTCTTGATCCATTCATCTACTGAGGGGCATCTGGGTTGGTTCCATATCTTAGCTATGGTAAATAATGCTGCAATAAACATAGTTGTGCTGGTAGCTTTAGTGTGGTCTTGTTTGTAAACATTTGGGTAAATGCCCAAAAGTGGGATTGCTGGGTCATAGGGGAGTTCTATGTGAAGTCTTTTGAGGAACCTCCATACTGCTTTCCAAAGTGGTTGAACAAGTTTACATTCCCACAAACAATGAAGTAAGGTTCCTTTCTGTCCACATCCCCTCCAGCATCTGTTGTTGTTAGAGTTCTTGATTTTTGCCATTCTAACTGGGGTGAGGTGATATCTCAATGTTGTTTTGATTTGCATTTCTTTTATGGCTAGGGATGTTGAACATTTCTTCATGTGTCTATTGGCCATCCTTCTTTCTTCTTCAGAGAAGTTTCTCTTTAACTCTTTCGCCCACTTATTTATTGGGCGGTTGTTTCTTTGAGGATTTGTTGTTGGGGGGGTTTAATTTTTTGAGTTCCAAGTATATTTTAGATATGAGACCCTTGTCCGTTGTATGGCTAGTAAAGATCTTCTCCCAATCGGTGGGCTTTCTATTGATCTTGCTAGCTATGTCATTTGCCCTGCAGAAGCTCTGCAACTTTATGCAATCCCATTTGCAAACGACGAACTTTTGAGGGACAGAAGACAGCAGATAGGAAGCCACAGTTTTTCCACAATGCCATTTTGACAATATACTGTAATTTGTTTCTAAGATGAAGTACTTGTGATGGTTTTCAATTTCTGAGAATATTGAAATGCAATATGGAAAATGTATGACAAATGAGTACAGTGATTTGCCTTAGCAATGGAGAATTATAATTTGTTATGTGGGAAATTAGAAAAAAGGACAGAAGGTCAAAAGCAATTATTATCTATCTGTTCTAGTTCAAGGGTTCATATGAGAAAGGCAAGGCTGCCTGCCTGATGGCTAGATTCATGGGCCAAGACTGCTTTTCAACCCTGCTGCAACCTTTCCCACTACCAAACCTCAGTCCGGGAACCTCTCTGCATATTAGTTTCTAGTCAGAAAAAGGGATTCATTTAGACAAATTCATGCACTCTCAGAACAAGATAATATATGCTTTCAGTCTTTTAGCCTTGAACCTATTTTACTTTAGTGCAAATAAAATTATGGTAGGAATCGATCAGTTTTATGCTTTCAATTCATCCATATAAATGGATATATCAGAAAAATGTCACCTGATAATTTGTGTGTATAGATTATAGGTAAACATCAGGCTTAAACTGTAAATTCACAGTGTGCTATATCAGCGTCTAAAGTGATGTGTAAGCTAGAACTTTAGCATATTTGGTTGTTTATAACTTATAGAAGTAGATGTGAAGATCTGACCCAAAATCCCACTAAAAATACTAATGACAAAGGTGTGTAAAGCAGAAAATTAAATGGTTTTATTATCATTATATTGTGTGCATTAATTAAATATCATCCAACAAAGTAAACACTGTGCCCACATCAGTTCTACTAATACTTTGGACATAGATTATGTCACTCTTTTAACTATTAATTAAGAGATGAGACAGGAAGATTAAACCCAAAGTTATTTTGTGAATTTAGTATTAATTAAATGTCAGAACCAGATAAGGACAAGATGAAAATGTGTTTCAAGCATTTTTGTCAACTCAAATGAGATAAAATGAACAAGATATTAACTATCTCCTTTCATAAAGACAGCTAATAACTTACTATACTGAGTGCATTTCAAGAATTGGAAGTTAAATCTAAATTAGTTACCATGCTAACTGATTTTCCATATTAACGGTTAGAATGAAATACATCTTTGGGAGGCAGGCCTGGTAACTCAGAGCCATGATTTCAGTTAAGTGGAAGCAGATTCAAGACTAGATTTGCCCAAAGGTAGTCAGATTTCATTGCAATCAAGTTGCCAAAAGCACCATCATTCCAGGAATGCAGAAGACCATAGGTAGAAGGATCATGACTGTTAGGTTTTTAAAAAGAGGTAGCCGAGTAAGAACAGCACCACCCACATGGTATTCAGGTTAGGGGTAATTTAGTAGACCTGCTGGGACCAGGCAAGGTTGGCACTCCATGTGGCTGGCAAAAGAGAGCATCTGGCCCAGGATTAGGCCTTATATAGGGTAGGGGCCGGGAAAGGTGTATCCAGGAAAAGGGAAGTGGAACCAGGTAAGTAGTGGGACCGGGTGGGAGAAAGGTGTGGCCACATCAGATTCAGATGTGACCTCAGCGGATACAGATGTGACCACTTCCAGGTGTCCCAGTTGCCTATGTAGCTCAGGTACTGGGCGGGGGTCTGCTCACCATCCAGGAATGTACCTTACAATGACTTAAGCCAGGTAGGGCAAAATGTGGGACCTGATTTGGAAATAAAGCTAAAAAAGTCGGAAATGTAACTCAAGTAGTAGATCATCTATTTAACAAGTATGATGTCATCAGTTAAAAGATCTGTACCATCAAAAATAAACAAATAAAGTCACTCGTATCAAAGGCTATAATATGTATGTATGTATGTATGTATGAATATATTTAATCCTTTAATCATTTTTTAACAAATAACCCCAGGAATAGGGGATGAGGAGATAAGGGAGAAAGGAATTAAGGCCCCAGCCATACAACCCTTCTTCACCCACTTCTTTCTTCTTTATAGATCTAAACTGTATATTAAGGAATTAATATACATATTCATATATATATATAGTTGTGACATTAAACACTGAAGAAAACTATCATTCATAAATTATAGTCGGAGACAGTAGAGAACATAATTTAAAAACAACACTAGAACCACAGATAAAGCCAACAACAAAGGAAGTACACACTTATTTTAAGCTTCTTTAATATATTTATCAGATACAATAAAATATAAAAATGCATATTTTATTTATTAAATTAGAATTGGATAGGTTAAGTATGTTCCACTAACAAAACAATCTTATATACACATCCTAGTACACAACAAAAGCCATCCTAGTAAAAAACAAAAGCCAACACCCAACACAAAATACCTCATAAATAATCAATTTCTAGAAATATCAGAAGAAATTTGCAAGATGTTTGATTATAAGACTTCAAAATTTTCAGCTTTGAATTTACAGAATGTCAGGGGAGACAGAGAGCAAGTCCTTGGTCTCACCAAAGAAAGAATTCGGGGATAGAGGCACAGAGGATCTTTAGCAGAACAGATTTTCTTTTTTAACTATATGTTACACCTGATTAAAACAGAAATGATTTGAAAACAATATTACACCCTCAGGAGAAACTCAGGGCAGTCAGCTTGATAAAGCAATGAAGTGCTCAGAAAATCTAGTCTTAGATATGTTATGGATAGGGTTTAATGATTACGATAAAGAGATGGATAGTAATATGATAATGATTATGCTAAGGATGTGTATATAATGATAAAAGAAGTAGCAGGTAAGCGGAGTGCCAAAGGCTCATGCCTGTAATCCTATCTATTCAGGAGACTGAGATCTGAGAATCACGATTCAAAGCCAGCTCAGGCAGGAATGTCCGTGAGACACTTTATTTTTTTTTAATAAGTTTTTTATTGTAAAAATATTGTATAGAAGAGAGGTTACAGTTACATGAGTAAGGTAATGAGTACATTTCTTATCAAACATTGTTGTCTCCTCCATTGTTTTTTCCCTTATCTCCAATAAACCACTTAGAAAACAGGAAGTGGCTCTATGGCTCAAGTGGTAGAGCACTTACCTTGAGCTGAAGAAAAGAAGTAGCAGGTAATTTCCAAGAATTAGGAAATGGGGAATGGTTTTCCTAAGGAAGTGTCCTCAGAACCTATATGGGAAGGATGAAGCATGAAACTGTAATTACAATGAGATGTTAAGGAGATTGATGACTAAACTCTCAACCTAGCCCCCTGACCTTTCGAAATTATTGCTAAAAGTAGCCTACACTGTAGGCAACCACGATTCAGGACAATGTGGAACAGGATGTTTGGCAAAATATACCTGGATAAGAGATTGCACCTGTATTAAATGTCACATAAAAACATCAAAGCCTTATGAAAATTATTTAGGCCCTATGAGACAACTTTTTCATATAATATAGAAATTTAACTATCATTGAACCTCACCAATTTAAATTTCACTTAACTTTAAAAATTTTTAGCATGAAAAAAAATTTAACATGAATTATAATTCAATTATACCAGATGCATGGTTTCTTTAATATTGTTTATGTAAATACCTCTTTCATCTTAGTTGCACCCACTGTTTGTATAAACTGACAGCCTCAGCTTTTGTTTTTAATTCAATACCAAAGCAGATTTAAAGATTAAACTTTATATTGATAATTTATACAAAATACATACTACTGAATCTGAATTCATGTAAATTTACTTTTCATACATGGATTAACTGTATATGAGAATGAGTCTGAGTATGTACAGCTTTGTATTCCTTGGTAAGTTTTAATGAATTAGAAGTAATTGTACTTTCAAAGCAATGTAATATGTTGGGTTTGTTTTTGATAATATTTTTTCCAACAAAGGTACCTTTTCTCAACCTGTAGACAAATATGTTTTGGTCAGAGCAGTTATGTAAATTTATGTACTGAAATAATTGCATCACATGATTTAGTCATCAAAATACAAATTTATGTTATCACAATATAAATATAAACTTGATTACAAATCATCAAGTTAGAGCTATTTGCAATGGAAATGTAATTGAGATGGTAAGATGAGGAAATTAATGTTGAGGTAAATGAAGTTATTTAAAACACATTGAGCTGTGATTGCATTATCTTAAATTTAATTTTCATTTGAAGGATTTAGATATGCTACAAAATGATGCTTAAAATTTTTTGTACACTTCTACAACTTTAACAATTTTAAATAAAATTCTTCTCCAATCAATTACATTTTGAGGAAACATTTCCAAGTATGTGACTAAGAAAAATTTACATTCAGAGGATTTGCCACTATAATAGGTTTTCTTCTCTTGTACAGTCTGTACTGGTATCAGAGAAAACTTAAGAAAAGTATATCATTTGGGCAGTTACCCAAATGATCACAAACAAGACCATACTAAAACTACCAGCACAACTATGTTTATTGCATCATTATTTACCATAGCTAAGATATGGAACCAACCCAGATGCCCCTCAGTAGAAGAATGGATCAAGAAAATGTTGTATATATACACAATGGAATTCTATGCCTCCATCAGAAAGAATGACATTGCCCCATTTGTTAGGAAATGGAAAGACTTGGAAAAAAATATATTAAGTGAAGTAAGCCAGGCCCAAAGAAACATAGGCCCCATGGTTTCCCTTATTTGCAATAACTAGTATATATCTGAGTCAAGCAGAAAAGGTCAGGTAAGTTGATGTTAGGGGAATGAACCCCAAGGTAAGTATTCAAATGTTTTTTTTTCTTTCCTGCAATTGTTTGTAACATATTTATAACATTATTTCTTTGTTGCTTTGTATGTCCCTCCCCCACGGTATAACCCCCGCTTTCACTGTATTTGATGTTGGTATAATTTGTGGAGGGGAAGGGAAAAAACAAATTTAACTAGGGATACAGGTGGACCCATTGCAACAATGAGATGTACAAGTCGTTACGTCGAAAAACAAACTTTACAACTTTTGTAGGGGAGGAGGATCGGGTGGGGAAAGGTGGGGGGAGTGTGGGAAGGGATGGGAAGGGGAAACAAAGAGGAGGCAACAATGCTGGATAACGAAATGTACTCGTTATCTTGCCCATGTAATTGTAACTCCTCTGTAAGGTATTCTCACACTAAAAAAAAAAAAGAAAGAAAGAAACTGAAAAGTATAAGCATTCCTATGATATCAACTCACCAATATTTTAACATGAAGTAAAACAAAATATCTTACCATAGTCTTCTAGAGACTTGACAAATTACAATTCTCTTAACCCTTCTAATTTTTTGTATGTTTTTTATTGTAAAAATACTCTACAGAGGGGTTACAGTTATATCAGCATGGCAATGAGTATATTTCCTATTGAGATTCTCCTCCTTTGTTTTTCCCCTACCATCCCTTCCCTCTCCCCGATCCCTCACCCTGCCTCAATTGTAAAGTTCATTTTCAACATAATGTCTTGTACATCTCATTGTTACAATGGGTTAACCTGTATCCTTATTTAAGAATTTAGTTTTTTCCCTTCCCTCCCCAAATTAGAGAATTGTATATACAAGTGGCAGGGCATCAACATCAAATACAGTGAAAATGGGTTATACTGTCGGGGAGGAACATAAAAGAAACAACTAAAAATATCACATGGTACATTATAAACACGTTAGAAACAATAGCAAGAAAGAAAAAATATTTATGTCCCTATCTCGGGGTTCATTTTGTTTAATATCATCTTATATGGTCATATGTACATAGCTTTTGACCTTTTCTGCTTATCCTACACATGTACTAGTCATTGCAAATAAGGGAAACCATGGGACCTATGTTTCTTTGACCTGGCTTACTTCACTTAATATAATTTTTTCTGATTCATTTTGTCACCCTTGTAAAAACAAGCATCGATTCATCTTTCATTTTTGTTTTTGTTTTCTTTCTTTTTAATCATCTTTAAATAGTTGTACAAAAAGGTGGCCATTCAACAAAGAAGTTTATGAATACAATGTGTCTTGGTTAATGTCACTGCTTTGAACATTCTCCCTTCCCTCCTAATCACACTTTCCTCAATTTTCTTAGAAAATATAGTATAAATACACAATGGGATTTTACTTATCCATTAGAAAAATGGTATTGTATCATTTGCAAACAAATTTAAGGACCTTGAAAAATTTAATGCAGTAAGTAGGGTCCAGAGATACAAAGGTTACTTTTTTTTCTCTCTCATACATGCAAGCTCGTATTAGTTTATAACTAGATAAGCAAAATACTTTGAGAAGTATGTAAATGTACACACATGTGTATTGATAGAAACACAGTAGATCCAGTGGTAAACTCAATATTGTAACTCCTTAGGAAGACTAAATCAAAGGTCAACAAATGAACACCAGGAAATGAGTACTTGAAAGGAGTGTCACCAAGCGGACGGGATAAAGGAATGGAAAGAGGAAAGAGGTAGAAGTGAATTATTTGTTCACTTTTCTTGAAACTACTTTGATGCTATAGATATGGAAAAATATGTTTATTAAAATTTTGAAGTACATTTTACAACTACTAAACTCCTACGTGTCCTGAATGTGTCGTGCTATTTCATGCCTTCACACAGTTGTTCAGGGTTTCCTTCTCTTATAGTATGCTTTTTACACTTTACCATCTTGTTCATTTGACAGTCATTCCATAAATCATTCAGAACTCTGTCCAGGCGTGGAGCTGAAGAAGTTTTCTCTAACAGAATTCACTGGCTATGAGTTTAAGGATTCCTTCATTTTACAAATGTACTCAATAGGAACAGCACCACTTCAGATTAATTTGAAAACAAAAAGAATCTGTTATATGGCTGAGTAGTTTATACTACTTAGGAATATACACAGAGGAAGAATCTATCTAACTTTTCAAGGGTTTGTCTTCAATTCCACTACAGTTCTGCACTGCTTATTACAATCACACAGAGCTATTTTCTGCAGATCCAACTACCACCAAAGATCAAGGTGCTGATTTAAAGGAGAGAAAATCCATTAAAGGTGCTTCTTTTTTCAAGATCTCTCTACATGTAGTATGTTCAAAACTACATTTTTTTTTGTCAGTTGTGGGGCCTGAACTCTGGGACTGGGCACTGTCCCTCAGCTCTTCAGCTCAAGGCTAGCACTCTACCACTTAAGATACAGCGCCACTTCTGGTTTTCTGGTGGTTTATTGAAGATAAGAGTTTCATGGATTTTCCTGCCCAGGCTGGCTTTGAACTGCGACCCTCAGATCTCAGCCTCCTGAGTAGTTAGGACTACAGGTGTGAGCCACCGGAGCCTGGCGTACAACTGGTTTCTTAAGACCATACTTAGTAAAGCTCATATCTTTTGTATAACTCATATACACGTTATCCTTTCAGGCTCTAGCATCAGAAGAGCAATTTCTAAAGTAAGTTAAATGTCTGCCTTTGTTAATGTCAATAAACAATTTCCCTGGTTTGAGGTCCTAGATCTTATAAGGATTTTGTCTAGTTTTCTCTTCAGTGCAAGCAACATAATACAATCCCTACAATTTTCCCCATCCATACAAGCACTGATCTTTTATAATGGGGCTCTAACCCTACAACCAAAGTGTTGTTTTTGAATTGTGTTTTTGTTGCCTACATTTACCAAATAGTTTTCTGTTACCCAATCATTGAAAAGTACACTGTTTTGAGCATCTCATGTGTCTTAATTCTACTCTACACTTTTTAGCACCCCTTCCACAAACATGCTATGAGTTTAGGAAACATCTAAAAATCTATATTGGATAGATATTTATAAGAGGTCAATGACCAAGTTAAAAGTTTGCTGGATATGAAGGCAATGAAAGGTGAATGTAATAGATACTCAATCCACAAAGCTCTATTGTGGAAACACTTCTCTCTTATACTTAGTGTTCTGAATTTTGTGTTTATGTACCTGATTAACCTCTAGTATGTAGTCTTGCAAGACAGAAACCATGGTTCCACATCATTCACTCTCAGCTGTCAGTGATTTATGTTATTGGGATTTAATGCTGTTTTAATTCATTCGCGTTGTGCTATTTAGACTAGAAATTTTGTTGTCTAGCATTTAACAGAGGCGTAGAGCTGAAAGACATATTTCAAAGTCATAGTCACCTGTGTGTTGAGATTTTGTTGGTGGTGAGATCACAAATGGGAAAACTAAATACAGACTCCAAAAATGTCAACAGGAGTCAAATGAACAGTAAAAAAAGGAAGATGATTTGGAAGAAGGATTAAGGGCTAGAAAAAAATTCTGAGGAGGTTATATTGAGAAAACCAAGACTCTAAAGTAGTGGAAAACATTGCAAGTTGTTAAGTGATCAAAAATGTTAAATTTGGAACTTGCAATATCTGTAAATATTTGCAAGTATATGAGAGATGACATGGAAAGTATAGTGTTAATAAATTAACATACTATATAGACAATATGTGAAATGCAAACAACAGAAAAATATTTTTAAATGGCATGTCATAAAATAAGGGGGGAGGAAAAATACCTACTCAGGACAGCTGTCAATCCCATGGTTACAGACACTTACCAATTGCAAATCCTTACGAATATGGAATACTATCTAATACATTGCATAAACCTTGCAGGTTCATGTCTAATTTCTTATAGGTAGGAGTCTTTCAGAGAGGAATCAAGTTTTTACACTTCTGAAGAGAATTTGCTCTTGGCCAGACTCAAAAACAAGCTAAAAAAATGGAGAAATGGCTGGGGGACAATGTATTCAATGTATATGTGTGTATATGTATGTAAATATGTAACTAAAAACCAGGAAAACTGAGAGGATGGGTAGAGTTGGTACAAATAGGGAAAGGTGATAAAAGAGGTGATGTTGATCAAGATGTAATGTACAAAACAGTGATGTGCTAAATTGCAATTCCTATATACAACTAGTTAAAGATAATAAAATAATGAAGAGCATTAGTTTCTCAAATGAAAATTAAGAAACTCAGATGAGCATAATTATCACTTGAATAGCTGAAAAATTAGACAAGCTATAAAGTAAATATTTTCAAGTATTAAAAGCATTCCACAATGAGGACATCTGAATAAAAAGTGATATTCAATATTTTCTAAATTGGTTTAGAGAGAATCATCTGGCTGTCGCAAAGGGAGAGAGAATTGACCCTGGTCACAGTTACTGAAGTGAATGAGATGCCTAGGAATTCAAGAACCTAGATTTTGAACCATGTATACTGAGAGCTTAGAGATCCATTTTATCTTAGTGCTTAATAATTATATATCTTGTCTGGGAAGTTGGTTTAGTGGTAGAGTGCTTGCCTTGAATGCATGAGACCCTGAGTTTGATTCCTTAGCACCACATAAGCAGAAAAAAAAGTCAGAAGTGGTGCTGTGGCTCAAGTGGTTGAGCGCTAGCCTTGAGCTGAAGAGCTGAGGGACAGCGCCCAGGCCCAGAGTTCAGGCCCCACGACTGGACCAAAAAAAAATATATCTATATATCTATATATCTATATATATCTATATATATATCTTTTATTCCTACACATACAATTGAGCTTTATTTGAGGTGCATTTAAAAATATTGGAAAAAGTTTGCAAACTTGATAGAAGGAACAGGTCACCTTAATTAAAAGTGAGGTTTGTTCTACATGGAACAACCAAAGCAGGATGAGACGTGATAGAAGACACTGTCCATCAGCCAAAACAGGACAGTGATCCTGAAGAATCAGGAAACAGATGCTGTAAATTCACAATTGCTTAAACTTGTCTAGAGAGACATGGGGTTGGAAATCATCCTAGTCTCCACGACCTCAAGTGGAAAAATGTATAGTTCAAGTGATATTGAGTAATCAGATTAAGTTTTGCCTCAGTACTGAAGAAAATTACCCTAATCATCACTTTGTCTCCAGTAACAAACCTTAATGGAAAAAAATGGAAAAATTAAAATATTTCCAAACATGCATTGATTATTAATGCTCAAGAATATTTTTAAGAATATAAAGCAGAAATATTATTAGGAATATTTTTAGAATGCTCTTCAGTATCCATCAATGTGTACATTTCTATGCCAGGCATCTAATGAAAGATTACCTGTCATTTTACTATGAAAAAAATGACCCATATTTGGGATGAAAATTCATCAAGGAAAAATGACACAGATGGTAGATTAATTGTACAATTATATCAAGACACTTGTTATTACTATATTCCATATGCTCAGAGAGTGAAAGGACAGATTGAACACTTATGTGGACAAATGAAAGTTGTAAAAATTGTCAAACTGAACTTCTGTACATAAAAACACAGTATTTGAGGCAAAAATTTTGAACTGGGAGTGACTTCAGCATAGATATTATATATGTTAATATAAAAATTTTAATATATAGCAACTGAAATTACCCAACTGAATCAGAAAAAAAGAAGATTGAAAAAATAATGAACATGGTATCATAACCTCAGTGAAACTGGAATCCTCAAAAAAAGAGAAAAAGGAGGTACCAAAAAATTAAAATGTTTAAATATATATATATATATATATATATATATTTTTTTTTTTTTTTTGGTCGGTCGTGGGGCTTGAACTCTGGGCCTGAGCGCTGTCCCTCAGCTCTTCAGCTCAAGGCGAGCACTCTACCACTTGAGCTACAGCGCCACTTCCGGTTTTCTGGAGGTTTATTGGAGATAGGAGTCTCACGGTCTCTCCTGCCTGGGCTGGCTTTGAACCGCGATCCTCAGATCTCAGCCTCCTGAGTAGCTAGGATTACAGGCGTGAGCCACCAGCGCCCGGCTTAAATATATATTTTTAATGCTATGTGCCAGTAATAAAATTTATAATCGTAGCAGCTCAGAAAGCTGATATCTAGGATCAAGGTTCAAAGCTATGTCAGACAGACACAATGAGAAATGGTTATCTCCAATTAACTAGCAAAATATGGAATTGGAGGCATATCTTAAGTGGTAGAGCCTCAGGACCTGAGTTTGAGCTCTAGTAATAACACCAAAAATAAAGAAAGAAGGTAACTTATAACAAAAATAAAAATATATTTGCTTAAATAAGTAATGGTTGGAGAATTTTCAAATGTGATATGTGGACTATAATCTCATATATATTATCCATATAATCTCATATGTATTAAATAGATGTACAGAATTAATAAGAAAAATCACAGAAATATGGATAGTAAAGATAAATTAGGTAAATGATAGTAAATAACAGGATAGATAGAAAGATAGATAATAGATGGATAGATAATATGATATATGATATATGGATAGAAAGGCAGAGAGATAAACAGAAGTTTAGATAATAGATGACAGGTGGAGAGACAGAAGGAGATAAACAGATGTGTTTATAGAAACAAGACAGATGATAGATATAGTGATGATAGATACATAAATAGTAATATAGATAATATATAATGGCTAGATTGAAAAGTGATAATAGATCGATAGATGGGTAGAAAGAAAAATTAGCCATTAGGCAGATAGATATAAAAAGTAAGACAACTAATAGCACATGATTAATATATAATAGATGGATAAAAGAAAGATACACGATAGATGGGTAGAAAAAAAGATAGGTAGATAGATAAATATATTGATTGATTATAGGTAAATAAAAGATACATAAAAAGAATGATAGAAAGAGATAGATGATAGAAAGACAAATGGATAGAAAGATAGATGCTTGACAGAAGGAAAGAAAGAAAATAGAAAGAGGAAGATAGCTGTTACATATAGATATAGATATAGAGGTGACTCAAGTTACAATGGGGAGGGGCTGGGAAGGTGGTGAGCGCTTGCCTTGCATGCATGAAGCCCTGGGTTCGATTCCCCAGCACCACATAAGCAAAAAGAAAAGAAGCCAGAAGTGACGCTGTGACTCAAGTGGTAGAGCGCTAGCCTTGAGCTGAAGAGCTGAGGGACAGCGCCCAGGCCCAGAGTTCAGGCCCCATGACCGGACCCCCCCCCAAAAAAAAAAAAGTTACAATGGGGACTGTTGATATCACTACATATAAAACATTTTAGCTGGAAATTTTTGGTGCTGCTGTCTTTAGCCCAATGTCTGCAAGGTGTATAAGCAGGCTAAAAACATTGACAACCATCAGTGCTCTGATCAGTTTATAGAATTTCTGCTTATTTGAGAAATCTCAAGTATTTGCTCTTCATGTCTTCAATTGATTATGAAACTTCTTTTCACTAAGGAGTCTCATTTACTAAAAACAACTCCTCAGTGTTTATAGTTGGGGATTAGTGTTTAAATAGTTGGAGATGATGTGGTCAAGTTGGCATATAAAATTAGCTACCTGATATACAATGTATACAATGTATACAATCAATACATTAAAGGAATAATATTAAAAATAGTGTAAAAAGCCAGGTGCCAGTGGCTCATGCCTGTAATCCTAGCTACTCAGGAGGCTGAGACCTGAGGATCATGATTCAAAGCCAATCTGGATAAGAAAGTCCGTGAGACTCTTATCTCCAATTAACCACCAGAAAACCAGAAGTAGTACTGTGGCTCAAGTGGTAAAGCACTTGCCTTGAGCTGAAGAGCTGAGGGACAGCACCCAGGCCTAGAGTTCAAGCTCCAAGGCCAATAACAACAATAACAACAAAACTGTGTAAGAATACAATTTAACCTAAGAAATAAATAAAATAATCCAAAATAAAAGATATGACATGCATCTTGTATATATATTTTTCTAATTTCGGGAGGGGAGGGGAAATAACAAAAAGATGAAATAAGGATACAGGTTGACACATGAGATATACAATGAGGTGTACAAGACACTATGTTGAAAACAAACTTTACAACTTTGTGTGGGGGGAGGGAGTAGTTGGGGATGTGGGGAGGAAAGGAATAGAGGGGAAAAAACAAAGGAGGGGTAACAATGCTCAATAAGAAATGGACTCATTATCTTGCTCATGTAGCAATAACCCCTCTGTACAGTATTTTTCCTATATATATATATATATATTTTAAAAATAGAAAAGAAAATTATTTACTAAAATGAAGAGAAAATTTTCTGAAATAAATGAAATGTTATGTTCACAATATTTAAGGTAGAGAAATGAAAGAAAAAGTTTTGAAATTTTATATCTACTAAAATATCCTTCCAAAATTTGTATTTACAAATCAAATTTTCCATACATATTATATAGTCACATATATATATATTATAGATTTATTTCAGCATACACACATATACATGCTGAAATAAATCTTAATCAATTACAGAAATGTTACTGATATCAATCCTTAAAAGGCAACTGAGGGCCATGTCTGACTGAAGTAGCTGTCTCTGCAGCTTTTCTCTGACTATGGACATGATATGTAGTTATTTTACTTATTTCCTTAGCAGCAAAGGGATCTTTTCTGTTTGCTTTCATATTTTGGACCACTGTTCTCAAACTTCTGCATGGTAATGACAGTTTATAGAATCAGGAATTTTGACCAAAGGACAGAACTTATTCCCACTCTTGAGACTCTCAAATTGGATAAAGAAAAAACAAGATGAATGTTTACAATGACTACAAATACACTTCTTAATTTCACACATCTGTGCCTATGTGTCTACATGGATGGAATGAGCATTTACCTTACAAAACTTTTCCCTTCAAATACAGCCCTGAGATTCTGGATTTATTCTGAACCATTGAAGATGCTAAGGAAATAATGGTTGTCCACTGACACAAACCCCAAAGAGGAAACTCAAAAATCACACTAAAACTAAGCAGCCAACAAGGCTGCCAAAGCAGCAATTTTTTGTCTATGCCTGGAAAAAAAGAAATGACCCTTTTCCTTTCCAATAGGTGTTTGCCTGTAAAGCCTGAACACATTGCTCAAGATCAAGACCAGACTTTGAAGCAAGGGTGAATCCAGCTGGGTGGCTGAAAATTAAAAGATCCTCTTATGTCCTTCCTCTCTTCAATGAAAAAGATTTCTGTTATCTGGGTAGAAACATTTTTAATTAGCCAGAGAACTTTTTTTTTTCTGGACATGGAACAGCATCAAAGTGGTTCTTTGAATCTGTGTCTTAATAGAACAATATTCTAGTGTCCTCTGTTAAACTCTCCTTTCTGTTACATCCTGTGCAGAGAACATTTCAAGGGGAAGGCTGCATTGAACTTTACTCAAGTCCCTCCTCATTAGGGATATAAATATATTTTGGTATTTAATGACACCTTTGCTGTGTAGGGTGAAGCTTTCTAAACCTACTCTGAAAAGGCTACTGAAGTGACTTTTACAAACCTTAATAGAGTCCCCTTAAACTTTACAAATATGTCTGCTTGCCCTTTTGAGGCTATGCGAGAGCCACGGGCTTCCTTGATAGGAACAATCATGGACATTTGCTCAGTCTTTGGTTACTTACTTGTAGAACAGGAAGAATATGTGCTCCCATTAATAAAATGTGTTATATTTATACCAATAATAGCAGTACAACTGAATTAACGTCCCAAGAAATTGACAGGGAAGGCACTTGGCTGTTTTGTCTGCCTTTCCAGGCTAGAACCTATATACCATAGTGCATCTTTATGACTTACCATGCTTATGTTCCTATTAGATTTTGTCTATTCAAGTCACTGGTCCAGTTTGTCTTTACCAGAGTTCATCAGTTTTATCTCAACAGTTTTATCTCTAGATGATAATACAAATGGGATTGAAGCCCAGTCTTCAACCCTCTAGAAAAGCTTGTTTCCTCATTATATTAAGTGGGTTGAACTTCTGTGTATCTAATCCAAGCTAGCAGGTAACATGGACCAACAGATAGGGATCATCACCTCTTCCCGGCCTCCAGAAGTTTCCAAAGAAAAGTTCTTCCTTCTTCCCCTTATAAGTTTAAAAGAATCCAGATTCCTTGAGTGGAGAATGAGTGGTTCTGATACAGGAGTTGGAGTCAAGCCTAATAGCACAACCACAATAGGTGAAAGATATTACATTCTACCCACATCTAGGTTTAATATTCCAATGACAAATGCTGTCCCTATGTTAGTCTTTGTGGATTTTTGTTCAATTTCTGCACAAATCAGCTAGTGTCTCCATTAATTTGGAGTCTCATTAAGGTGGTGATTCTATGCATATACAAAAATCACCATGTTGGTTCAGAACAGACCTTCTAGAATATTTTTCTGTTTAACCAAGCATTTCAGTAAAACCCTTGCCTTTCCTGAAAAAAATATACATTAGTATGTTTATATAATTAATGGGTATTTAAATTCACTTCTTATTGCCCACAAAAGTTATTAGGACCTACTTTGATGATTGGCTGAGCTGCCTGCCCTCAATTTCTGCTGCAGAAATACTTTCATTTTTTACTCACCACCCCACCTCTGTGTTAAATTCATCTGTGCATTGGCCCCTGAATCCATTCTTCAGCAAAATTCACTGGATCCCAGTAATCTGATCCTCTGGTGACAGAAAAATTTCGAAGTGATTATTTTTCCTCTCTTTTTTCTAAAAGTACAAGACTCTCAGATTGTTCTGTGAGAGCCGGTGAAGTACCTATGGGAAAATCCATGGAATATGGAAAACATTATCTTCCTTATGAAAAGGCCCTAAAAGTTTCTACCTGTCATTTTCATCCACTTCTTCTCTCTACCATCTTCATCAACAATACACATAAATTTCTAAAGTTAAGTTTAGTTATATTCTTGTGAATGTGATTTTAACTGTATGGATGTAGTTATTTAAAATTTTAACTGTGGCCATTAATATTCATAAGAGACTAACTCACTCCACTTTTCTAATAAAAGTAGATACACTTGCTTATTTTCTGAAATTGCCAAAAATTCTTAGTTCATGCCTTATTTAAATCTTTTGCTCTTTATAATCACTTAATTCCCCATAATTTCTTGTAGTTTTTGGACATGAGAACAGCGGCCTATCAAAATTAATCATCTTAAAATATATTGATAATTTAACGACACAAAAAATTCCATTTAGATTTCACAGATTTTCTACTTGTCATCAGTATTATTTTCTGAATAGATCTGATCTATTTCTGTACACCTCTGTAAATGACCAACTACATAATTAGAGACCCAGTCCCCAAGACCATCATTATTTCTGTCACTAACTGCACTATCAGAAGTCTTCATTTAAGTAATAACTAAAAAGGCATATACAGTTTCTTGGGAAATTATATTTGTTTCAAGAAGAAAAGGAAGAGAAGCTAGGTGCCAATGGCTCACACCTACAGAATTAACTATTCAGGAGGCTGAGATCTGAGGATCGTGGTTCAAAGCCAGCCCAGGCAGGAAAGTTGGTCCAATAAACCACTAGAAAATCAGAAGTGGTGCTGTGGCTCAAGTGGTACAGTGCTAGCTTTGAGCTGAAGAGCTGAGGGACAGCACCTGCCTCCAGAATTCAAGCCCCATGACCAACAAAGAAAAGAAAAGAAAGAGATACATACACAGGGGAGAATCTAGGAATGATCCAAATAGAGAATCTCTTCCATTTTACCCAGGAATTGAAAAAGTTATTGTCTCTGCATTTGTGTATGACAATGTAGAGTCTGGCAAACAGTTTTTAGGAATGTCTTGGCTAGACCTTATCCTAAGACCATACAAGTTGTACAGACCCTGACCTAAATCACATTGCTATAAACTCTCCCTGTGGCCCAAGAGGGAAATGAAATTCATCCACAAAGAAAGTGATTCCCACAGGCATGCTAAGGACAAAACCAAAGGGTAAATGCCTTTACTACATTCCAACTCTATACTGTTCTTTTCTCTGCCACCCAGAGCTGTCATGAGTTATAACAAGTACCACCCTCCCAAAAAAATGTAGTTAAATATTGAGGAATACTATCAATTCTGATCTAATTTTGTAGTAAAAAATGGGGATAGATATTTCATGTAGAGCTTGATTTCCAGTCATAAATTCCAAACTATAGGCATAAAGTTATTGTGAAGACTATTACTGTAATCATTTAACTTTTTCATTGTTTCTATTTCTACTGAATATTTAAACACTGTCTATATATAAACATGGTCAGAGTTGGTAGCTTATATTTTACAGTATTTAACCTTTATTTTGCCACAAATTAAAACAAATAAGTCTTCCTTAAACACCTATTTACTTATGCAGATCCATAAAAGTGTTTTCAACTCAAATATTGTGTAAAGTTTCATATACATTAGTTAATTATGATAACTACCTCTGCTACAGTTTAGTACATCTAATCATTATAATTAGTAATGTGCTTTTATGTAGGAAATAAGCTCAAATATCTTACTGATGATTCATGATTAATAAATTAAAATACTCTGTCAAATTTTGTTAAAACTGAACACCATTATTTTGTGGCATTTGTAATCTACCATCAAGGATTCCAAGCAAATCCCAAATTTAAAATGATTTTTTGACTCATTATTTTATAAAAAGTATCTTCTCTTTGACTTTCATATCATTTAATTTAATTTATAATTTCATGATTTATTTTCCCTTTACTTTCTAGAACTGACAACATTTGTCTGTAGAACATTGCCTTATATTCTGTTTTCTGAAAGAACTGTATATTCTTTTCTTTCCTTTCTTTTTTTGGTGGTACTGGGTTTACATTTAAGGCTTCTTGTTTGCTGAACAAGCATCTACCACTTAAGTATACCCCACAGATCAAAGCCTTTAGATGAAATAAAATGACTGACATAAATATTTATTCAACTTTCCAAGGATGAATATAGATAAAAATGACTACCAAGTAAAAGGACTGCTCAAAGAGAGTGAGGAGGTGTCCACACAGGGGTGGGATCCACAGAGAGACTGCTGAGCCTTTAAGTCTTCTGAGAGGAGGCTAGCTAGTGTTGATGCCTTGGTGCCTGGATGGGGAGATGAGATGTTCTTCCTGGTGGTGCAGCCCTGTATGTGACATAGAAAATGGACTGGTAGAAATAGGTCATTTGTATAGCAAAGACCGACCAAATTAGAATGGAAAGCTGTTAGTTTTTTAAAAAGAGGTGGCTGAGTAGAAGTACACCAAGCACTTAGTGTTCAGGTAAGGGGTAGGATTATTCATAAATCCGGCTGGCACCAGGCCATGTTAGCACTCCAAGCGGCTGGGAAAGGCCTGGGAAGGAGGGCATCTGGCCCTGCACTAGGCCTTATCTAGGGTAGGGGTGGTGAAAGGTGTGACCACATTGAATCCAGATGTGACCTCAGTGGATGCAGATATGACCTCTTCTAGGTGTGCCAGTTGCCTAGGTAACACAGATACTGGGAGGAGACTTTGCTGAGAGGAGGGTGGAGTCTGCTCACTATCCAGGAGCTGACCTTAAATTCCAGCCTTTTAATAATCATGAAATAGGGTGCAGATTCTCTCTGGCTACTTCCTGCTGACAAGGAGTGTCGACAATAGGGGTAAAAGGCTGGAATTTTGGTCCCCTCCCAGAGAAGGCAGCAAGCAGCAGTTGTCCCTTGGTAGGCAAGAGTCTGGAGAAAGTCTCATGAGGCATTGAGGGGCTGAAAAAAAAAAAACACTAGAGAGCAAATAAATGGCAAGATGAAGGACTTGGGGCTGAAAATTAAAAATTGGATGACTTGGCTAGAATGGCTAGTTCTTATCTCCTGCATTCCAGGCTGTCCTGGAGTTGGTGGAAATGTCACTAGCTACTTCTGACATCTGGCAACCAGGTAGGGAAAACATCAGGTAACAAAGGCAAGAATGTAAATTCCTGTCTAGTTAAAAGGTAGACAGGGTATGGACATTGGATGGGCAGGCTTCTTACTTCTACTGACCTCCTGGCTCTGGTTAATTTTGAAAGGGCAGGCATAAAGTGGCTGATATGACATTTTCTCCTCATACTCCTCTCCATGGTCCCTTGTTCCCCAGACTGGCTGAGTCTAGGTGCTTGTTGCTGGGATGGCTTGTCCCAGTTAATATTCATGGAGCTATGAACTCAAGGCCTGGGCACTGTCCCTGAGCACTTCTGCTCAAGGCTAGTGCTCTACCACTTTGAGTTATAGTACCACTTTCAGTGTTTGGCTGGTTAGAGATAAGAGTGTTGAGCCATGCTTCCAGCCTGGCTCTTTGCATGTTAGGTGGGAGATGGAGTCTTAGGGATTTTTCAGCTCGGGCTGGCTTTAAAATGCAATCTTTGCCACAAAAACCCTATATTTCCAATTAAAAAAAACAAGGAGATCAAATAAAATAAGTAGAGCTTGGGTGGTTCTTATCAAGAATTGACCAACAAATATTCTGCAATGACAAAACTTGTTAGATGTGATGAGAATCTTAGCACAGTTATACCCAATATTTTAGAACCATGTAGTCAGTACTAGAATACACAACACCAAACAAAAAAAGCAAAACTCAAACCCTAAAATTTTTGACAATAATGATTAGATATATTTGTTAACAAAGCACATCAGATGGTTGGCCCTCAGTTACCAGGGCCTATGAAAATTAGCAAGGCACAATAGAATAGATGGATGGAGTAGTAAGCTTGGTGGAAGGTTAAGGGTCAGATGAGAACAAACCCTTAACCCACCATTTGGCCAAGATGGCGAACTCAAGATGGTGAATTTCTGAAAAAATGCAAAGAAAGACTGAAAAAATAGATCAAGCCTAGATTGGCTAGCTTTTGAGAGGTGGGTCCCTGGGACCCAGCCTGTGTTGCACTCTTCAGGGCACAAGCCAAAAAGATATAGAAAAGAAATGGAGAGATATAGAAAGTTGGACATGATTCACAGAGAGCAAAGAGAGTCTGAAAGTAAACAGACTTCTGACCACTTACCATTGCAGAAGCAAAAATTGTCTAAATCTGAGAACAGAATAAAAAAATTAGGTGCTCTGGCTTTCCAGGGAGCGCAAGAGGCATTTCAGAGGGGTTTCATGGCACCGGAGTGACACACAGCACCCCATTAAAGGCATAGGAGGGAAAAAATTAGTGAGTGAAGGAGGGCTTGTCAGATGGAAGTGGCATCCCGACTTACCGCCGAGCCCTCTAGGGAGGAGTGGCCAAGCAACCGGAGTCAAGCGTCCTCAGCTCCAGAGGTGACCGGCCTTGCAGTTAAAAGCCTAACAGGTTCTCTGGCATGCTACCACATCTGGAGAGAGACTAAGTGACAGAGAACCCTTAGAGAGTAGTTCACTCACCAAAATGTAGAAGTGTGGAGGTGGAAGCAGAGGCCAGCAATGGTATTGATGTGCTGTGTCTGCAGCAGACAGACCAGTTCACAAAAGGCCATCAGAGCTGGGGGTATTCCTCAGAGCACAAAAGGGGGAAAAACAAAAACAAACAAACAAACAAAAACAAAAACAAAGAAAAAAAACAGAGAGGAATCTCACCTATCCCTTCCCAGGTCCTCGGTTCGAATCCGAGTCACAGCACCATTTATGTTAGGTATTTAAAATGAGGTGGCCAAGTAAGAAGTACACTAAGCACTTGGTATTCAGGTAAGGGGTAGGCTTATTCATCAGTCCAGCTGGTACCAGGCCATGTTAGCACTCCACGCAGCTGAGAAAGGCCTGGGAAAGAGGGTATCTGGCCCTGGGCTAGGCCTTATCTAGGGTAGGGGCGGGGAAAGGTGTGGCCACATAGAATCCAGATGTGACCTCAGCAGATGCAGATGTGACCTCTTCCAGGTGTGCCAGTTGCCTAGGTAACACAGGTACTGGGCGGAGACTTTGCTGGGAGGAGGGTGGAGTCTGCTCACCATCTAGGAGCAGACCTTACAAAACCTGGTTATTTACAGAGAACTGACTAAAAGAATAAACGAAGTGTACTTTTTGTATTTATTTATAGACAAAAACAGCCTCGGTGTGCCCATTGATGCAGACTAGGAAGAACAGGACATAAAACACACCAGTACACTTAGCCCATAGACCTGGACTTTCCCAATTTTCACTGCACAAATCTTTAAAAAAAAAAGTCTGATTTGAAAGCTGAAGCAGTGACAATACCAGATAGAGCCTTTGAACATCTTGTTCTTCCAGGAAGAACTCAAAAGAAGAATGAGAGTTTGTGGACAAGGCACAGAAACCTGATGGCATTGGACAGTTTAAGATAAACTATATTAATTGTTCTTGCAGCACTGAGGTATGAATCAATAGTGTTCTTAGTATGTGACAAATTGGTACATAAGTAAAAAAGCATAAATCCATTCAAAAAGAATGAATACATTTAAAGTTTGGTAAAGAATAAAGTGTAATTGCACTGTGCCTTCCCATGAAGTTTTATAAATACAAAGGAGAAAGAAGAGTATCCTTAATGGAAAAGCAAGTCAGACTCCAACTTAATAAAGCCATCACAATGAACTTCATCATCCTAGGGACAGACTGAAACTTCACCATCTGTTTAGATGTAACAGGAACATAAAACTTCTGTGGCATTCCTGCCAAATACATAATCCCTGGATCGAATCAGGTGAAAACATTTCTATGCATTTAAATCAGTTAGTATCCTAAAGAATAAATGGACTGTATTACTAAACTTGTCAAGAAAATCAAGGTAAAAAATGGAACTGTTCCAGATTGAAGATTTCTGAGAAATGTAACTAAATACATGTTAGATTCTCAAATGAATTAGTTTAGATTACTTGGAAATTGAGGATAACCTAAGTGGTTATGAGAATAATATAACCATAATGAAATGTTCTTACCTTGTTTGGGGAAATTGTGAATATGGTTATAATTTCAATGTCTTGTTTACTGAAAATGCACAATAACAGTCAAAATGTGAATTGATCTAAACTGTGTTAGTTCTTGCAATCTCTTTGTAAATTTGACATTGTTTCAAAATTTAAGAAATAAATTAAAAAAATGAAAATTCAACATTCCTACTGTTGGAGGGGAGAAGAAGGACAATTTTGATCTATAATATAAAAATGCGGCCTATGCACAAGGTAAATCAAATCTCTCCATGTGAAGGAAAAAAAAGTGTATCAACTATTCTCAATATTTATTCTGTTTTGGGTACAGAAACACACCTGAAATTGGTGCCAAAATATCTATATCAGTTCTACCTTCTGAGCCACACTTGCATATCTCTAGTTTCTAACACTTACCCCCTTACTCGGACTTGGTAGCTTCAGTACTCTTTCTACAACAGTATTATATTATGGCTCATGATGAGCTATGTGGTCACCACATTAAATCTATACTTCTAGATCTCATAACTCTGAAGTTCATATAGTAAATACACAACCTTTTTTCTAAAGGAATAAAATGAAATTTCTCTACCATTGTCACATATCACCCTTCTTGGGAACTTGTTTATGTTCTACTTCTTACAGGAAAATCATTTTCATTTGATTTATTTGCAGGTTATAAAATGAAACTAATTTCTTTGAACTTTTGGCAAATTTTTATTACTTTTCAATACTGTCTCATCTTGTATTTACTCTACAAAACAATGTTTGACAAGAAATGTACTCATTGCCTTACTCATGTAACTGTAACCTCTCTGTACAGCATCTTTACAATATAATAAAATTAAAAAAAGAAATAAATCCAGGGGTTGCCCTTGCAAAAAAGTGTTTGATCTCTTCAACTCAATGCAAGTTCTCATTTCTCCAGACTTATATATTAACTTTTGTAATATTGAATAAATTAATCTTACTACTTACTTATCTATATATACAAGTACATATTCTTTTGTATATGTATATGTAAATATCATCAACACAGATTATAATTTATTTTTCACAGTCCTTAGTAAAAATATCGTATCACAAAGTTGTTAAAATTGTGCAGTTCATGCATTGAGGAAGCTAAGAGATCATGTGAACATAGCTAGTTATGAAATTAACTTATGACACTTTTGACAACTATCCTTCAATCATCTCAAATAAACCACAATCAATGGAGCTTAGACCACAATGAAATAAGAGAATGATTCATGTGAATACATTGAATAGATATCATAGCTCTTTCAGTTTAAACAAGGACTTTTATTACTACTGACATTCTACCATCATTTGTATCAATACTGCAGATACCCTAATCTACTTAAGTAATATTCAAGTAATAAAAATTCATATGTCTCTTCTGTTTTTAAGCTATCTTACCCTTATATTCTGGAATGTCAAAAACATCATCGATACACAATCCTCACATTAATTCCTACAGTTAGTTGGCTATTAACTACTTTCTTCTTTCTGTAAATTGTTGGCTAATTTCTAAAGTAAGATGTTATAATTAATTCTTTAACAATAGGAATAATTTATTAATTAATGTCTCACAATTTTGGATCTCCTTTACTCTGTGTGTTGTACAATGTTTCATGTCAATTATTCTGAGATATAAAGATAATCATTGTCATCCATTTGTTAATTCTTATTCATGGAAATCATGAATGTAATCTTCCATAAAAATATAAGAATATCCTTTGAAATATGTCTCACTACTTCAACTTAATTCACACACAAATTCCTATATCTTGGGCTAATATTATGCAGAAACCTGAAGCAGATTATATGAAGGGTTTATCTTTAATGTTTTTAAATGTTTAATAATGGTAAGAACTTATTTGCCACAAGCCTTGAGCAAACTGGTATTGGGTGATGAGAACACAGGAGAATAGAGATCTACAGCATTTCTAATTCAAATAACAGCTTTCACCAGTATTTCCTAACATTCTTCCACCTTTGGTACTTGTTCTCTCAGATATATTAACCCACACCATGCCTCAAGTGTCTCAAAAAGGCTTTCTATTTTCTTTCCAAAGTTCAATCAACCCTTCATTTAATAACATCAAAACTCCTTCATAGTCAATTTTATATATACAAACTTATGTGAAGATTAGGAAAATAAAACTAGTATTACTTTGCTTAGCAGTACTAAAAATGCTGTGATAAATATTAGCAGCATTTAGAACAAATCTCAACTGTTCACGTGGCCCAGTACAATGAATAAAATACCAAGGTTTTGTGCCTTTTTGGGTTTTGACAGTCATTGGACTTCATGTGACAGGAATCACACACGATTCATTCAGTGCCTGTTATCTCTTGTGTTTTCTTTATCTTGGGTATAATGTTAGTGTACTTAACCATTGTCATTGCTCTTTGCATCTGATGGTTTGCACTGACAATAGTAAATATACCAGAATTAAAATTTCTTTGTCTGATTTTCATAGGACAGTCTGAAGATAATGGTAACTTCTTTTTTATTTCAATTCAGCAAATGAATGTTGCTGGGTTAAAATCATAACAGTAGGAGAATGTGAGTGGGTTCTACTTACAATTGCATTTGTTTTTATAGTTCTAATATACGACAGTGTGTTTAAATATAAAATAATTCATTTATAAAGTATTATAAAATTACCACTCTTAAAATCAATTTGTGCTACTTTTTTGTAGAATTTCTGATAGTATTATTGTTCATAATAATCTCTCAAAATAATTTCTATGCTAAGGAGATTTTATATAAGTTCTGAATTTTTACTGGCCATATTCTAAAAATAATATGTCCTAAAAATAATGACCAAAGAATATTTCTTAGAAAAAATTTCAGGTATTTTTAACTTTTAACATAATCAATAACTTTACTGAGGACTTTGAGTTGAACCTTCACAAACTTTTGGAATTATTAGCCTGCCTTGTTAGTTTCTGGCCTATCATGATAAACATTATTTTAGCTGTTCAATCTTTAAATATATATTTTATATTTTACAATTATCAAAACAGCCAACAACCAATCACATATTTACCAATAATTCTCTGTATTTCTCTACAAGTTATATTACCTGTTCAATAACTTTGCATTTAGAATAACATATGATTGAATGCAGAAAATAAACTTTGAAATGGAATGCTTACACTGGCTTTTTAAAATAAATGGAGATATTTTAGTCAAAATACAGAAAAAAATGCTGACATTTAAGTTTTACTTGATATCTGTACATTATTTTAATAGTATATTATATTAATATTTCAGAATTTGTGACTTGAAACAGTTATTTTCAATCATACTGATAAAATTCCAAGTGTCTAAAATTTTCTCCTTTATAATAATTTAGTTTACTATTTATGATTGCTTTCTCTTCATTACAAAAGTGATTTAAATGTTAATGAGTCAGAATTAAATCTAATTCAAGAAGTTATTGTGAAAGCAATTGATCTCTCTTTCAAAGATAACTTGATATGAAGTTTAGAGCTGCCTTGGAAGCATTTGAATGTTTCAGCTTACATTTTATGTCTACGTGTGATCAATGATAATAAAAATGAACACTTGAGACTAACACTTACATAAAATATAAATTTAATAATTGAGCTATACAACCTAGCCTCAAAAGATACTTCATTTGGCAGAGATATGTTGCTTACTAGTGGATAAAATTTGGCAAGTGTTTAAAATATATTTCAAAGTAGCGTTGAATTAATAAGTGTCAAATGTTTTACTGAGGTGATAAGCTACTGTAGCTTATGTTAGCATAGTGGGCAACATAAATGTGTTGTAAGATACATTTGTAATTTTCAGTTTAGTAATAGCCATAGACTTTAAACTAAAAGTTAGTTTTAATATATTTTACTCAATCAAATATATCCCAAATATTTAATTTACATACTTAATCAAAATGCAATTTTAGTAAGCTTTTACTTTTGAAATAAATCTTCAAACTTGATGATTGGTTTACAACTGTTAGCACATCTTAATTCAAACTAGTGCTATTCTAAGTATTTGATTCATATGTATAGCTAGTTCCTTAATATTTCTCTATCAGAAAATATAGCAGAAAATAGAGGTCCTAATCAGCTTTAGACCCTGAGAATTCTAGTTTGATAGTCATAAAACAAAGAACCAATGCAATTTGATACTGATCTATTGGATCTAACTGCTTATCTATGAATATTGGCAACAATTCCCAGGAACTAAGACCCAGATAAAGAGCACAGACATTTAAAGAAGTTCTTAATGAAAGTTACAAATTACAAAAATGTGTGTTTATAGGTTTGTGTAGAGCTATTATCATTCCTATTGAAACATGAGGAATCTAAAATCTTAACAAGGCAAAGGGTACCAAAAGTCACATTTGTTGTTATTGTCAGAGCCAGTTGTCATTGCAAATACATTCTTTTCAGAGTCAATATTCATAACTGTTGAGATAGATTATTACTTCTTGTTAAGCTATCTAACATTCTTCACTAAGATGGGAAGGTGGACTAGAAGATAATTTATATTTTATTTTGATCAATTCTTTTTGTTGAAGAAAATGTAGATGATATAAATCTTAATGATTATGATAAGTAAAATAAGTAACAACATGCCATGTTGTTGCAATCTTATTTACTTTCATTGTTTTTTAGAGGTATTATGTTCTACATCTGAAAATACTGTCTTATGAATTTTATATTTTAAGTTTAAGGATACCAAGTTAAAGCCAAAAATTCTGGATTAGTATATATGTGTGACTGTGTACACATATGTACTTTTTTTATTCCAAGCAGAGGGTTCTTCTTTTTTATATATTTTATTGTAAAGATACTATACAGAGGGGTTACATGAGTAAGGTACATGAGTTACATGAGTAAGGAAGTGAGTACATTTCCTATGGAGCATATTACCTCCTCCTTTGTTTTTCCCCTACCATCAAATATTCAGAATGTTGGCCAATCTAACTGAGGTGAGGTGGAATCTCAGAGTTGTTTTGATTTGCATTTCCTTCATGGATAGGGATGATGAGCATTTCCTCATATGTTTCTTTGTCACTCTTCTCTCTTCTTCTGAGAAGTCTCTCCTTAGCTCCCTTGACCATTTAGTAATTAGTGCTATTAAATTTGGGAGGGGTTAGTTTCTTGAGCTCCCTGTTTATATTGGATATTAGGTCTTTATCTAATGTATTTCTGGTAAAGATCTTTTCCCAATTGGTTGGCTGTCTTTCTAGTTTAGTCATTATGTCCTTAGCTGTGCAGAAACTTTTTATTTTGGTATAGTCCCACTTGTCAAGTTTCTCTGCTATCTGTTGGGCAACCTGGGACTCTAACAAAGAGGTTCTTAACCCGGCACCAGTGGCTCACGCCTGTAATCCTAGCTACCCAGGAGGCTGAGATCTGAGGATCACGGTTCAAAGCCAGCCTGGGCAAGGAAAGTCTGTGAGATTCTTATCTCCAATAAACCAATAGAAAACCAGAGTGGTGCTGTGGCTCAAGCGGTAGAGCACTCACCTTGAGCTGAAGAGCTGAGGGACAGCGCCCAAGGCCAGAGTTCAAGCCCCATGACCAACCAAAAAGAAAAAGAAAAAGAAGTTCCTGCCTATATCTATAGGTTGCAATGTTTCTCTTACTCTCTCTTGCAGTAGTTTCAGAGTTTGGGGCCAATATTTTGAATTTGAACCACAAATGCTGGTGGGATGTAGGAAAAAGGAACCTAACTACATTGCTGTTTGGAATATAAACTTTTACAACCACTCTGGGCAGCAGTCTGGAGTTTCCTCAAAAAACTAATCATATGGGTAAATGCCCAGGAGTGGGATTTCTGGATCATAGTGGAGTTCTATGTTTAGTCTTTTGAGGAATCTCTATACTCTATACTCTATTCCAGAGTGGTGAACCAGCTTACATTCCTAATAACAGTGTAGTAGTGTTCCCTTTTGGTCACCTTCCTGCCAGGATGTGCTATTATTTGTTTCCTTGATAATGGTCATTCTAACTGCGGTGAGGTGGAATCTCAGTGTGGTTTTGATTTGCATGTCTTTTATGGCTAGTGAAGTTGAGCATTTCTTCATCTCTCTATTGGCCATTCTTATTTCCTCTCTAGAGAAGTCTCTTTTTCAGTCTTTAGTCCACTTATTAATGGGGTGGTCGTTTCTTTGAGGATTTGTTGTTAGAGGGTTGAATTTTTTGAGTTCTAGGTATATTTTTGATATGAGGCCATTGTCTATTGTATAGGTGGTAGAATCACAAACAAGGCCCCACTAAAGCTATCAGCACAACTAACATCGGTAAAATATGGAATCAACCCAGATGCCCCTCAATTTACATGAGTGGATCAACAAAATGTGGTATATATACAAAATGTAATTTTATGCTTCCATCAGAAGTCATGACATCCCTTCATTTGTAAGGAAATAGAAAAACCAGGGAAAAATCATATTAAGTGAAGTAAGCCAGTCCCAAAGAAACATAGGCTCCATCGTTTCCCTCATTTGTAATAACTAGTATAAGTCTAGGATAGTCCTAGCAGAGGATCACAATAGCTCAATTGCTAAGTATATATGATCATATAAAATAATGCTAATCAAAATGAACTCCAAAATATGGAAAGAAGAGACCTTTTTTTTAATTGTTGACCTTGTTGTTGTCAATGTACGGTATCAAGTTCTTGCTTTTAATTTTATTTTTCCCTTTGGTTTACCCCTGGTAGTCACTGATTTTTATTCTGGCACCCTGCATCTTTATATACATTTATCTCATTTAGGGAACAGAAGAGGAATAACAAAATGGTGAAATAGGGACAAAGGGTGACCCAATGCAACAATGATACTCACAAGACACTATGTTAGAAATGAACTTTAGCACTTTGGGAGAGGAGAGGGAGGGATAAGTGGGAGAAAAATCGAGTGAGTAACAATGTTTGAGAAATGTATCCATTAACTTACTTATGTAATTGTAATTCCTCTGTACAGCACCTTTAAAACAAAATAACATTAAAAATTAAAAAAAAACTAAACGTAGACCTTGCCTATGACCCAGCCATACCACTCCTAGGCATCTAATTTGAGCATTATGTTCATTGCCACATTTTTTACAATAGCCAATACATGGAAACAGCCCAGATGCCTCACAATAGATCAATGGATCAAAGAAAAAAATGTGGTACCTACATACACTGAAATTTTACAAAGTCATTAGAAAAAATAAAATAATGTCATTTACAGAGAAATGGATAGAAGTAGAGCAAATTATGTTAAGTGAGGAAAGCTGAGATAAGAGACAAATGGCACATGTTATCTCTGACACGTGGAAGTAGATCTAAAATGCACTGGGATATGACAAATTACACAGGATTTTAGATATTCACATACAGTGAAATTAAAAAAAAGGATAGTTTTAGGAGAGAATCATAAAAGTGCAATGCCTAAGTACCTCTTTATATTGATATAAAATAATATACAAATGAAACAAATTCCTAAGATGTGGAAACAAAATATTTTTTCTTGTTTTGTGTGTGGGTGTGTCGGTCATGGGGCTTTAATTCTGGTCTTGGGCGCTGTCCTTGCGCTCTTTAACTCAAGGCGAGTGCTCTACTGCTTGAGCCACAGTGCCACTTCTGGTTTTCTAGTGGTTTATTGGAGATAAGTGTCTCATGGACTTTTCTTGCCAGGGCTGGCTTTGAACCGTGATCCTCAGATCTCGGCCTCCTGAGTAGCTAGGATTACAGGCGTGAGCCACTGGTGCCTGGCTTAAACAAAAGATTTTTTTCTGATGATTCTGTATTCTTTACCTTACATACAGTGCATTCATGTTCTTATTGGTGGGAGACCAGGAGTTAGAGCACAGAATTCAAGGAAAAGGGTGAAAAAGTCCAGCAATGGAGTGCACTGGACACTGATAAAAATGAACTATACACTCATAGATGGAGATGGGAGGGTGGGAATGGGAGAGAATGAGGGAACAAATGATACTGTATGAAAGGAAATATAGTTATTAACTAACTCATGTATATATAACCCCTCTATATATCACCTCTATAATCACAATAAATTTTAAAAAGCAAATTAAAAAATATATATAATTGTTTTCCATTATTATTTTTATTGTCAAGGTGATATACAGAGGGATTACAGTTACATAAGTAAGTAATAAGCATATTTCTTGTTGAACTTGTTACCCTCTCCCTCATCTTTCTCCTACTTTCCCAAGTTGTACAGATCATTTCCAACATATTGTCCTTGTGAGTATTTCTGTTGCATTGGTTCCCGCCTTGTCCTTTGTCTTGACATTCTGTTGTTCCCCTTCTCTTCTGTAATTCAGAAAACATATATACAATACCATTGTTATTGTAGATATTATGTACAGACGGGTTATAGATATATATGTCAGGTAATGAGTATATTTCTTTTTGAACTATGTTACTCCTTCCTTCACACATTTTCCCAGTTTTTTTCCTCCCATCCCCCCACACAAGTTGCATAGTTCATTTTCTACATATTGCCTAGACAGTACCACTGCTATATTTATTCACCATTTGCCGCACATCTTCTGTGATTTCTCTTACCCTCCCAAAGACAAAAAATAAAAAAACTAACAAACAAGGAAAAGGAAAAGATGACAAAAACAGCAACAACAATAAAAATATTTTGTTCTCAATTCTTGGAGTTCATTTCATAAACTATTATTTTATATGATCTAAGGCACAGAGCTACTGAGCCTGCTTCTATTAATAGCCTCCTTTGGTCTCACCATTTTACTATATAGAGACCTTCATAATTCATCATGATCCAACATAATTTTTTAACTATCCAACATGTTCATTTGTAGATTTATAGGCACATTCTAGTTTCAACAAATGAGGGAAACCATGCATCCTATATTTCTTTGGGTTTGGCTTACTTCACTTAATAATTTTTTTCAAGTCTTTACATTCCTTTATGAATGGTATAATATTGTTCTTTCTGATGGATGAGTAAAATTCCATTGCATATATATATATATATATATATATATATATATATATATATATACCACATTTTCTTGATCCATTTATCCACCGAGGGACATCTGGGTTGGCTCCTCCAGATCTCAGCTATGATAAACAATACTGCAACAAACATGATTGTGCTGGTAGGTTTAGAGTGGTGTTGTTTGTGTTTTATTGGGTAAATGCCCAGAAATGGTATTGCTGAGTCATAGGAGAGCTCTATGTGTAGTCTTTTGAGGAACTTCCATGCTGCTTTGCAGAATGGTTGAACAAGTTTACATACCAACAGTGTAGTAGAGTTCCATTTTGGTCATATCCTGCCAGCATTTCTTATGGTTACTTTTCTTGATAATAGCCATTCTAACTGGGGTGAGGTAGAACCTCAATGTTGTTTGGATTTGCTTTTCTTTTATGGAAAAAAATATTGAACATTTCTTGCACACATATACTTTTAATATTATTTCAAATATTATTGCATATAAACAAAGTATGTTTAGATAAATTGATACAAACAGTAATTTATTTAAGCCAATATGAGAAAATAATGTGTACATTAGGCAGCTGTTCTGCCATTATATTGAAATAGTAGGATTTTAACTAGAACAGAAATGCAATAAACATAAGAACAAATCTTTAAAAATCAGTCCTATTTATGAGCATTTCTTGTTTAATTTGCAATGTAATTTTTAAGCTTAAGTGATGTATAAAAATCCTTTGATATTTTTGTTCAAAATGCATTCTTAAATGGATAGAAAAATGTTAAAATATTCATCTTAATATAAGGTTGAGAAATAGCTCTCTTAAGAATGAGCTCTCTGTTAGCTTTTAAATGGTCTTGAATTATTTAATACATTTCTAAGATCTTCAGTGAATCATGGTACAATAATATTTTCATAAGTTCATTCATCACAATACTAGAATATTAAGATTTTAGAATTTATTTTCTTCTTTCTTTAAAGGAGAATTAAGTGACTCCCCCTCTTAAATGGAACTACTTCCATAAATTGATGAGTTGATTAGGAGCATGGAATGTATGGAATAATGCTACAATTACACAATTTATTTTTAAATATAAAATTATAGCAAGAACAATACAAACTTTGGAGTTTTCATGTATTCCATTTCTGTTTCTGAAGATACATCAAAACTCAAATAAAACAAAATGAAATAAAAATCCAAAAAGTGATCTTTTGTTTCCGAACTGCTAGAACATTTATGTAAACTTACACCAGAAATCACTTCAAAAAAAATCTGACTCAAAACCACAGGAAAATATAAAGGAAAGCTGAAATACCACTCAAGGGGTTCGTAATGGAAAATTCTTCGTAGAGGCTTTTTATCTTGTGATTTTTCTTTTTATCCTTTAAAGGAAAGGCTACTCAAGATATCCATTCCAGGATCCTAGTATGTGTTTTTCTCTAACAATGGAAAGAAGGAAAGCCAGGGGCCAATAGCTGCATTATTATTGATTAAAAATAAAGCAAAGAAACAACAAAAGACCTCCTTAAAGGCAAGAGGCAAATAGCAATAATCAGGGGTGAGGAGGAAATATTGTAGGGACATTGAGGAACTGAGATGGCGTATTTTTAGCAAACAGACGGATCTGTGGAAGAGAGCTGGAATTGTGTTATGATAAAGGCACTTTATCCAAAACATACACACAGTATTGGGGCATGGGTGTATGCACACATACAACTGTATGGACTTTAGGAAAAGTAACACAAAGAATTTTTAGTAGGTTTCATAAACCTATAGCAACCACAATGATTTAGATTATACCACTCTTAACCATAATGCTGTTTTTTTTCTTTTTTTCCTTTACATAGATATAGACTGCAATCTTAAAATCATACTTCAAAAGGTCTTAATGCACCTTGTGCTTGTATGTTTGGCCAGCTACTTTAACACTTGGCCAGCTTACTTCTCACAACTTTAGCTACAGTATTCTAGGAGAAATAGTATGATTCATGTCTTTTATCCCTAACATCTTTGAAAGTTTATTTTACTCAGTTTGCAAGGATTCAGTATATGACCAGTTGGACTTATTGCATTGTTTTTGAGGTGCGTGCCAGTCTTGGGACTTGAACTCAGGGCCTGAGGGCTATCCATGAGCATTTTTTGCTCAGGATAGTGCTCTACCACATGAGCCAAAGTTCTTCTTCAAGCTTTTTGTGTGGTTAATTGGAAATTAGAATCTCATGGATTTTCCTGCCTGGGTTGGCTTTGAACCATGGTTGTCAGTTCTCAGCATTTTGGTAGCTAAGATTACAAGTGTGAACCACTGATGCCTGGCTCTTCTCATTACTTTTGAGCCTCTGATAAGGCTGTTCATCACAGTGTGTACCTGTGATAGAGGAGGCCAGTCCAGTTTGTGTTAGAGGAGAGAAATTGGGGCATTTCAGTAACCTTCAAGGGCACAACCTTTTTCAGTTTATTTCTTTAGTTATGTAATATTTTTATTATCTGTACATCGTAGGATTTAATTTCACATGTCAGTTTATGTGTATACTGCATCTTGATCAAATGTCACCAATTCCATCATTTTCTCTCCTTTCTCCTAACCCTGTCCATCTCCTTAATTTACCTGGTTCAGTTTTCCCATACATTTACTGAGTGTTAGAAATCTATTCTCCTTCCTTTTCTCTTTTCATTTGCCTGAAGGGCACATCTTTCTCTAATAGCCTAAATACATGTTTCCACTATCCCTTATCCCCTACAGAACCCATAGCCTTTTAGTAGCACCAATAGCTAGGTACTCTGGCATCTCTCCCTTCCAGATGTTTTCATTATATGTTGTCTTCAATATCATAATTCCATATTAATGGTTCTATTGCAATAGCAGGGACTCTAACATTGCCACACACTACTTGGCCTCCTAGACTTTGAAATCTTACTGGAAGCATCCTTAACCCCACAGTTCTTTCATTCTTCCTGTCCTTGAAACCATCAATATTTGCATGGTGGCAATTCCTACCACCATCATGAGCCATACCTGAGCCCACTTAAGCTACAGGTGCAGCAACTCCTA
Organism: Dipodomys merriami; assembly: GCF_024711535.1. Classification (NCBI taxonomy): domain Eukaryota; kingdom Metazoa; phylum Chordata; class Mammalia; order Rodentia; family Heteromyidae; genus Dipodomys; species Dipodomys merriami. The sequence goes on from NW_027202270.1 coordinate 107,430,018, forward strand.
CATGTCTTGTCAGCTTCTAGGTTATTCTGCACAAGAAGCATGCTCAGAGGATTGCAAATGGAAAACCTAGAACAAGTTTGTATCTGTATAACTTTGCAACTTCTGATTTTCAAAACACTCTCAAGTGGTTTTTTTAATCTTTCCTATTAGCTATTTTCTTGGGAAAATAGTTGGCTTATTTTTATTGTCAATCTATACTTCATTTCCTTGTTGAAACTTAGATACTTTCTTATTCTGAACAACAAAAAAACTATTTCTTCTCTGTTTCTTTCCTCACTGCAACTTTGGCTAAAATCTCCATGCTGCTTCTAAAACACTGCTTTGCCCGGAATATTCCTTCATCAGATAACCTATTCATTACCTTTTACTCTAGTTTCAAGTCATGGACAAATGTAGCTATCTCAAATAGCATAATTAGTTAGAAAGACTAAGTCAAAAACCCAAGAAAACAGGTATCAGGAAATCGTACTTGTAAGAGGTGGGGTATGGGTAGAAATAGATAAATGAAGGGGGAGGGAAGGGAGGAGAATGCAGTCAAGAATTCAAGGTACACCACAAAATTATAAAAAATAAGGGTAAGGATGGGTTGGGAGGGATGAAAATGTTGCAAGGATGACACAGATCAAAGATGCATTGTATACATAACTTGATTCTTACATCACAAAATAGCTGAATACATATCCAAAAATTTTAAGAATAAAGTGAGGGAAGAAGTGAGTTGGGAGTGTTCAGTGAGCATGTTGACATAGGTGATACTGATTTTGGAGAAGATGGCGGCGCTCTCACAGGTACCTCCACTAAGCGTGATTCTGACCAAAAGAAGATCTAGGGGCACAGCCAACTTCACCTCAAGACATCCACTCCAATCAAACTCTAAATACCTAAAGACTTTTTCTACTACAAGAGGACTCTCCTAGCAGGCAAATAAGGAAAGGGAAAAGAGAAACTGTGAATGGGACCCTTGTGGAGCAGCTGCACCATGCCGCAGCTCAGCACCAGCCTCGGCCAATCCATTGCTCTACACTCTATGGGCTGATGCCCTGCCCACTGGGCACTCTGCTGAGACCTGCTCCCTTCCTGCTACCACCGGGCACAGACCGTAGACACTCACAGCCACTGCACCGCCAAGCTGCTGCGGCCATCTCCGCTGACACACCCAGCAGCCTCAGATAGCCACACCCAAGGCTGCACACTGCCACCCGCCACCTCCCACCTCCTCTGCTGCAGATCAACACAGCCCCCTCCACCGACCGCTACAGTACACATCAGCCTGCCTCACCAACCTCCACCTGGTCCTCACAGTGCCAGGACTCCACAGAGGAGACCCTTCAGCTTCAGCAGAGCCACCCCTACCCCACACACCTGGACCTGTCAACACCCAGACCCTCTGACTGAGAACCTGACAACTCTATCTTACTCGCCAGAGCATAGGCTCTGTGGTCCAGCACACCACCAGCTACAGAACTTGTGATTAACCCAACTTGGTTCACTCCATGGGAGTGGCAATTCCCAAAGCCCTCTGACCCTTACAAGCCCTCTTCCAAAAGGGAGGGATCACACCAGAACAGAACATGCTCTGTTCCTTAGTCTCCTGTGGCTACCTGGGAAAGCCTGGGAACACAGCTCCAGGCCTATGATAGCAGTCTACAAACCTGAAATCCCCCAAAACCCCCTGTCGTCAGGCCTGAGAGTGGGACTATAGATAGCAGGCACGCTCTCCCATCAAAAGGTCATCTGCTCCCAACCAAGCTGCAAGGAAAGTGGACTACTGCAAGGCATACAAGGTTCTATCAGGAATCTGCTCTGAGGACTAAGGGGAGACTAAAGCTCCCCCAAAGAACCCGAAAAAAACCCATTCTTTAGATTTTTATTGTTGTTTTTGTTTTATTTGTATGTTTTTATGTCTGATTGTTGTTTGTTTTCATTTCTATGTGTTACTTATGTGTATTGTGATTTAAGATTTGCTATTCCATTTGAAGCTTCTATTTTTCATTATTATTTTTTTCCACTTTCCACTTTCCTAATTTGTAAGGTTTTTTCTTCTTTCTTTTCCTCTCATTGTTCCCTTCTCCTTTCTCTCCACATTATACTATTACTCCATCAGAGTTACCCTGTCTAGTTCTATACACAAAGTAAGGCCCTCCTCTATGTGTGTAAACAATAATTACAGGAGTTAACTTCGATTAAGTGACTTTCCAGTAATATCTGAATAATCTTTTTCTAATCTCAGCAAGTCTCCCAAATACACCTATGTATAACTTGTTTTTCTTATCTTCATCTAGATCTCTAAGCTACTCCCTACATAACCTTTCTTCGAATTCTTTTCCACCTCTTACACTTGGTAACAAGGTCTTTATTCTCCTCCTACTACATATACCTCTCCCCTAAGTTGTTCTTACCCCTCTACTATCATTATACCCAAGTTCTCTTCTGAACTTAAATTCATATCTCTCCAATCCTAACCCTTCACTTCTCCATCTGCTCCAGCCCATTGATCCCTAATGGTTTATATCTGACCTAATTAAAAGATGGTTCTATACTTGACTACAAAATTGGTTCCATTTGACTATTTTGAGTACAAGGGGCCAATAGTGTTAACTCTAAGGAGCAGACTACTTATCAGCCAAACCCAGATTGTCTCAAAAGTTACAAGTCTACATAATCTCAACACCGAAGCCACAATATCCCTCTCCAAGCAAAGAAAGAGAGCTAAATAAGAAAACATCTAAACATAACTCTGAAACCCTAAGATATATACATCTACATGACACTGGGTTGGCTCCAGTCCTAAAAGACTGTCCTACTGTCATACCAGTGTGGTTCTTGTCTCCACATGGGTAGAACTAATCACAGAAACACAAGAAACATGGCCATTCAATAAAACCCAATACCATCTCCACATAAATAAGCTACAGAGCAGACCCAGAATGACCTAGAGGATAATGCTCAAGATAGATTAAAAAGCATGGCTGGTAAACCTGCTGAATGAAAATTGGACACCCGGCATAGGGTTGTCAGAGAATGTGATGAGTCCAACCAGAAGTTAATAGATGACTTCATGGCCTCCACAAATAAAAAGATAATAAAGAAACTCAAGCAGAGGGAGAAAGAATCTAATGAAAAGATAGGAACCCAGATTAGGGAGTGGAAAAAGAAATCTGAAAACCAACTCCAGGAGGTAAGGCAATCTATTCAAGACTTAAAAGAAAACCTTAATAAAGAGCTGGCCACCATTAAGAAAGACCAGCAAGAAGGAAAGGTGATGAACACCAAGGTAAATGGAGTAAAGTGGAGGAGGCCAAAGAAATAATATCAGAGGTTGAAGACAGTTTAGACTCCATAGAGAAAGAGCACAGACATAATCATAAACAAGAAGCATGACAGATCACTGCAGGGAACAAAGGGTATATTCAGAGAGCCTAATTTGAGAATAATAGGTATACAAAAGGGCCTGGAGAGGAAAGCCAAGGAATTAGGAGATATATTCAGCAGAATCCTAGCAGAGAACTTCCCAACTATACAAAAGGACAGGCCCATCCAGATACAAGAAGCTTTTAGAATCCCAAATAGATCAGACCAGAACAGGTCATCCCACCATCACATTATAATCTGTACTGGCTCAATAGCTACTAAAGAAAGAATTCTTAAAGCTGTCAGGGAGAAGAGAACAATCACATATAAAGGTAACCCAGTCAGAATTACCTCAGACTTCTCAGCACAAGAGTATAAAAACAAGAATGGCCTGGAAAGAGGTATGCACACCCTAAAGTCAAATAACTACCATCTAAGAATAATCTACCCAGCTAAGCTATCATTCATAGCATGACAAATATAAACCTTGACAGCAAGGGAAATCTGAAGTAATATACTGCTACCAAACCAGCTCTTCAAAAAACCCTCAAAGACGTTTTACATATAGAAAACCAACAAGTACAGAATATAGGCAATGAAGCAGTCCACAAACAATGAAATAATGTCATCACAAAAAGAATAGCCAAGGCACAGCTTCCCTCTCAAAAAATGGTTGGTATAATTTGGGGAGGGGAAGGGAAAAAAAATTGTTTAAATAGGGATACAGGTGGGCCCATTGGAATGAGATGTACAAATACTATGTTGAAAAACGAACTTTACAACTTTGGTGAGGGATGGGGGGACAGCAGGGAGTGTAGTTGTGGAGATGGGAGGTCAGGTATAGTAGGGGAAAAACAAAGGAGGAGGCAACAATGCTTGATAAGAAATGTATTTATCACCTTGCTCATGTAATTGTAACTCCTCTGTACAGTTATTTTCACAATAAAAATTTATTAAAAATAAATAAAGAAAAGAAAAAAAAGAAAAAGGTATGGACAGACAAACAACTCTCAGTCCTAACCCTCAATATTAATGATTTTTTTTTTTTGGTTGTGGGGTTTGAACTCAGCCTGAGCACTGTCCCTCAGCTCAAGGCTAGAGCTCTACCACTTGAGCTACAGTGCCACTTCCGGTTTTCTGATGGTTTATTGGAGAGAAGAGTCTCATGGACTTTCCTGCTGGGCTGGCTTTGAACCACGATCCTCAGATCTCAGCTCCTGAGTAGCTAGGATTACAGGCATGCGCCACTGGCACCTGGCTTAATGGTCTTAACTCTCCAATTAAGTGACATAGATTGTCCAGTTGGATCAAAAAGCAAGATCTTTTTTTTTTTAATTGTGAAAATCCCATACAGAGTGGTTACAATTACATGGGCAAGGTAATGAGTACATGTCTTATCAAGCAATGTTGCCTCCTCCTTTGTTTCCCCTTCCCATCCTTTTCCATCTTCCCTCCCCCCATCTCCCCTTCCCCCCACTTTCCCACCCCCCCACGCCCAAGTTGTAAAGTTTGTTTTTTGACCTAACATCTTGTATATCTCATTGTTGCTTCTATCTGCTGTCTTCAAGAGACACACCTTGCCCACATAAATAAACATATTCTGAAAGTGAAAGGCTGGACTAAAATCTATCAAGCAAATGGCCCCCATAAAAAAGAGGGAGTTGTAATCCTAATGTCAGATAAAATAGACTTCAATTTAAAATCAATGTGAACTGATAAAGAAGGTCACTACATTCTAATTAAGAGATCTTTCCTTCAGAAGGATAGTCTGATCCTAAATACCCTATTCACCAAATAACAGTGCACCCAAATTTATCCAAGAAATACTACTTTCCCTCAACTCTCACATAGATCCAAAGACATTAAATTGTTGGGGACTTTGCTATCCCCACTAGACAGATCAACCCAGCAAAAATTCAACAGAGAAACCTAGGATCTTAAAATCTGCATAGATCAACTAGACATTTACTGACTATTTCACCCAGTAGCATCAGATTACATCTTCTTCTCAGCAGCACATGAAACAGTCTCCAAAATAGACCACATTCTAGGCCACAAAGTAATCAGTCAAAATTCAGAAACATTGAAATTATGCCCTGCATTCTCTAAGACCACAAGGGAAACCAAAAGCCACCAAAGGAAATGCTGTAACACATGGAGACTTAACAACACACAGTTGAACCACCAGTGGGTCATGGAAGAGATTAGAAAGGAAATTCAAGTGTTCATGATATTCAACAAAAATGAACACACAAATTATCAGCTCCTCTGGGACACAGCAAATGTAGTACTCAGAGGCAAGTTTATAGCGCTGAGTTCCTACATTAACAAATTGGAAAGATCTGAAACTAACAATTTAATGAGGCACCTAAAGTTCCTTGAAAAAGAACAAGTTAAACCCCAATCTAGTAGATGGAAACAAATAATTAAAATTAAATATGAATAAAATGAATTAGAGTCCAAAAACTAATGCTTGATAACAATTGTACTCATTACCTTGCTCATGTAACTGTAATCCCACTGTACAGTACGTTCACAATAAAAAAACTTACTAAAAAAAAGAATTAACAAAACAAAGAGTTGGTTCTTCAAAAAAAATTAATAAAATTGACAGACCCTTAGCAAATCTTATGAGAAGAAAGAGAACACACCCAAATAAACAAACTCAGAGATAAGAATGGAAAATCACTACAGAAACAGCCAAGATTCAGAACATAATATGGGGATACTTTTCAAAATTTTATGCTAATAAGTTTGAGAATCTGAAAGATATGGACAAATTTCTAGTAAATATTGATATACCAAAACTAAACCAAGATGATTTAAACCAACTTAACAGACCCATATCAAGCACCAAAATAGAAGCAACAATAAACAACCTCCTATCCAAGAAAAGCCCAGGACCAGGTGGATTTACAGTGGAATTCTACAAGGCCTTCAAAGCAGAACTCACACCAATACTCCTCCAACTCTTCAATGTAATTGAAAGCAAAAATTCACTACCACACTCTTTTTATGAAGCCAACATAACCCTCATCCCCAACCCAGGCAGGGACTCATCAAAGAAAAACAACTGTAGACCCATTTGTTTGATGAATATCGATGCAAAACTTCTCAACAAATGGACATAAACAACACATCAAAAAAAATCATACACCACAATCAAACAGGATTCATTTCAGGGATGCAAAGCTGGTTCAATATGTGCAAAATAATTAATATAATTCATCACATCAACAAGAGCAAGGGTAAGAACACATGATTTTCTCAATAGATGCAGGAAAAGCATTTGACAAGATCCAACACCTGTTCATGATGAAACTCTGGAAAAACTAGGAATCCATGGAACATTCCTCAATATAATAAAGGCTGTATATGACAAACCTACATCCAGTGTTATACTTAATGGTGAAAAGTTAAAGCTATTTCTGCTAAATTCATAAATGATGCAAGGATGTCCACACTCTCCACTTCTCTTCAATCTAGTATTAGAATGCCTAGCTACAGCAATAGGACAAGATACAAACATAAAGGGGATCCAAATAGGGAAAGAAAAAGTAAAACTCTCCCTCTTTACAGAGACATAATCTTGTATTTAAAGAACCCCATGGACTCCACTCCTGAGTTACTTGAGCTGATTCGAAACTTTAGAAAAGTAACAGGATATAAAATTAACCCTCAAAAATCAGTAGCTTTTCTGTATGCCAATAGTGAGAAGAGCAAGACTTAAATTAAGAAAGCAACCTCTTTTGTAATAGCCCCACAAAATAAAATACTTAGGAGTTAACTTCACAAAAGAGGTGAAGGATCTGTATGACGAAAACTTTAAAAACCTTAAAAAGGAAGTTAAAGCAAAACTAAGCAAATGGAAAAACTTCCCATGCTCCTGGATTGGGAGGATTAACATCACAAAAATGCCAAAGGCTATCTACAAATTCAATGTGATACCTATCAATATCCCAAACTCATTCTTGAGTAAAATAGAAGAAGCAATCCAAAAATTCATATGGAACAATAAAAGACCCTGACTAGCAAAAACAATCCTTAGGAGAAAGAACAGTGCTGGAGGAATATCAATTCCAAATTTCAAACTCTACTACAAAGCCATAGTAATAAAAACAGCTTGGTACTAGCATAAGAACAGACCTGAGGACCAATGGAATGGTACTGAAGACCCAGAAATGAACCCACAGACCTATAGCCACCTAATCTTTGACAAGGGAGCTAAAGAAACAATGGAAGAAAAACAGCCTCTTCAGTAAATGGTGCTGGCAAAATTGGCTAAACACTTGTAGAAAACTAAAGCTAGATCCTTATATATCACCCTGCACCAGAATGAACTCCAAATGGACCAAAGACCTCGAAATAAAAGCAGACTTATGAAAACATTACAGGAAGGAATAGGAGAAACTCTAGGGCTCCTTGGCACAGGACAAAATTTTCTTAATAGAGACCCAGAAGCACAACAAATCAAAGAAAGATTGGAAAAATGGGATTGCATAAAATTACAGAGCTTCTGCATGGCAAAGGACATAGCTAGCAAGATTTATAGAAAGCCCATAGACTGGGAGAAGATTTTCACTAGCCATGCAATGGACAGTGTTTTCATATCTAAAATATAGTTAGAACCCAAAAACCTAAATCCCCCAAAAGAAAAACCTCAAAAAAACAGCAGCCTGATTAATAAATGGGCTAAAGATGTAAAGAGAGACTTCTCTGAAGAGGAAATAAGAATGGCCAATGGACATGAAGAAATGCTCAACTTCTCTAGCCATAAAAGAAATGCAAAGGAAGACAATGTTGAAATTCCACCTCACCCCAGTTATAATGGCTATAATAAAAAAATCTAGTAACAACAGATGTTGGAGGGGATGTGGCCAAAAGGGAATCCTACTGCATTGTTTGTGGGAGTGTAAACTTGTTCAACTGCTTTAGAAAGCACTATGGAGTTTTCTCAAAAGCCTCCACATAGAGCTCCCTTATGACCCAGCAATACCACTTTTGGGCATATAACCAAATGATCACAAACAAGACCATACTAAGGCTACCAGCACCACCATTATTTACCATAGCTAAGATATGGAACCAACCCCAATGCCCCTCAGTAGATGAACGGATCACAATATACACAATGGAATTCTATGCCTCCATCAGAAAGAATGACATTGCCTCATTTGTTAGGAAATGGAAAGAGTTGGAAGAAATTATATTGAATGAAGTAAGCCAGGCCCAAAGAAACATAGGTCCCATGGTTTCCCTTGTTTGCAATGACTAGTACATGTCTAGGACAAGCACAGAAGGTCAAAGGCTTTGTACATATGACCACATGAGTTAATGTTAAGCAAAATGTACCCCAAGACAGGGACACAGTGTTTTTTTCTTTCTTGCTAGTTTTTTTTTTAATGTACATATAATGCACTATGTGATTCTTTTCTTTATTTTGCATGTTCTTCCCCCACGGTATAACGGTATAACCCCTGTTTCACTGGAGTTAATACCAGTTTTCTGTATATACATTTTCTTTTTTTTTATGATTTTTTATTGTGAAAATACTGTTTAGAGGAGTTACAATTACATGGGCAAGATAATGAGTACATTTCTTATCAAACATTGTTGCCTCCTCCTTTGTTTCCCCTTCCTATCCCTTCCCGTCCGCCCTCCCCCTCCAAAGTTGTAAAGTTCGTTTTTCAACATAACGACTTGTACATCTCGTTGTTGCAATGGGTCCACCTGTATCCCTATTTTAACGATTTGTTTTTTCCCTTCCCCTCCACAAATTGGAAAATTAAGCTAGATCCTTATATATCACCCTGCACCAGAATCAACTCCAAATGGGTCAAAGACTTCGGAGTTAAAACACACTCTGAAAACATTACAGGATGGAATAGGAGAAACCCTAGGTCTCCTTGGTACAGGCTGAACTTTTCGTAATATATTTTTTTGTATATACATTTTTGTAATTTGGGGAGGGGAAGGGATATTTCGGGACCCTTAAATGGGGATGCAGGCTGACCCATTTTGATGACGAGATGTGCAGGATACTATATTGAAAATGAACTTCACTTTGTTGGGTTGGAGGGGGGCTGTAGGAGTTGGGGAGGTGGGGAGGGAAGTGATGGTAGGGGAAAACAAAGGAGAAGGTAATAATGCTTGATAAGAAATGTACTCATTACCCTACTCATGTAACTATAATTCCTCTGTACAACATTTTTACTATATATATATATATATATATATACACACATATATATAGAAAGAGGTGATACTGAGTGACACATTGTATTCATAAACTGCTTTGTTGAACTTTAACTGCTTTAATAAAAATGTTTTAAAAAGAAAATACATATATCAGATAAACATGAAAAAAATAGAAAAGAAATTCTTTGCTATAGGATATTCAAAAGGTATTATTTTAGCTTTTACATTTAACATTAATAAACACAGTTTAATAGCTATAATTTATGGTTAAAACTGTTTATAATTTAATTATAACTTCTAACTCCTAATAGTTTCTAAACTTTCCCTTTTTGCCTTAGAGAAGGAATCAAGAAAATAACTTTAACTGTGGATGGGGAAAATCAGTTAATCTATTTCAAGAATTTCTTTATCTTGTTCTTAGTTTACCATTATAAATAAATTTTATTAAGGTCACACATGTGTTGCATTCATATTTGTGTATATGTGTGTGTACACAGATTTAGAAGTGTAACCCTGCATGTATATCTATAATTGCTACGTAACTTTAAATGTGAGAATTATGCATTGGAATGATGGTTCATAATCTTAATCCAAGCTCTTTGAGAACAGGAAGATTATGGTTCAAGGCCACTTCAGGCACAATGTTAGCAAATACCATCTCAACATAGAAGACAGGAATGGTGGTATGTACCTATTTCCCCAGTTACATGGGAGAAATAGAACGATCATGGTAAGAAGCCTACTGTAGGTAGAAATCATGTTCTATTCAAATAGCATCAGTATTAACGTGGTTGTCACTTCTATCATAATCTTGCATGGAAATCTGATGCTATCTCGGGACCAGAAATATTAAAAGACAGGCAGATCAAGTCAGCCACAATGTCAAAAGTGACATCTTTCATCTGGGTGTGTGAGTTCTCCACAATCATTAAAATGCTAATCTGTCAAACATGAAATGACTGTGTGCCACAGATACAACAGCATTTCCATGCAGAGCAGAAATAAAACAAAAGAGTGAGACATTAAATTAAACTTTTCAAGAATAACTTAACTCGATAGTGCATAATGTGTAGTTACTTTAACTATCCAGGAATGTCTGAACAGTGTTTTTTTTATTCTTACTATAAAGACGAAATTCAGAAACGTAACAGTTACAGTTACATAAGTCAGATAATGAATACATTTTTTTGAACAGTGCCACCTTTTTCCTCTTTTTTCCCTCAGTTTTTCCTTCAAAATCCCCCTCTTCCACAACTTGTGTAGTTCATTTTCAACATAGTATGTAATAATATCTATAGGTTTTCTTTGTTGTTTTTAATGTACTGTGTGATTTATTTTTCCTTTTGTGTGTTTTTCCATCCCATGATTTATCCCTTGTTGTCACTGCATTTGATTTTGGTACCTTGGTACTGTATACACATTTATCTGAATTAGACAAGAGAAGGACAACAACAAGATAGTGAGACAAAGAACAAGGGTGGAACCAGTGCAACAGCGATACTCACAAGACAATATGTTGGAAATGATCTGCAGAACTTGCCATAGGGGGGGCATTGGGAGAGGGAAAGTGAGAGAAAAATGAAGGAAGGGGTAATGAGTTCCACAAGAGATGCACGTCTTACCTTACGTATGTAATTTTAACCCCTCTGTACATCAATTAACAATAAAATAATAATATAAATATAGTATCTAGTGAATATCACTGCTACATTTGTTTACATTTTGTCCCACCATTTTTTACTCCCCCTTACACTACTCCAAACAGATAAATTCATATACAAGACACAAACTACAGAAATAAAAAAAAAATCAGTGACAGAAAATAGAAAGAAAAGCAAAATAACAAAAAAACCTGTTGTTTGTATTTCTTGGAGTTCATTTTGATAAACATCATTTTATATGATCATATGCGCATAGTAACTGAGTCTTTGTGATTCTCTCCTAAGAATATCTGCTTTTGGGTATTGGGGATTTAAGTTAGTGGAAGATCCCTTGCCTGGCAAGTGCAAAGCCCTGAGTTTGGTCCTCAGCTCTGGAACAAAAAAAGAATATCATCCTTTGGCCTCATTATGTGAATGTTTAGAGTCCTGTATTATTTAATATGTTATTATTTAACATATTATTTAACATGTACAAGTTTAATTTTTTTGCCTTTTACCATACAGTGTATTTACTTGTAGATTTATAGACACATTCTGGTTACAACAAATGAGGGCAACTTACATTTCCTTTGGTCTGGCTTAATTTTTCAAAGTGTTTCCATTTCCTTATGAATGGGGCAGTGCCATTCTTTCTGATGAAAGCATAAAATTCCATTATGTACATACAGATTTTCTTGATCCATTAATCCACTGAGAGGCACGTTGGTTGATTTCATATCTTAGCTATGGTAAATAATGCTGGAAGAGAATGCGAGACCCTGAAATGAATCCACAGACATATAGCCACCTAATATTTGTTAAGGGAGCCAAAAACACAGTATGGAAGAATGACAGCTTCTTCAATAAATGATGCTGCTGGAATTGGCTATAAAAATCCAGAAAATTGAATTTAGATTCTTATATATCACCCTGAACCATAATCAATTCCAAATAGATTTTTTAAAAACCTCATGAAAGAGGAAGAGGTAGGAGAAACACTAGCACTCCTAGAAATTCCTAAATAAATGTCTAGAATAACAACAAATCGAAAGCTGGATGAATGGAATTGCATCAACCTGCATGGCAAGGGAAATAGCTAACAAAGTAAATAGAAAGCCCACAGATGGGGAAGATCTTGATGAACTATGCATCAGACAAAGGCTTCATATATAAAATGTACTTAGAGCTCAAAAAAATAACCCCACACAAAATTAACCCTCAAGCAAACAACAAATCCAATTAATAAATGGTTTAAAGGCTTAACAAGAGACTTCTCAGAAGAAGTAAGAATGGCCAGTAAACAAATGAAGATATGTCCAACATCTCTGGCCATAAAAGAAATGCAAATCCAAACAACATTGAGATTCCATTTTATCCCCAGTTACAATGTCCATTGTCAAGAAAACTAACAATAACAGATGCTGGCAGGGATGTGGCTAAAAGGTACTGTTACTAAACTGTTGGTGGTGATGTAAACTTGTTCAGCCACTCTGGAAAACAGTATGGGGGTTCAACATAGAGATCTCCTCTGATCCAGCAATCGCACTCCTGGACACGGAACCAAATGATCACAAACAAGGCCACACTAAGGCTACCAGCACAATTGAATGGTGTTTTTAACAATACTGTATGTTTTTAACATCATGCCACATCATTGGCAGGATGTAAATTAGGACTTACACAACCACTGTGCCTGTAAAGCAAAAAGATGAAAAATTAAAGAAACTTGAGTCCACATATAGAGTAATGTCCTTCAGTTAATTAAAAAAAGTTATATATGACAATCATTGCTACCCAGAGAAGCAACTGCAACGTTAGACGGGCACACTATTCCTGAAAGGACTGGTTAGGGATTGTCCCCACTGAAGGCAGACTTGCCTCTTTCAAAAAATCCTGAGTTCTCCCTGCCTAGTGGTTCCTGGGACTCTTCATCAGAAGAGCCAGTTTTCTCTCCTACGTGACTGATAATGTAGAAAAGAATGCTCAGATGAAATGTTTCACTGCACATTGACTTTAATCAGAGACTAGGATAAAAATGGATGTGGTTGCAACTGGACATGAAACTGGTAACTTTTGAGATGCTCCCTTCTTGTAACTATAATCTTCAGCATGGAAGTAGTTTCTATTTTGGAAATATTTTGAATTTTGACTCTTTTTAATAATCTAGAAAACATATGTATTAAATTACACTTAAATATTTAGTAATATTCTATATTAATAATGTAAGATACATTGCTTCCTATTATTCTAAGTAATGTTTAAAATCTTTTAGATGGCTATCTTCAGAGAACTAGATAAAAATAATCTCTCAACTCTTATCAATAGACAATGAAAGAATTGAACATTAGCTTCCTGTGTAATATGCATCTTGGACATAATTCTTTTATACTGGCTTTTAAGGTTTCACATTTCTTTCCCAGAGCTTTCAGAACACAAATGGGCTTCTCAGCCATTCTTTCCACCTACCCAAACTTTCCAGTTTCCTAGTATCTGCCTTTCAAAAAGGACCAAGTGTTAGACATCATGGCTGTATTCCTATTATTTCAAGAGAGTAGATCTCCATTAGTTTTTCCAATTTTGATGTTTCTCTCTCTCTCTTTCTTTCATTCTCTTTCTTCCTCTTTTCCAGCCTCTTTTCCTCTCTCACTTCTTCCTTTCTTCTTTCCACCTCTCTCCCTCTTTCCCCCTTCTCTCCCTCCTTCCTTTCATTCCTTCTTCCCTTTCTCCCTCCCTTCTTTTTCTTTCCTTTTATTTTTCTTTTTCTTTCTCTTCTGCTAATTTTGTGGTTTAAACTGAATTTCATGTGATTGATGGGCTTGTTTTCACATCTAGGCCTATACCACTTAAACCATATTTCTAGTTCAGCTTTTTGCTGGTTATTTTCGGAAATGGAATCTCAAAGACTTTTCTGCCCAGGATTACATTGAAATGTTAGTAGCTAGGGTTACCATCATGGACCACATATACAGCAAATATGTGACCATAAACACACTTACAAGAAATGTATAGTGGTAAATTATGAGGTATCTAAAATGGCTGTTTGACAAATCAAAGGCAAGTGTATATGTTAAAAATCTAGATTTTGTTCATCTTAATTGGTTTTAAATTGGTTCTTGGGAAGACAAGGATGCCCACTCTCTCCACTTCTCTTCAATCTAGTCTTAGAATGCCTAGCTACAGCAATAAGACAAGATGCAGACATAAAGGGGATCCAAATAGGGAAAGAAGAAATAAAACTCTCCCTCTTTGCAGATGACATGATCTTGTATTTAAAGAATCCCATAGACTCCACTCCCAAATTACTCAAGCTGATTCAAAACTTTGGCAAAGTAGCAGGGTATAAAATTAACCCCCCAAAATCAATGGCTTTTCTGTATGCCAACAATGAGAAAAATGTGGCTGAAAGTAGGAAAGCAACTCCATTTGTAATAGCCCCACAAAAAATAAAATACCTAGGAATTAACTTAACTAAAGAAGTGAAGGACTTCTATGATGAAAACATTAAAATCTTGAAAAAGGAAATCAACACAGACCTAAAAAAATGGCAAAGCCTCCCATGCTCCTGGATTGGAAAGATTAACATCATGAAAATGGCAATACTTCCCAAGGCTATCTACAAATTCAACGCAATACCTATCAAAATTCCAACCTCATTCTTCAAGGAAATAGAAGAGGCAATCCAAAAGTTCATATGGAACAATAAAAGACCCCGAATAGCAAAAACGCTCCTCAACGGAAAGAACACTGCTGGAGGAATATCAATACCAAATTTCAAACTCTACTATAAAGCCATAGTAATCAAAACAGCTTGGTATTGGCATAAGAACAGACCTCAGGACCAATGGAATAGAATTAAAAACCCAGAAATGAACCTACAGACCTATAGCCATCTAATCTTCGATAAGGGAGCTAAAACAATAGAATGGAACAAAGACAGCCTCTTCAGTAAATGGTGCTGGCAAAATTGGTTAACTACATGTAGAAAACTAAAGCTAGATCCTTATATATCACCCTGCACCAGAATCAACTCCAAATGGATCAAAGACCTTGAACTGAAAGCAGACACTCTGAAAACATTACAGGATGGAATAGGAGAAACCCTGGGTCTCCTTGGCTCAGGCCGAAATTTTTTGAATACAGACTCGGAAACACAACAAATCAAAGAAAGGTTGGACAAATGGGATTGCATAAAGTTGCAGAGCTTCTGCAGGGCAAATGACATAGCTAGCAAGATCAATAGAAAGCCCACCGATTGGGAGAAGATCTTTACTAGCCATACAACGGACAAGGGTCTCATATCTAAAATATACTTGGAATTCAAAAAATTAAACCCCCCAACAACAAATCCTCAAAGAAACAACTGCCCAATAAATAAGTGGCTGAAAGACTTAAAGAGAAACTTCTCTGAAGAGGAAAGAAGGATGGCCAATAGACACATGAAGAAATGTTCAACATCCCTAGCCATAAAAGAAATGCAAATCAAAACAACATTGAGATATCACCTCACCCCAGTTAGAATGGCAAAAATCAAGAACTCTAACAACAACAGATGCTGGAGGGGATGTGGACAGAAAGGAACCTTACTTCATTGTTGGTGGGAATGTAAACTTGTTCAACCACTTTGGAAAGCAGTATGGAGGTTCCTCAAAAGACTTCACATAGAACTCCCCTATGACCCAGCAATCCCACTTTTGGACATTTACCCAAATGTTTACAAACAAGACCACACTAAAGCTACCTGCACAACAATGTTTATTGCAGCATTATTTACCATAGCTAAGATATGGAACCAACCCAGATGCCCCTCAGTAGATGAATGGATCAAGAAAATGTGGTATATATACACAATGGAATTCTATGCCTCCATCAGAAAGAATGACTTTGCCCCATTTGTTAGGAAATGGAAAAACTTGGAAAAAATTATATTAAGTGAAGTAAGCCAGGCCCAAAGAAACATAGGTCCCATGGTTTCCCTTATTTGCAATATCTAGTATATGTATGAGTCAAGCAGAAAAGGTCAGATAATGTGATGTCAGGAAAATGAACCCTTAGATATGTATTTTAATGTTTTTTTTCTTTCATGCATGTGTTTCTAATGCATTTATAAGATTATCTCTTTGTTGCTTTGTATGTCCCTCCCCCACAGTATAACCCCTGCTTTCACTATATTTGATGTAAGTATAACTTGTGGAGGCAATGGGGAAAAAAACAGTTGTTTAAGGATACAGGTGGACCTGTTGCAACAATGAGAAGTATAAGTTGTCATGTCGGTGGGGGGGGTAAGGGGGGGAAGGAGAAGGATTGGGATTGGGGGGGAGGGGGGAGGCTGGGAAGGGATGTGAAGGGTAAACCAAAGGAGGAGGCTGCAATACTTGGTAAGAAATGTACGCATTATCCTGCCCATGTAATTTTAACCCCTCTGTACAGTATGTTCACAAATAAAATAAAATAAAATTTTAAAAAAATTGGTTCTTGGGCTGAGAAAGTGGTTCAGTGGTGGAGTGCTTACCATGCATGTATGTGGCCCTGGGTTCAATTCCTCAGCACCACATAAGCAAAAAAAGCTGGAAGTGGCTCTGTGGCTCAAGTAGTAGAGTGCTAGCCTTGAGCTGAAGAGCTGAGGGACGGTGCCCAGACCCCACAATCAGAAATAAAAAAGAAAAAAAGGTTCTGGTAACTGGCCTATTCAGTGATGATATTCACTGCCCCTCATTTTGAAGAGGCAATAAAAATGCAAGAATCTTATAGAAGATACCTCCTTTAACTTACCTGGTAATATATTTGTAACTATTATTGAGAGAGTGAAGATAACCTGACACTGGAAAAAATGTTTGACAAAAAAAATTGTTAGACAGATAAAGATTATGTGCTTCAGGGAAGGTGGCAAATTTATTTTGGCATAAAAGTGAATTAGATGATAGTGATCATGTTAGTGAGGATGAGGATGATGGTGGTGACAATGGTAATAATAATGGTGGTGTGATGATAATGATCATGATACTAGTAATGATGATGGCAATGTTGGTGATGATGATGATGATGATGGTGTTGATGTTGATCATGGTGATGATGATGACAGTGTTCATGATGATGATAATGATGGTGATGATGTTGATAATAATGGTGATCATAATGATAGTAATGGTGACAGTGATGGTGATAATAATTATGATAATGATGATGAGAATGATGATGGTGATAATATTAATTGTGATGATGTGATGATGTTAGGAATAAGTATCCTAGGAGGATAAAACAAAATGTTTTTCCGCATAGAAAAGAATAAATTAATGTAAAAATATAAACTACTCTTTAGAAATTAGAAAGATAAGATACAGGATGAAGAGGTAGTAATTTCTCTTGGGAGGAAACTTCTAAAAATATCAACCTCCAATGAAAACCAATTGACAAAACCATCATAACAACTCCTCCCAGAAGCCCCAGCACCTCCAGAAGTGACTGTAATGGTGATGCTTCCCTCAACAGCTCAGGCAACACAGATACAGTTGCTACATAGATAAAGCCACCAGCCAGGACCTGCACCACTTGCAACTTCACTGCCCACTGCTCCTCCTTCAGTGAGCAGAGCACAAGCCGTGCCTGCCAGCGCTCCTATTGTTGTCAGCAATTGTAGACGCATTGCCGCACTTCGAGTGAGCAATCGAGTGAGAGGGGGAATAAGCCCCCTACCCCTGCCCTACGCCTCTCCCCCTATTTCTAAGTCAGGGGTCTATGGCAGTTGGGGGCCCTGTCTTTGGCATTGAGGCTTCAATGTTTGGCAGTCTTAAAGAAGCTGTAGAGGTGAGGAGAGGCCAGAGGGACCAAAGGGCTGGGCATTGCACAGCCATATTGTTGGTTTGGAAAGTGTAGATGGGACAGTGAAGGCTGACATAAAAGTAGCCTACCTGGTGCCCTCTACCCCCCTTATTCTCAGAGGACCCCAAGCTGCCACACACAAGGCTCTCCAAGATCCATCCCCCACTCCCACCGGTTAGTGAAGGCTTCTGGGAAAGAGGAGCCAGGGGTAAACATCAAAACATCAATTGTGTGTCCCGATTTGGGAGTGATTGGGGGTGGCACGGGAAGGGTTTTTATATCACTGTTTGAATTGAAGGGGAGGGGGGGTGCCCAGAAATAAAGTTCTTGGATCTTCCGCCCTAAAAAAAAATGCAAACATATTTGAAAAGTAGAGGGAACAAATAGATATCATTCTGGAAGACATAGTCAAAAGCGATTTGTTTTTCTTTTAAATTCCAACAAAATAATAAAAATAGAGACCAAAAAATTAAAGATGTGAATTCCAGGCACTGGTCCCTCATGTGTGGGTAGTCCTTGCTACCCCAATAGGCTGAGATCTAGATATTCACCAGTCCAGGTGGAAAAGTTCTCTAGCTTTCATCTTCAAAATAATCAATAAAAAAGCAGTGGAAAGCATGGTTGAAATGGAGGCATGGTTTAAATTGGAAGAGTTGGAGCCTACTGGGATTGAGGATGAGTTTAATTTACAGTACTGTAAAAAATACAGATATGATAAAGAAAATGCCAGTGGTCTGGAATGATGAACTATGTCTGTAATAGCAGGTATGCTAGTGGGGTGGTTAGGCTGATGAGATTCAGAGACCAGCTCATGCAAAAGTCATGAGACTATTTGAAAGAAAAGGGGAAAAACACTAAGACAGAAAAGTCTAGAGATAGGGTGCTAGTGGTAGAGCACTTGCCCAGCAAACAGAAGACAATGCATTCCAATCCCAGTGTCACCAAAAAAGTAAAAGAGAAACAGAATTGGGGGAAAAAGATAAAAGAATCTCAAGAAAACAAGAATATTGATACTAAAATTTGTAAGTTGCCACAGCCTTACAGAAGGCTACATCCAAATAACAAGTAGATTGTAGCTGTCTGACACAATAATATTTGCTGCAGAGAGTACGTTTTATCCCAGCACCATTTGATGGTAGATGGAAATGATGAACTTATGTTGGAAGATGATTTTGTGTCTAGACTAAATTTGTCAAAATCGGGAAAAAAGAGAAATTGAAGACAACAAAACATTTATAAAATTGACTAGACAAATTACATGAAACATACTCATGTTATTTTGCTAAGGCTGTGTAAAATTTCTCATAAAGTTGGCCAATTAGAGTACTGCTTTGTTACCTTCTAAGTGGACAATTAGGCAGGACTCAATTGGATCCTTTGTTTAGTATTTTGTAATGTGGACATTAAAGTGTCCACAGAGCTTGGACCCTCCTCTTAAGATAGGAATCCTTGTTATAAGCACCTTCATTTTGTGACAAAAATTCAACTTCTCAGTTGTGGGGCTGACTAGTGCCTCCCATTGTTGTTGTTTGGTAACTATGATAACTTTGCTACATTTGCTTGCTCTTCCCCCATTTCAGAAAACTCTAGTATGGCATTTTGCTCTTGGAACCAGCAAGTGATCTTTCCCTTTCAGATGTTTTCTAGGGAAAATAAAAGATATTCTATCTTTGAATTAACCTAAATTTAAATGATAAAGAAATAAAATTTCATCTATAACATCATTGCCATCACATGTAAAAAAATCAAAGAACTACCGTGAAATTATATCAGAAAGGTCCACTCATAACCAAGAAAAAGCTTAACCTTAAGTATGTAGACAGGAAGAAGAAACCTTCATGATATCTTGCCAACATGCTAGTGGACAGGGATAAACATATCTAATTATATAAATGTAATAAATACTGTGATTAAAACATTAGGTGATTTTAACCTTATAATGAAGCTATTGGTCTTCTATTCAACAATAAAAATTACAAAGAATGTAAGAAAAATATTTAAAAGAGTAATTCCAGTAAAAACATAAAGTGCTGCTTAAAAACATGCTGCTTAAAATATGTATTAAATTGATACAGATACTAACTCTGGAATGCATAATAAAATGAAATAAAGGCAATACATTCATTTGCTATCAATACTAGATGCATCCTCCTTTGTAATGCATGGTATTACTTGCAATGATTATACCAATTCATTGAAACGTAAAAATCACCCAAAGGTAAATCCTGTCCATTTTATAAAATAATGATTTAGCTAATGTAATTTGTTGTTGAAGTGATCATGCAATGTGGGAAAGCAATAGCCAATGAAGCAAGAGTATGAAGAAGGCATTAAATCATATGAATAAATTAAACAAAGCATTAAATTACATGAATGATCACATAGATATGTCTTCATATTTTAACAGTTGTCAAGTAAATTAAAAATAAAGTTTAAGCTAAGGAAATTTGGAGGAGAAAAGGAAGGCAGTTATACAGTATGAATTAGTGAATACAAAATTAATATCAATATAGAGCTAAGGATATAATTTAATTTGAAATATTAACTCCCCTCGGTAAAATTAATAAACATTCGAGATAATTATCTTCAAAGATTGTGCTAAAAGTTTGAGATTACTGGTTTTCACTTTGTAACTATTCATGACTGTTCTGTATGTGTCTATATCATCTTGAATTTTAACCAATAAGTAGGTGCTAGCTGTGTATGAGAATGGGTTTCAGAGAGGTCAGGATTCCATGATAGAGTAGAAAGGTTTCTTGATTTCATATGTTCAAAGAGACTTTAATGGTGCCTCTGTTTACCTTACATACCATTCTGAATATAGTTCCTAAACTTGTTCTATTTCTCTAAAGAAAAATTATGTCTTAACAGCTATAGAATAAAATCTTTATTTTCTTATTTATTTTTCAACACTGACAATCATGGTATAGAAAATAAACAATGCTAATCTTAATTACTAACAAAGTTAGCCACTTAAAACCCTTCTTTCAGATGATATTTTACTTTATAATTTTGTTTTATCTCATTTATATGGCTTAATTGATACAGAGATCTTTTGATGACAATATTTGCAACTCTAAATAAATTCCTGAGTGCATATTATAAAGAAAGGCAAACATATTGGACTTTCTTAAGCAAGGAAAACCAGTAATGATCAGAACACTGGATGAATGGAGTAGCCAATATTTCTAATTTAGGATGTTGATATAAATCATGGTAGCCTTTTCAAAGCAGTTTGCCAGTATTATATAGGATAAGTACATACTTTGAGGAAGTATGTATGAACATTTTAGCACAAATAGGATGATTTAAGTGTTTGGAGCATTGGAAATGATTACTCTGATAATTCAATATTATAGACAGAGAAAGTATTAAGAGTGGCAACATTGTGACCATTTTAATTGGGAAAATTAGGCCTTCTAAAATGATATAAATTGATCTTGTAAGTGATCAAACTGGCTTGATCCACATTAATTGCTAATTATAAACTTTTAAGTAAAAATAGAAAGTGTTGGGCTGGGAAGGTGGCTCAGTGGTAGATTGCTTGCCTTGCATACATGAGGCCTTGGGCTGGATTCCTCAGCACTATATAAGCAGGAAATAAAAAGCTGGGAGTGGCACGGTGGCTCAAGTAGTAGAGTGCTAGCCTTGAGCTGAAGAGCTGAGGGACAGCACCCAGGCCCAGATTTCAAGCCACATGACTGACCAAAAATAAATTATCAAGTGTCATAGTTAGCATTTATTCTTGGGTGTTCTGTAAGTATAATGTATTAATATATTCTTATATTATATGGTACATATCATTATGAATAGCAAGCTAGTGTGTAGGGAGAGACCTAATTATATAAATGCAATAAATATTGTGATTAAAACATTAGATGATTTTAATCATATAATGAAGTTATTGATATTTTGTTCAATTATAAAAATCATAAATAACAGTATGAAAAATAGTAATTCAAGGAAAAAATAAAATGCTGTTTAAAAACATGTGATTAAAATATATATTAAATTGATACAGAGCCTATAAAATTATATTTTTAGATAATATGGTTTATATGTTATAAGTAATATATACATGTGTTCATAAATATGTATATGCATGGGTATCAATAGATATACACATATAAGAAATGTACTCATTATCTTGCCCATGTAATTGTAACCCCTCTGTACAGTATGTTCACAAAAAATAAAAATAATTAATTAATTAATTAATTAAAAAATAAAAAAAGAAATGTACTCGTTATCTTGCCCATGTAATTGTATCTCCTCTGTACAATAAAAATTAAAATAAAAAATAAAAAATAAAAAGATATACACATACATATATATTCATATAAAATGATAACCAATGATAATCTTTATGAACTACTGGTAACATTACATGTCACACTTTATACCAAAAGACAGAACTTACAAAAACTAGTTTTAATTTTGCTGTAGCCTAAACAAGAAACCAGACGCCCCTCAATGGACAAATGGGCCAAGAAAATGTGCTATATATACACAATGGAATTTTACTCATCAATGAGAAAAACAGTATTATACAATTCATAAAGGTATGGAAAGACTTATATTAAATGAAGTAAGCCAGACTCAAAGAAACATAGGTCCCATGGTTTCCCATACTGCAATAACTGGTATATGTCTAGGAGAAGAAGAGGTCAAAAGGTATGACATATGATCATATAACCTGATGCTAAATGAAATGAACTCCAAGATAAGTACACAAGAGATTTTACTTTCTTGTTGTTCTTTTTACTGTAATTATAATGTACTATGTGATTTTTGTTTCTTTGTATGTTCTTCTTCCATGGTACAACCTATGCTGTCAATGTAAAACAATTTGGATGAAGCCTAAAGAAGAAATAAAATAAGAAACATGAAAATAGAAATAAACACAAATAATCTTGTCTATAATTCAAATCCTTAGCAGTGAATTGAAGTAGACATTTATATTTTTACTTTTTATCTCATATTTCTAATCAGATTACAATTATCTGCATGTCATTCAGTGTATGTTACGATATATAGACTGGCAAGAATACATTAATCTTAAGGTTAAGGGTACATAGTAACTGTACAGTTATGTTGAATAAGCTGAAAGTGTATAGAATTAATAGTCCTGCATGACTGATGAATACAAAGAAACATTTTAAAACCTTACACAACATTGAGAAGATCTGATAAAATGAAAAAGTTAGAGCCTAAACATCGACAATTCTACTCATCTATTGATTTACTAGGACATATAAATTGTTATGCTATTTTGGTGAGGTTGTAGAAAATCACTGCTATAAAATCGATGAGTTCCTTTCCCAGATTTGTGCTTTTCCCAATTCATTCTGCCAATCATAGAACTCCTCATGGCTGAATAAGCCCTTTCAATAAGATGAACTTTCATAAAGGGAAAATATATGTGAAGCATCATTTTTGAACTGATTCTTTTTCATCCCCTTCCTTTGTGATTAATATATCCTGATGTTTCTCAGTAATGTTTCCAAGGAACCTTGATTTTTGTTATTCTCCACTAGAAATCACATTTGTGGATTGGATATGCTGTCATTGCCATCAAGAAGAAATTAGGATTATTTTTTTAAAATCTTCTCATTACTTAATTTATGTAATAGTTTTAGACATGCTTCTAAATGATCAATAAAATTATAGATTTATTTGATGCTCTTGTTGATTAAAAATTTGCAACAAACCCCTATAACCTGAATTTGAGATTCTCTTTCTACTCTAAAAGATTTTACATGTTTTATATGTAATTATATGGGTGCAATTGTTTTGAACCTAGACAAGAAACATGTAGCTCATGTATTTCATTATCTTTTTTAAAATTAAATTTTATTGTTAAGGTGATGTGCAGAGGGATTACAGTTGCATATGTAAGGTAATAAGTACATTTGTGTCAAACACTGTTAACCCCTCCCAAGTTTTTCTCCCTCTTTTCTTCCCCTCAATGCTATTTTGAATATTAAGCTTGGGAGTTTCTTACCACCAACAAGACATTAAACAAAGTCAGTTTAGTTTACTGGATGAATTCAAAATATGTTTTAGATGAAATTTATGATGAAACTTAAATCCACAACATATACATTTATTTTTAATTTATATATATGCATATACATATATATTTACACATGTAAATACATATGTTATATATACATATCCCTGAATAGTCTAGTCTTGTGAACAACTTTAAATCTAGGATAATTTCTTATCCAGTTTTAATTATCATGTAGTGGAAAGAATCACTTAAACCAATGTAATTCAGATCTAATGAATTATATACATATACTGCTTCATTAAATGGCAAGAAAAAATCAATACATACCTAAAAATTAAGAACAGTGAGGGAAGGGGTTGAAAGAGGTGAGTAAAATGTTGAAAGGTGTGACATTAATCAAGGGGCACTGTATTCATAAATTTCTTTGGTGAGTGGTTATTCAAAAATATTAAAACGAAACAGGGAACCCACTGTAATCCAAGCTGAATGTTGGTGACTAATGCCTGTAGCTACTCAGGAAGTAGAGATGCAGAGGATCACTGCTCAAGGGAAGTCCAAACAAAAGAGTTTATGAGGTCGCCATCTCAATCAATAAGTGGTGTGGTGGTACACATCTGTCATCCAGTTATGTGGGAGGCTGAGGTTCTGTAGTTTATGATTCTGGGATAGCCAGCAGCAAAATAGTTCAAAGACCCCATGGCAACTGAAAATGCTGGGCATGATTGTGTGTACTCACAATCCATCCATGTATTGCTGGAAGTATAAATAGAAGGATTATCATCAAGGTTGGTGTGGATATAAAACAAGACTCTTAAATTAGAAATAACCAGATTACAAAGGGATGGGGCCATAGCTCAAGTGACAGCTGAGTAGGAAATGCAAGGCTCTAAGTCCAAACTCCAGTATTGCCAAAAACCAGAAATAAACAAGCAAAACCACTGAAACCCAAATCTCCTATTCTCAGAATATATCAGGTTGAAGGGAAATTTAATTATTAAAACTAATAAGCAATGAAAACATCTTTAGGCTTAAAATGTGAAGGGAAAACTTTCACTTGAATAGTACTACTTGTAAATCTGATGAAGGATTAAAAAGCAAAACAACAAACCCACCTGATTAGAAAAAGAGAGAACTCATTTGTTTTGAATGCTTCAAATGGAGAAGGATATTTGTATGGATATATGTCCAGCTTTTATTCCTGGATAATCACTATGGCTGTACACAATCCAAGTACAGCAGGCGATTCCTGGAATGGTAACTAGCTGCTGTGAAATTCTTTGGCCCTGAGAAGACTTCTCCTTCTCCTTTGAGAGCCAAGTGAAGCTCTACAGATGATGTGTTTAATATACTGCCATAAATGTTATTACTGATGGTGCCTCCAGAATGTTGTGAGAATTGTAACGTCAAGAAAGATACTTCATTTGGGTTCTGTCAAGTAGCCTGCTATTATTCTTAAAAGCAGAAAACAAAATAAAGGACTTTCATATATGACTCTCCAAGGCAACATTAACAAGAAGTCCTGCTGGATTGATTTTCATCATGATTGAGATATTCACTTATTATCCTCCTTACTTATATCATGGCGAATGTTATGATTAAGTGATTGAATATTTTAAGGGTACCTCATAGGAATTTACTGCTGTAAAACCAAACAACAGCCCCCCCAAAAGCCAGACTGGATTTGTGATTTCAGCTCCTCTTTATGGGTTTTAGAATAGCTAAGAAAATGGAAGTGATTCACACAAGAAAATGGGAAACTTTCTAGAAATAAAGTAGAGTTGAAATGAAATCTCAATACAGCCTTATGAGAAGTGAGGTGAACTGCTAGGTCAATCTTCTTGATTTCTCAACATTTAGAGATGTAAACAACTCTACCCACTAGTGATTATCAAAATGGGGGAGGGTAGTATGGAAAGGGATCTATGGGTTTCCAACTTATAAAAGTCTCTGGCTTACTTTTAGCTTATATCACTACAATATGATTGCCCTTAACTTTCCTTTGAGCAAGGCTGTCTCAGAATCAAACATAGCCTGCTGCTCTTTTTAGCAGGTAATGGATTATTCCTAACTCTTGTATTCTCATTTAGGGAGATGGAATGCATAATAATAATGTTTAATGATAATGTATAAAACAAGCCTCAGTATAAGGCTGCTAACTCAAGAAGGATAACTGATTTCTCCTCAACTCACTTGAAACCCAGAAACCCTTGTTATCAGGTGGGTTTGTTGTTTTGTTTTTTAATCCTTCAAACATGATACAATGTAATGACGCTTCTCCATACTAGTATCTGGCATAGTGTGAAGGGAAAATTCTGTTGGAAAATTGCAGTGAATATCTGTGTAATTCCTACTGGTATGAAACTAAGTTATCCAATAAACCTCTGTTTTATGGAATTCTTGGTAATATTCAGTTATCTTATGCAAATAAATCATAATAAAAATAATTCTGATGTGATCAAATCATACACAATTCAAACTGATTTGTTTCATGTTAAAAAATGGATAATCTCAGGCTGGGAAGGTGGCCCAGTGGTAGAGCACTTGCCTTGCATAAGCCCTGAGTTCGATTCCTCAGCACCACATAAGCATAAAAAAAGCTGGAAGTGGCACTGTGGCTCAAGTGGTAGAGTGCTAGCCTTGAGCTGAAGAGCTGAGGGACAGCGCCCAGGCCCAGAGTTCAGGCCCACGACCTGACCCAAAGAAAAGGATAATCTCAATGTAGATGTTCAAAACCAATATGTCTCATTTGCTATGCTCATCTTTGGCCAAGGACAGAAAACTTCAAACCACAAACAAATGTTTTGCTGTTGTTGTTTCTTGTTTTTGGTAACATGAATATTTAAGGTAATCCCTACTTAGAACTATGATATATTTGTTTCTGTTTCCTTTTAAGAGCTTTACAGCTTTAGCTATACAGCTCATTTATTTCTCTAAATTAGGATTTTAAATATTATCCAAATCTTTGGTCCATGTTGATTTTTGGCATATGATCAGGCAGCTGTCACAACCTTTTTTTAAAAGAAAATATTCTTTACCTGCTAAGGTTGTTGAAGTTTTACTTATATTTTTTTGTCCAGCTTTTCTTTCATTCTCTCAGAATGCATTCTTTCAGCAGATCTATCTTAAACTTTCTTGATATATATGTGAATATGTATTTCTGATATATGAATAAGAAAATTAAATTAAATACCTATATTTTTTCTGCCTGCTCAAATTTGCTCTAGTGCATTTTTGTTTCAGTTATTGTACTTTTAAACTTGAAATTTTCTATTTCTTTCTTTTATCATTTTTTATTCCCCTTCCTTTATTTGTCTCATTAAGTAGCCTTGATTCATCTCAAATTCTGAGTCTTTCCCCTCAGTCTCCCACCTAATGGCCTTACAGGTATGTCCTTCCACATCTAACTCTCTATCCCTTTTCATATTTCATCTTCATGTGCATAATACTCATATTTTCCTTTACTTATTTATACATAATCTTGTTCATTTTATGACTATTCTTTAAATAGTTCATTTAGAGACTTTACAAAAATTTTAATACTTGTGTCTTTCAGTAAAGTTCCAATAAAGTTTAATATTTGTTTCTTCTGTCCATTTTTTTAGCTTGCACATATATTCTGGTTTCTTTGAATGCTTTGTTTATAACACTGGTAACTGGAAGTTTTATGCATAGTAATTTGAACTTTTGCTTCAAATACAGTCCCCTTATTGCTCAGTGCTTGTTGTATTTACTAGTTATTTGGTTTATCCATTTTCTGAATGAGTTCTGTTACATACATGTCCATGTTCAATCTTCCCATATTTGGTTCAACTATCTGCTAATCCATAATTCCTTAAATATATAGAAACAGTCTACCAAGGGATTGAATGTGTATTTGCTCAGGTGTGTGTGTGTGTGTGTGTGTGTGTGTGTGTGTGTGTGTGTGTGTGTGTGTGTGTGTGTGTGTGTGCATGCACATGCATGTACCTATGTGTGTGTGTGCTGGGCATGCTTTCAGTAATTTGGCAGTCACTATAAAATCCTGTATTAACCTTTACTCTCAGCTTTTTTAGATTCTTGCAGGTGGTTAGATGAAACCTTTTAAGGCCTTCACTGGACACACAATAGCCCTTTGAATACATATGCAATTCCAGACTCCAGGGAATCTGTCGGGAAAGTTTTAAAGCCTCCTCTGCACATCTCAATCCTCAGATTTTCTTTTTTAAATTTCAAGTTAAGTATTATTTGCCCCAAATGTTATATGTCACCTTCAGGAGTCTCACAGTTAAATAATTGCCCCTGTTTGCTTCTGGCAAATGCTCTTTCCACTCCACTCTGTCAGAAAAGACTCTTTGTAGCAGGTGTACAACCTACCCAGCCAGATAAAGAAAAACATGAAGGGAAATCCTCAGAAAGGTCAGTTAATGATAACCTTCAGGACAATGT
Source organism: Dipodomys merriami (assembly GCF_024711535.1). Lineage (NCBI taxonomy): Eukaryota > Metazoa > Chordata > Mammalia > Rodentia > Heteromyidae > Dipodomys > Dipodomys merriami. Next base: position 107,458,464 of record NW_027202270.1, read on the forward strand.
ACTCTAAGAGGGTCCAAGCTACACTTATTCCTACTGGTGGCCGAATATCTATTCATAGAGGTATGAGATATTCACTTTGAAGGTTACTACTAATTGGAGGAGGGAGTTGAAAAATAAGTAATATAAACTTCCCATTAGTATTTATATTTAATTTTATTTATTGAATAAACAATTCTTAGGGACTGCATTACACTTTCCCTACCTATATGGCTTTTAAAAAAAAGGTGATTCTGATCACTTTTGCCAGTGTTTTCATTGCTTTTATGAAGGTCAGGTTCCTTGGAGGTTTTTATTCCATCATTGCAGTTCAGGTTGAATGTCTCTATAACCACATCTTAGCAATTTCATGAATAGTAAAGTGTACTATGAGAATTTGACATTGTCTAGGTGCTTATTCTGATTTCCTTTAAACTTTCACTTAAAGGTTATCCTTAACTTTCCCCATAAGCAGTATCTTTGATCTCAATAGCTATTTTCCAATTCTAGTCAGGCACTTTCCATGCTGCATATTAAAACAACTTACATAAATGCACGTAGCATCTACTAACTGTTTGAAGTCAGCCCAGTGTAGAAAGAAAGGATGATATCTTTGCTATTACCAAATGCTTATCTAAATGTATATCTAATTTCCGAAAAGTCAATGTTTTGCTGTCTCCTGATTGTGCCTTTCAGCCAACCTAAATTATTAAGCATGGTATAGTAATGGTAAGTTTTAATTATGTGCACTAATCTTATTTTTCACTACACATTGCCATTGAGAGTTGATTGATCACATTGAATATAGAAAGTTACCTCCCCTAGCCCCATAACAGAGAATCATAAACTACCATGACTTCGTGTTCTCTGAAGCTTGAGTTGTTGCTGCCTTTCATGAAATGTTCTCTGATTGCTATACTCTTTCTCATAGGGCTGGAATAACTGCAAACTTTTCATTGGCCAAAAATTACAGTATTAACTAATTTCTCCTAATTTGCTTCCTTTTATGTCAAGCTGTCCAATTCTCCTTCCGACATCTCATGCCTATGTTTCCTCAGTCCTTCTACATCATACCACAGAGGGGCAGCTTGCCTTGGATTGATGCTATTTCTGTCATAGAACATCTTATTACTCTCTGTCCATTGGACTCTTCAATCATTTCTGACAAATTCATTGTATAGAGTTGTCCCTCATGCTCTGTCTCATATAATTCCAACCGTCATTGTACAAAATTAAGTTTTGTTTCTTGTATTTCGCATGGGTTAGCTTCCTACTAGTATTGTAACAAATTGTTATAAATTCTGATGGAGGTCAGAAATCTGAAGTTTGTTTTACTGGGTTGAGGTAAAGGGGTGGCAAGTTGGTTTCTTCAGAAGGCTGTGGGAAGGGGGTAAACATGGTGCTTCACTCTTCCATATCACATCAATCTGGCTTCCTCCTTCAGTTGTCATGTCTGCCTTCTGCTTCTTCCTTTGACGCAGTCTTTGACTTTATCCTTTGGGCTGTTGGGGTTACACTGAAGATCACCCAGCCAATCCAAGATTATCATTCCATTCCAAGATCCTCAATCTTATTAGCAAATCCTTTGCTGTACTAAGACAGAATTCACAGGTTCATTGAGCTGCAGGCATATTAAAGGAATTTTATTCAACCCATTACATTTCCACTATAGTTTGCATGTGGTCATATTAATATGTAGAAAGACTTATTTTTCCTTGCTTTTATAAGCAAAATATGGAAGATGTTCGTTGAATTCCAGTCTCCATTTCAAAACAAAGTTCCATGTGTATTCCTCATCTCGACTATAGTTATTCCTGTTGGAGAATTAAGATTATGCAATGTCAGACATGGCAACAGCATCATTAGTCATTGGTATTTTCTGTTTAATAACAAGATGCCAAGTGACTTCTTGCCTTCTTGCTGATTAATCTGATGTTTTAAAAATTGAAACAATCTTGTCTTTTTGCACTGACCCATTTAGATCTTGAAGTTATTGTTCTTCTGACTCAATTCTCCCTCCATCTAATTAGTTTACATCTAGTCAACCCACATTGAATAGATTTTTTTTTTCATCAAATCACCATTAATTACATTTCTCCTCTAAATGATTCTCTTTATATAAACTTAGACACTTGCCTGACATTGGTGCAATACTAGAGGTAAACTGTCATTATACCAAGTTTTAGAAACATTTAATTTTAACACATGAATGTCTAGTAAGGTTGTTTATATGCCTACATTATATATGCTAAGAGTTAGAAATCTTGAGTCCAAATCCAATGAAACTTGAAACATAAGTGACATAAGTTTAAGACACCAATTTGACTTTTTTGAATGTTACCTGGGGTTTGCTAGTCATAAGAGCATCTGGCAACCATCTATTTATCTTAGCACTTAACTCTGAAGAGACCTGGTACAGTGGAGATGGCCTGGGTTTTGTAACCAGACTGACAAGGAGATAATTAAACATCTACAAATTGGAAACTTCCTCCAAGCTTTGTTGAATCCTTCTCCCCATCTGGAACATCTGACCAAATGGATTCTATTACATGATGGCTTTTTGGATGAGAATATAACCATGGTCTTACTGAGTCCCATGATGGCTTCCCCCTGATGATATAACACAGGATGACCTTTAATCCATGATCCTCGGACCTCCACCACCTAAATGGTGAGAGCACACACAGATGAAAAAAAACTTTTTATCTTAAAAATTGCTAGTATCATCAGACTGAAAGTAAAATTTAACCAACTTCAACTAAATCGAGATCAGGACTTAAAAATCACCAAATGATTTATAGATCAACTATTTATTTTGTGCATAGTTTGTCTCAGAATTCAAAATTATTTTACTTGTTAAAATAGCAAAATAAATAATAGTCATAGCATTGAGAGCATGTAGACACTTGTTAAAATAAGTAGATAAGACTGAAAATCCTGCTCACAAATTCTTTGCTCCTTTGCTTTCTAACCTGGGCTGACAGGCCAACTCATTTGACTTACTTCTCAAATAATATTGGAATTAATTAAAATTTACTTAAGTGTAACATACAGTATTTTCATATTTATTTCTTCCAATATTGATGCTCTTTCATTATGATTATTATAAATTGAAGCTATGCATTTAGAACATATTTGAGTAGATATATTGAGAATTTTTTAACTTAAAAATACCATTAAAAGTGTAAAAAGTTTATATTAAATAATTTTATTAAAATTTATAAAAATATTTATAAAAATATTTTATTAAATAGACTTCCATAATTTTAATGTTATTAAAAATAAAACCTATATGAAATCAAATGTAACTGATTAAACAAATCAAAGTATAGTTTGAGAAAATAAACTCAATTATTCTGGCCAAAGCACAAAATCAGATCTTTATATTTCATAATGTTTATTTTTACAGCCAAGCTTTCTAATAATACCTTCATACAGATATGTTTTTTATGATGAAAACAAGGAAAATAAATGTCAACAGAAAAAAGTTATTTCCTTACAAGTTGTCAGAACATTTCTGTTCCTTTTTTCAAGCCCTGGGATAAAAGCAGTCATTTTTTATTTTATGACAAATGATAGTAAAATTACTTCAGTATCTCAGCAGCTATAATTATCATTGTTGTTTTTGAGAATGATAGTAAATTACTCTGAAATACATGGTGATAAATATTGTGATAACAAATTTTATCTAAGATTTAAAAAAATCCAAATAAATTTAGTTGATTAGGAAAATAAATCAAGAAAGTCTGGGAAGGTAATAAATAATTTGGCAGAGTCCAAAATTACAACCATTATACCATAAGTATAATGTCAGTTAGACAAAAATGGATGTGATTTTTAACCTGCCAAACAGAAAGCTAAATCAGCAACTGCTACCTTGGAGAGGATCTTGGTGGGAGCAGAGGTGGGGAATCAACCCAATGAGAAAGCTAATGAAGTTGGCCAAATCAGTTCCAAACTCTCCATAGACTGAAATCTTTCATCTATCTACATGGCACATATGGCCATTCTTTCTTTCAACATATATTTTGTTTATTAAGCTCACCTCTTGGAATTTGTTCTGATTTTAAAAATCAAGAAATTTATTTCCTCATCACTTTTCCTTTTATGAAAGAAGACACATCTTTGTATGGATTAAGTTTGTAAAACCTCAAAGACCTATGGTTTCTTCTGGAAAGATTTTGTTTCTGAGACTGTTGGCCAAATGGATGGTCACATAACTCAGTTAAGCCTCTCTTGGGGATGGATACCCTGAAGGAGTTTCTCAAAGACATTCACAGGGTTTAGATGATGGTAACACATTTCATAACATAAGCCAAGCGTAGCATTTTACTGTATTTCAACAAAGACAAATAGAAAAATACAAGGAAGAATTAAGTCCAAAACCTAGAATTTTGCATAAGAAAGTAGACAGACTACTAACAATGAAACTGGCAGAACTAAGTGTGTTTTCAGTATCTAAGTTATATCCCAGAGTGAGTATGCTCATTTTTTTATGATCCCTCCAAAATCACTCTATGGTATTTAGTATTATTTTTAACTCCATTTTGGAGTTTGGATGTTTGGATCCACAGCTGGAGAAGCATGCAGGCTCCGTCTGCCATTCCCTTCACTCAGTGTTATGAGAACTAATTAATGATAGATATTAGTGAACACTTGGTGTCCTTTCCTCTTAGCCTGACATTTCCATATCGCTATACTTCCTTTTTATATGGCATGGTACATCTAAGACATTTTTTTTCTTATAAGAACAATTCAGGGCTATAATGTAAACTCAGTAGTAGACTGCATCCCTCACATCCAGCTCTGGGTTCAATCCTCAGATTTAAATAAATAAACAAAGTACTTGGGTGGGATAGCGCATATCTGCAGTCTCAGTACTAGGGAGGACAACTGAGTCAGAGGCCAGCCAGGTCAACATAGTGAGATTCTACCTTACAAATGCAAAAGAAGAAAGAATCCAAGAGCCAAATGCATCCAATCCCTCTGTTCACTGGTTTTTGTTCATTATTATCTTTCCCCTATCAGTCATACATTTCTCAAAATGTAAAACTAGTCTATTAACTTTCCAGCTGTGTTTAGATAAGACCATTCTCTTTCATAATCTTACACTTTTGGGTAATTTCTTATGCTTCTGTATCTTTGTTTAGCTTTTGTGTTTTGAAATCAGATCTATTTTACTGAGGCTGCTTTTGAACCCCTGATCCTTCTACTTTAGCTTCTCCAGTGCTGGATTTACAGGTTTTTACTATCAAGACTGGATAAGTCTTTTATTAATGCCAATTTTTATTGTTAATTTTGAGAACTTTCACTGTCTTAGGAATTCTACTGACCTAATTATCACTCTACTCTCATACATTAATTGCTAGCTGTTCACAAGGCTCTAAATTAACCTTGTGCTTGACAAGGAAATGCACCACTTGGCCTCTCTTTAAGGAAGGAGTTGCTGTCCTGCTGTGAAAGAATGAGATCAGCACACAGCCTTCAGCTCCCAGAAACTTTGGTGTCTGCCTTCTTGCAGAGAGTCATCTGTTCAGAGGCCATGCACTTCCTGGGAGCACCCTACCTTGGGAATAACTTAACAAGGTTAGGGCAAGTATGCAATCATTTCTGTTTAATATGGAACAGTGCTGTTGAGTAATTCCTCTCGGGCCAGCATAAAATTTCATTTTCCCATTGTTCTGGACTCTGTTTCCTCACCCTTCTTCAGATTACAAACCCTAACCATTGCTGTACCACAAACTGAATCTTGGCATCTGCTTTCAGAGAACACAACTTCTAGTAGGTGCCATTAAGGGTGGCCCCAGACACAGGTTACAAAGTTCTGAAGCTAACATGCAAATAACCCAGGTGTATTGATAATCTCATCACTGGTGGCATCTGGTATAATGTTGAAGTCCAGCTGTTTAAACAGGTATTGCTGGTGAACCAGATATCAAATGTTTTGGGGTAAAACAGAAAAAGCATAATATCAAGGTATTTGCAGCTAATTGGTAAATATGCTAACTGAAAGGTCAATAGAATTGGATATTTCTTGCTAAACCCCACTTTAGGTTAACTGTCACCTTTATTGAATTACAAAGTGTCTAGGAGAGGGCTCTCTGAGTGTCTAAAGGGTGTTTCCAGAAGGGCTTAACCAATGGGGAAAAGTGTCCATATCTTGGGGTTCATTCCTCTTAGTATCATCTTATATGGTCATATGTGCATAGTTTTTGAGATTTTCTGCTATTGTAAGGTAAATCACCCCAGAAGCCACATTTTTAAAATATAGAATATTGTAGTCTTTTTTTTTTTTTTTTGTTTTCCCCCTACCATCCCCTCCCTCCCTCCCTTCCCCAAGGTTCTTTTTTTTTTTGATTGTGATTAAGTGATTACTTAATTTCCAGAAACTCACAGTATTGTGGAATAATGATGCTCATTTAAAGTCACAAGTTCATTCTAACTTTCCTGGAGCAAATTGTCTTTATTATATAGTTAACAGGCTACAGGCCACCAGTTGTTACAAAAGCCTGCAGCATGCAAATACACATAACACAGCTAAGAAACATGCTAAAGAGGAAAGCAGTAACAAGAACAATACCAACAAGCCAATTCAGCTCCAATGGAGAGCTGAAATGATGACTGGAGACAAGCCAGGAGGCAGGACACAGGACACAATCACAGAGACGCACATGGCATGGAGTCCAGCAGCTGTCCTGGTCGGGGCCTAAAAGGGATCAGCGCCTGGGGGCAGATCCTCAGGAAATTCTCAGTCCCAGGCACTAGACTGACAGGTTCAGTAACCTGTCAGCCAAGTGCCTGACCCTGCCTCCAGGGGTCCAAGCACGCCCATTACCTGCCAGGCAGGTGATGGGGGAGGAGGGAGTTCCTTCCCCCAGCATGAAGACAAGATGCCATGTGGTCAATATTGCGCCAGCCAGACCTGGCCTCCTTACTTCACTGCTCATCTGATAAGATTATCCTAGATGTGTAATAATTATTGAAAGTAAGGGAAACCATGAGACTTATACTTCTTTGGGTCTGGCTTACTTCACTTAATATGATTTTTTCCCAGCCTTTCCATTTCTTAACAAATGAGGCAGTGTCATTCTTTCGGATGAAAGCATAGAATTGCAATACACACACACACACACACACACACACACACACACACACACACACACACGTTTTGTGATCCATTTGACCACAAAAAAGGCCATAAGAAAGCTGCCTGAACAACTATGTTTATCAGTTTTATTCGCCTACTAAGATATGGAACCAACTGAGATGCTCCACAGTAGATGAATGGATCAAGAAAATGAGCGGCTCTTTTCTAAGCTGCTCTGTTCTGAAAGTCTCTCTCACTGTTACAGCCTGGAACCTCTGTAACTGTGCATCAAATAATTACTCTCTGTAAGTTGTTTTTCTCAAGAATTCTTTGTAAATATGTGAACATAATGAGCATATGCACCAATAGTCACCAAAAATAATATAACACCAAAGAAAGTATCAACATCAAAAGCTGAGGTTTATTTTATTTATAAATTGTCCAAGTAATTTATAGTGTTGATATTGAAATTGTACATTTTTAATGATGACAGACAAAGTAAGGAACGGATACAAAGTTGAAGTTGTATTAATAATAGCTCAGTCTCTTTTGAGCAGTTAAAAGTTATTCTTTTAAGGAAAAAAACATATTGATCGATAATATGAGTATGGTGAATATCATTGGGAAAGATTAATCTTTGTGGATTAAATAGTGAAAGGAAGTGTGTAGGAAAATTCCTGCAAATACACTTTATTCTGACTTTATTCTAAAATACCATCCAAGAGTCAAGTGACTCTATTCTAGTTACAGCTTCACTATTTATGAACCTATTTTATTATTTATAACTTCCATATAATCTTCTAGACTATCACATACAATGTAGTTCCATAAGTGATTAAGCTATATTTTATCATTTGTTTACAACTCATAATCTTTCCCTGTGTTTATTTTATTTGCATTGTGCATTTACCAAACATACAATAACAAATACTTTTGTTCTAAGTTAATGTAAAAGGACGCCTATGGAAGACAATGCATAAAAAGAAATGATATCAAAATTTTAAAAATATACTAATGCTTTCTAAAACTGTGCCTAAAGTCAAATATATAGTTTCTAAATTTATGAATCCATATTATGTTTTTCACCATTACATATTAATGAGAGGAAAAATATCATAGAAAACGTAGTGAATTGTCCGTTGTGCCACTAAACAAGTTTCCCTCTATGCTTAATGGAAGTAAAATATAACTGTAGTTATGATGTGGGATTATAAACTATGGTGATTTCAAATAAATTAGAACAGCAATGAAATACCAAAACAATTCATACTGAGAAGGAAGTTCTTGAAGAAAGCATGATTATCTCTTCACAACTCCAAATAAGCCATTTCAAGTCTCTATCCTTTAGTATTTCTGTAAGTGATAAAAAGAAAGATTAAATGAAGAGTAGGTATTGTTCAGGCTAACTCAAGGATCACATAGACATATTACTTCCAGCAAATTACATTAAGTACACCTTTGGTTTTTGAAGTGCAAAGTGCTTCCATCAGCCTTGGAATTTTTGGTAGAAATATTTTTCATTTCTCATCTGCAGAACAAATTCAAAGATATTGGAGAGACTTTAAACATGTCATATTATATTATGTTTTAAATACAAAGTGTCTTTTCTATCCACAAAATCTTATGTGCTAAAGTCTTTGTTCCCAGGTGCCAGTGTTAATGATGGGTGAAAGGATTGTGAAAGTAATAACTTTATCAATTGCTAATCCATTCATGAGTTCATACTTAATTAGTTAATAGAAGATTTCGCCCGGGTGTAAGAAATAGGTCATGGCGGGGGGGGGGGGGGGGCGTTATTTGGAGACTAATAGCACCACTAGCTTTTTTCTGTCTGTCTGTCTCTTTGCTTCTCAGATGCTCTGATATGGGCATGTATGACCTTTCACCATGATGTTCCATCTTCCTATAGCCCCGCAATAAAAGCGGTAGGTGGCCTGGACTGAAACACCAAACCAAATGAGTTTTTCATCCTTTAATTTGATTTTCTCAGGTATTTTATTAAAATGATAAAAGGCAACCAACACATATTGTAAAGGCAAAAGAAATAGGAATTATCTTTTTTTAGCCTGAATTATGACTTCAACTACATTCAATTATGTATATTTTCATTTATTTTACATAAGTCTTCATTCATTCATTCACTCTTTCAATTTAACTCAGGACCTTGTATGTGGGAGGGAGGCATTCTGTAAGTGAGCCACACCCCTAACCTCTTTTTACTATTGAATTCTGGGATTTTCACTTCATGTCATACAATTATCAATTAGTATAGTTTTAAAGAAAGGTCATAAAATCTGAGAATTAAGAATTGAATAAGCTTTCTTTTGTGTACACTTACATTCTACTATATAGTTATATAAACAGAGTCTCAAATCCGGTCAGTCATTTAAATGTGTAGTTTTCATCATACCAAATTTCTATGAAGTTTAGGAGATATTATCCAGCAATGCAGAATCTTTGCATTGGAAAAGATTAAAACAGCAATAAGGTCCCACTCACCTGTCTTCTCCTTTCCTTCCCTGAAACAGGGTCATAAACCCAATTGATCTTCTCCTAAATAAGGTCCTAGACCTCTGGAAATACCTACCCCTTCACCTTTTACTGTGGAAGGAACTTCTTCCTCTGAAGAGGAAGTCACAGAGATGAATCTCATCACTAAGTTTTGCTAAGCACTACCAGTTAATCATTTCCTCTTGTTGTCTAATAGTACTCATATACAACTGTGTACATATTCATCAACATAGCATATAATAGACAGGCATTTTTCTTTCTTTGAGTTTTTATTTCTTAAGACTCCTCTTGTGGCATGTAAAACGTAAAACTTGTATTAAACACATCTGTGGATGTTTTTCTCTTGCTCATTTGTCTTTGTCTTCTTTCATTGTAGTTTTAATACTGAATTAAGAGATCAGTAGGAAAGAAATAATTTCTCCTCTATACTGGCAATCTTTACCCTATTCATTATATACCTGCATGTATCAAATGTTTCTAATATAACTGAAGACTTAAATTATTTTTTCAAACAATACTACTGATTAAATTTTATCTTTGTATAACTCTCTCTTTCTAACATTTTTCTCCCATATCACTCTGAGATGAGCAGCTTACTGTCTTAGTATAGGCCCCAAAGCAATAGGACTAACTAACCATAGATTCAGACTTTCAGCATTGTGAGTCAAAATAAACCTTTCATTATTTTAAGTTGATTACTTCAAGTATTTTGTTTCAGTGATGAAAACCTAGCAAACAAAGCAGCATTGCAATTTCTTCATCAAAAGGGAGTCAATAAAACAATAGTTTGTCTTGAAAAACGCATTAATGAAGACTTAGAACAGCTCTGCCTTTCTGAATTCATTCAAATTCAGCATTCATGAGAATGCAGCAGTTAGTGTTTTCATTGATAAAAATATAATCACTCACAGTACCCAGAAATAGTGAATGCTTAGTTGTTTTTATATTTGTAGTGGGTTTTATACCACAGCCTCAGGGGCAGGTTTTACTCCTGAGAGGATTGGAGGTAGAGTTCTGTGTCTGTATACCAGAAAGAGGGCTGCTCTTTAGTCCTTCCTTCCTTTGTTGAAAGCCCAAAAGGACTTGGAATTTATTTATTCTTGGAACTTGCAGTAATTCTAAACTGTTACCTCAGATTGAAGTGGGTCTTTAAAAGATCATTAAAAATGTCAAAAATGTGGTTCACAGTGCCATTATACTCATCCATCAATAAGAATGATATTGGGGGGAGGGAGGAGTTGTGGGGGGGTTGGAAGGGAAGGAATAGTAGGGGAAAATCAAAGGAAGAGGTAACAATGCTTGATAGGAAATGTTCTCATTACCTTATTCATGCAACTGTAAGTTACATGTACAGTATCTTTTACAATAAGAACATATAAAAAGAATGATATTATGTCATTTGCAAAGAATTGATGGATCAGTAAACCATTATTAGGTGAAGTCAGGCCAAGAGAGGCAAAGGACAGTAGCCTTCTTTCATATGTGGATGTTAAATCTAATTTATACACAGGTATGTAAACATATATGCATGTGTAAACAATATGCATGTGTACATAAACATATTATCTGGAGTACGGTATATGTAAGGGACAATTCAAATAGTGTAACTCGTTAGGAAAAAATAACTTACAATATAAGAAATTGAAGCTAGTGTTTGAGATACATGGAGTGCGTAATCAGGTGGGGTCAGTGGTTAGATGAATGGAAAAAGAAAGGGGTGAGCACGAAGTCACACTATTCAATATATATCTTATGAAACTGGAAAAGTTGAAGTGATTGGTGGTGTTTGGAGGACTGGAGGAGCGAAATGAAAGGGTGACATCAATTACGATGCCTCATACTCATAACATGTTTAATTGTAACCTCCTTGTACTATTAAAGATAATAAAAATTTAATTAACAAAAATCAGCCTTCCTTCACATCAAGCTCAAGTGATTGTTGTTACCTCTGCTGTTTGACATGCTCAAAAATATAATTTTATAGATCATATAGTTTTGGTTTCATAATGGCAGCCATTCTCCTTGATTGTTTTATATACCTATAATTTACAATGTATTTTTTCCTGGAAAATGAACATTTAACATTCAATGTATAAAATATTCTCACCATAGTCAAATGAGTAAACTTAAGGTTTTCTTTTTAAGGGTTGGATTTGTAGCTCGTGTGGTTCATCATCACATGAAGCCTTCATTTTGACCCTCAGTACTGTGAAAACTTTATCTTTTAAGAATGAAAACTCTAGTTTTTAGAAAGGTTAAGTAATTTACCTGTCTCAGGCCACTAACATTTGAGATAGCTGGAATGCAAATCTTTGCTGTAAGGAAATTTTACAATACATTGATGACCCTAAATAACATTTTCAAGTCATGTTTCCCTGTTCAGTAAATGCTATCCTAATATTTTCCCCATAAGGATAACATTCCCTCCCATGGAGGAATATCTAAGATTAAAAGATTAATATCAGCTAAACATGTTACACTGTAATTTTGTTAAGATGTTAAATACATTGGGTGTCTGACTTCATGGTCTTTGTTCCACTTCATCCTAAAGATGCTAACTGAGAATCTGAATGCTGAATTGATAGTGGCTAATGCCTTTATAAACCACAGCAGGACTGTATTCAACATCTCATGCATATGTGAAGTAAGAGACTAGTTAGGAGTAATAATGGCAATAGATATTCTGGATTTACTTTAGAAAGAAATGTATTTCCATCTTGGAGCACACACTCATTTACACTGTACAGCAGAGTCACTGAAGCACAAAACCACTTTGATATCAAAATACGTCTTGAATTCTATTTGAACTATGATAGGATTGTATTTTAAATGATGGATCTTTTAATATATTCAGTGAAACCTACTCAATGGAGCAGTCAGAGCCTAGTTTAAAAAGTGCCAAGTGTAGCACGATAGATGTTATGAGGATATTTTGAAGAGAACTTGAAGAAAAGCTTTCCATTTTGGAGCATCCTTTCAGGTAGGTGATGCTATTATAAACCTGTCTGTTTATAATAGAGATACTTTCTCTCAATGAGAAATAGCAGCACAGACAAGTAAGAAGTTCTGTGGGATCCCTATAAATGGCCCTGGCTCATTCTATGTGTTCAACAGAGCTTGTAACAAAGCTTACCTACTCTGACAAGCTCATTCAGTCAGTGTCCTTGGGTTGAATAGAATAAAATTGAAACAAAGATTACATCTTGAAGTGGCTTTATGTTATAATTTAAAAATTAATATTTCCAGCTATTATTTTCAGTAGATGGCCTATATAGCTGGAAGATTTACCATAGTTCTTTGTGGCTAAAAAACACACAGAGTAAATTTTTCCATCAATAAAAATCTATGTAATATAAAACATCAGTTTTATAGGATTCTTACAGATTACCATATTCAAAATTAAACCTAGCAGGGCACTGGTGGCTCATGCCTGTAATCCTAGCTACTCAGGAAGTTGAGATCTGAGGATCACGATTTAAAGCCAGCCATGGCAGGAAATTATGTGAGACTCTGACCTCCAATTAACCACCAGAAAACCTGAAGTGGCGATGTGGCTCACGTGGTAGAGCATTAGCCTTGAGTTGAATAGCTGAGGAACAACGCCCATGCCCAGAGTTCAAGCCCCACAACTGAACAAAGAATAAATAAATAACCCAGCATGTACTAAAAAATATATAAGAAACCCTTATTTATTGGTAAAGATCTTACATGCTATAGCTTTATTGATCTAAAAATAATGGAGAATCTGGGGATAATTGCACATTCTAATCCTAGTGCCAGGGTCACTGCAGAGAAAGAATAATCAGTTGAAGGTTAGCTGGTATCCATAATTGTAACAAACATCAAAGCACACACAAAAAGCCCTCACAGAACTCTGGAAAAAATGTATTCTGTATTTAGCTTACATATTTAGTGTTATTTCATCGTCAAGAACAGGATTTATTAATTATATTTATTTATTTATTGTGAAAATACCATACAGAAGGGTTACAATTACATGGGCAAGAAAATGAGTACATTTCTTATCAAGCATTGTTGCCTCCTCCTTTGTTTCCCCTTCCCATCTCTTCCCATCTCCCCGCCCTGCCCCATTTGCCCCCCTCTTCTCACCTTCTATTACTCATGATTCTTCTTTCAGGCCAATGTCTTCCTATTTTTAAGCTTACACATAGAAAGATAATATGGTACCTTCTCTGTATATCTGGGTTATTTCACTTAAAATAATATATAAATAATAATAAATATAAATAAATATATAAAAAATAAAAATAACCTGTTTGCCACAAAAGAGAATATTATATCTAAACAATACTACATTTTATTTATTAACTCAGTTATCCAATTTCATCCAATTTTATTGCAATTAACCAGAAATGGAAAAGCTGGGTAATATGAAATATTTGTTTTAAATTTTCCAAGTCACATCTATATTGTTTCCCATTAGGTACTAATTAGTATTCCACCAACATTGTATAAGAAATGTTTCCTCCATGTTTTCCAGAATTTGCTGCCATGCTAATTAGGGTGAGAAATATCTTCTTCAACCTCCTCTTTTTTTTATTTTTTTATAGTTTAAATCTCAACAACATTTTGGGCCTTGGTAATATAGTGGATTTTAATCTTCATTTTCAAAACACATCCAGTTTATCAATAAAGTTGTTCCACAAAATTGGAGATTCTAATTTGATGAGGCAGAAATATTATCACTTTCATACTTCTTTTAGGATTTTTGTTTCTATTATTTCTTTAGTTTATGCAAATATATATAAAGAACATGATATTTTAATGATAGAGAGCTTGAAATAAATTATGCATGAAAAGTTCTTTAAGAAGTGCCTGCTTACTATTTCAACGTTAACATTAAGATAAGAATATTTAAATGTATTCATTCCTTCCTAAATAAAAGTTGCTGATATTATCTATTATGAAACACATTTGATTCACTTGGGCAAAAGGAACGCTTTTGCAATGTAAATTTATTGTGTTCAAGAAAAATAGATGTTTTTTGATTTTGTGTTTTGGAATATTTCAATTTTTTCCCCTTTGTAGATCTAAACATTAAAAATGGCTGTGAAGTATTTTGCCTTCTTGGCTATCCTAAATGTCTTTGTATTTCTTTACAATATTGATATTGGATTTGTATGTGAGACATAGATATGGAAAAATTGAGTAGCAGCTTCTATATATCAAGTGCGCCTTGGAAGAGACTTGTGGTAGTTTCTCTCAAGAGATACACAGCAATAATGTTCCATAGTCGAAAAGAAAGGAGATACCACAATATACGCCCAAGTGTTTTCTGTCACTTTCTTTCTCTCTGATCTAATGCACCAGTGCATATTCCCTGTGTTGTACTTTTCTATATCTTACTATGGTGTGCATTACTGATTCATAAGGTCAGTGGAGACTTTCTGGCATTACAGGATAAAAGATATAATCAGAGAGGGACAGTAATCCTATGGAGGTAACATGCTTTCACCATCCTGGGGACCCTGGGGGTAAACAGAGAAGTCCAGTGGAGCCTGCACCTCTTCTTCTTTCAAAGGGCCTTGGGGAAGCACAGTGCCCGGTGGAGCTTGTACCCTACTCTGGGAAAGTGGAGAAAATGGCTCTGAGGATGCAAACACTCTGAGGACTCTAGAACAGACCTGTGCAAGGGACAGGGTCGATAGATGTCAGAGCAGTAGAGACTACAAAAGGATTATAACTATAAAGGGATCTTATGATCCTAGAGTGGAGCTACCAATTTTATCTATCTCTGAAATTTCCCTCTTTTACCCGAAGTCAGTATCCCCCTCATCCCCTTACCTAGGAAGCAGGTGGATGAGATCTTATATGTCAAAAGGCAGCCACCCTCCCAGGCCAGAGTCTGGGTTGGGAGCTTCTACCAACCCTTATAGCCAAGAAACTTCCCTTTGGGTTTCCTGGCATCTTACTGTTCCTCTCAGATAAACTCCTCCTGTCTCATTCCTCCCACCTCAAATCTAGAGGAACTCCTCTTCCAAGGAGTCTATTGCTCTTCTGTGAAACTAAGATAGCTCTCAATTTCTTAACCTATCTTTGTCTTTTCCTTCAGTTTTTGTCAGAATGAGACAATCAACTAGATCCCTAATCAGTCTCAATAGTATACGCTATCTGTACCTGGAGGCCAGGCATGATGGCTGATATTTGTAATCCCAGCTACTTGAGAGCAGAGTTAAGGAGGATCATAGTGTTAAGCCAAATCTGGCAAAACAGCAAAAAGACAAGAAAGAAAAACAAGCAAGCTCCCCATTTCAGTGAGAAAGCTGGACATATTAATATATGCCTACAATTTCATTGTGTGACAAACTTAGAGAAGAGAATCATGGTCTGAGGTTAGTCATGGACATAAAAATCCTATATGAAATGCAACTAAATAAAAAGAAAGGTGCAGAGAAATGCTCAATTAATAAAGCATCTGCGAGTTCAAGACCCTGCAAGCCTCACTTTTACCCCTCCCTTACAAAAATGACTTTACATTCCTCCCCACTCCCTTGTGCCTCCTTCCTCCTTGCTTGAGAAGCTGATGGATAAGAACACACACAACGCAGTAACCCCCATCCAGAAAAAATAATAATTAGTACAAAAAAAACTGTTGCCAAATCTGAAAACAATATCCACATCAGTGAAAAGTAAGAATCAGGTAACATGAAATAGCAAATTTATTCTATAGTATACCTCATATCACAAAATTTCATATTTGTCCTTCCCTCATGTCTAGCTCATCTACATTAATAATGCAACTGTATTAGATATGACAAAAAGTCTACTTCCTATCCAAAACAGATGTAAAGCTACTAGTAAGACCTTAAAATATTAACATTAACTTATTATCAAGGCTATAATTTAAACAGGATATTCAGGAGATATACCTTTTTAGTTATTCTTGTGTGTGTGTGTGTGTGTGTGTGTGTGTGTGTGCGCGCGCGCGCGCGTGCGTGCCGGGGCTTGAACTCAAGGCCTGAGTGCTATTTCTGAGCTTTTACTTATACTCTATGCTGGCACTCTACCACTTAAGTCACAGTTGTACTTTCTGGGTTTGGTAGTTAATCAGAGATAACAATCTCAGACTTTTCTACAAGAGCTGGCTTTGTACTGTGATCTTTAGATCTAAGCCTCCGAAGTAGGTGGAATTACAGGCAGGATCCACTACTGCCCATCTTATAGTATTCTAGCATGGTTATTTTTTTTTTACCATGTGCCATATTGGATCTATGCTACAGAATGAAAAGTATCTTAAAGTTCTTAACATTATTGAGCTGTGAAGCAGTCAAACAAATAGACTAACACATTCTTTTTTTGTAGTTGGATATAGGGTAATTTACAATAAAAAATTAGTAGTAAAATTTATTTTCCAGTGTTACTAATGCCACAAAATTTATGAGGATACCTTTCTAATGAAAATATCACAAACAAACAAGTATCTTATATCTTTACTACACACGTTTAAATCTAATTTATTTATAAGAGCCATCCAATTTTAATCAAGTAAAATTATGTCCTCACTCTCAATTGTCATTATTTTTAGATATAATCCACCATCAGCATTAAATTATGATATAATTTTGTAACCTCTCTCAGACTAGAACACATTTTTTTCATTCATTAACAGATATTTAGTCATATCCTTAACAAATTGATGAGACATTTCCATTTTAAAATTATTATTTTTAAAATTGGCCTTGGGTAAATGTCACTAATGCAATATTTATTGCTTAAGCTAAAATTCCTCAATTAATAATTAAGTCCTCCCAGTCCAGAGGGATCAATGAGTCTACAACTTTCAAATTGAGCTGCTTATCATAGGTGCATGGAATTTTAGGGAAAGACAGACATTCATTTTACAATCTTAGCTTTCACTCTTAACAGTCACAGGGGAGAAACAAGAAATACAGTAATGTGTACTGGAAAGAAATAAGATATTTAGAGTCTTTCAGATCTTGTTTTATCATGGCATGTCATAAAGAAAAGAAAAGCCTGAGAAAATGCAAAGCAGGTCTGAGTAAAGACACAATTCTCAAATAAGAAATCCTAAATCTGCTGGAAATATTGAAAGATATTTCCCCTCTGTGATTGGAGTAAATTAATTAGCTTTTCTTTTCTAGTTGTAGGGGCTTGTATACAGGTCCTTATGTGCTTGCTTGGCTTGCTTCCTCAGGGTTGGTGCTCTGATGCTTTTTTATTTAAGCCATGCTTCTAGTCCAGTCTTTTACTTGCTAATTGTAGAATAGATTTTTCTGTTCAGGCTGGATTTGAAGAGAGATCCTCCAGGTTTCAGCTCCCAGAAAAGCTAGGATTGCAGGGGTGAACCAACAGTGCCTGGCTAAATTAATAAAATAGTAAAATATTTTTGTTTCTAATTTATAAAAATGAGATGGCTACAAAGAGTGACATAGGACTGTGTAACTTGCATTCCAGCAAACCTGATATCAGACACTATTCAGTAAATTGCTACATTACAAATAAACATACCAATGCTACCAAGGTGCTTTCATTGGCTTAGTATTTCACCTCTTCCACACTTTGCTTAGTAGCCAATTCTTACTGAAAACGTACAAATCCTATTTATAATTATAAGCCTTGAACATTTCCATCTTTCTTATTTACTTTACCCAATACCATTTATTATTATCTAAGATACTCTACTGACTGCTTCACCCATTCATTCATTCATTCATTCATTCATTTATTCAATATTTCCTTCTAAGGAAATTGAAATTCTTTGGGAAAGAAATATTTTTACACTTTTCTCAATGACTACATTATAGGCCCTAGTACAAACCTTGGCACAAAGTACTTGCTTAATAATTTTGAGTGAGTGAATAAACTTTGTTGAGGTGCTGTGAATATTAGACATACAGCAAAAGGTTTTAAGCTAAAAGACTGCTCATTTATATTTAAATAAGCAAAATCATCTGAGCAAATTGCTCATCTAAAATCCAAATGAGCTTTGGTAGTAGACCACAGCTTGTTACTCTGATTCCCAGAAGTCTTCCACTTACTTAAGAACTACAATTTTTTTTTACAGTTTGATGAAGATCTATTACATGCTAGTCATATCAAAATATATGCATCCATTTCCCTTATTTTAAGAGAATTACGAAGACTCATAAACTCTAAGTGATATATTTCATTTTCTCATTTGTTTCCTACTAGATAGCATGTTGAGACAATTTTTCGAATTTCTTTGTTATCAATAAATTTTTCTGTTCATGCCTGGCTCTTAAATATGATCTTAAATATTTTTAAGGATAAATACATGGGCTTGGAAGGTGGCTCAGTGGTAGAGTGCTTGTCTTGCATACATGAGGCCCTGGGTTCTATTCCACATAAGCAGAAAAAGCCAGAAGTGGCATTGTGACTCAAATTGTAAAGTGCTAGCCTTGAGCTGAACAGCTGAGGGACAGTGTTCAGGCCCAGAGTTCAGGCCCCACAACCTGAAAAAAAAAGAATAAGTACATGCTTATATATTTTATGTGTTTTTATTAGAGATATTATGATGATTTTTAGGATGATTTCTAGGAAGAAGTAGAACCATGCTTCCTTTAGTTTTAACTGTTAGTGCTTAGAAGGCAACCCACAGTACAATGTTGTGTGCTGTATAGTTTTTATTTTTTCCCTTACAATTATATTTTTATTACTTTAGCCTTTAAAAAACAGCAGATTTATAAAGGGTTATAAAAGACTGTGTAAGTCTTCCAAATGCAAAAACAGTTTCTCATTTGAAAACAGTCTTTCTTGGATGCATACTCATAAGAAAAGAAATCCACTTTTATCAGTTCAAAAGTTGCAATCTACCAAAATTTTATGGATCAAATAACCAACTGCACAGTATATAAAAAGACTAATTAGGTGATTTAGATATGACCATCACAAGTGAAAAAAAGATATAATTTACATTTCTTCATAAAGATATGGGCACTTAAATAATCCACTTTTGATCATGTTGGGAGATTCGTGTGTGTGTGTGTGTGTGTGTGTGTGTGTGTGTGAGTGTGTGTGTGTGTGTGTGTGTGTGTGTGTCCTGGGTGTGTGTGTCCTGGGACTTGAACTTTATCTGGACACTGTCCCTGAACTTTTGTGCTCAAGTGTGTTATATATTTGAAGTAGAAATTATATGGCTGAGAAAGTTATTTAATCTTGTGAAACTCTACCTCTTCTTTTACAAGAAAATGAATTCATTGTCTACTAAAATTATACTGAGTTATGTGTGTTTTCTAGGTTTTGAATTAGAAAATTTTAAATTGACATAGAAAAAACAACTTAATAACTATTATGTGGCTTTTTTTAGACTGAATTTAAAGCACATTAAGGCTCTAGAATATTTTATGATATAGAAGAAAACTGTGGGCTGAATGAACATTTTCAGTCAAACTTGGACTCCTGAAAGACATGCATAAGAGGATAGAATTTTGAAATCAAATTATTCTTACCATCAAAAAATGATGTTAGTACAAGATCAACATTGAAACACGAGGATAGCAGCCAAGAAATGTCACTTTATACATCACTGAGTACAGTGAAATTCCATCAATCTGTCATTATTATTGATTTTTTTCCTTTGTGCTATGGAAGCATAGCAGAAATTTTGGATAAAAAAACAGGAAGCACTTATATAACTATTAAATTCTTTTCCTGAAATAGCAATTTTCCTTAGCACTTTTTAATGGGAATTATCCTCACAGAGTTAATCAGTCAAATAGATAATCAATTCTTATAAGCTATAACATTGCAACAAAATTTTTATTACTTCTAGAGAAATTGATTTTCAATATTTTATTCTAAAATATAATCTGGCATTTGAAAGTTTGAAGTAGGTGTAAAAATTATTTCCACATGCGTGTGTGTGTGTGTGAGTGTGTGTGTGTGTGTGTGTGTGTGTGTGTGTGTGTGTGCCAGGCCTGGGGCTTGAACTCCCAGTCTGGGCACTATTCTGAGCTTCATTTTGGTCAGGGCTAGCATTCTTACACAATGCCACTTCCAGCTTTTTCTGAGTGGTTTATTGGAGATAGGAGTCTCATGAGCTTTCCTGCCAAGGCTGGTTTACAATCATAATCCTCAGCTCTCACCCTCCTAAGTAGTTAGGATTACAGGCGTGAGTCACTAGCATCTGAGACATTTCTAATAGGTGTGTTTTACTGCTTAAAACAACTAAAATGTTTTTATTAATTTTCTATAGGACTTATTTAATTTTCAATGAATATAAAATTACCCATGTTTGATTACAATAGAAGATCCAGGAGAATGTGATACTAAATCAGAACTCCAGTGAGTGAGTTGTTTCTTGTTCTCTCAAGTGAATTCTACTGAATTTATCATATTTTCACAACTCTTTTCACAATTTTTCTTAGAGCATCTATTAGAAAATTCTATTTTTCTCTTCTCTAGCACATCAAAACATTACATGCTTCTTAGTTATCTGACTTCTAATTAAATTCTCTACTCATCAAAGAAATTTCACTTAGGTTTTAAAGAGTAAATCTAATATGTTAACTAATATGATCTAAATCCAGTGAAATGACTTCAGGTAACAGAATTAGATGTTTAACTAGTAAATACAGTGGCTTACAATTAAAGATCAATTTGTAAATGAGAATGTAGAGGTTGATATAATTTAGTGGGCTTTTAATGTAGTCTAAATTTCTAAAATATGAGTTCTTTTTATCAAGTTGAATCATTTGAATGATAGATTCCAAAGCAATGTTTTTCACAGGATATAATATGATATAAGAAGAAATTACAAATTGGTAAGTATCTAGGATCATAGATGTGATGGAAAGATTGGAACTTCAGGTAATAAAAAAAATATTGGTAGTACTGGCTTTGACTCCATGAGGGTTTTAAATTTTTTCTGTTCTATATTTTTGTTCGTTTACTTGTTTTGCCATATTTTAGTCCTTCTAACATCTGTAACATATTTATGCATTTTTACCTTTACGTGTTAAGAAAGAATGATATGATTTTTGTCTCTTGTTTGAGAGAGCATTGGGCCATCAAGAAATGCTGACCATAATAACATCAACTTTTCTGTATGTGCCCCATTTGTTAGGAAATGGAAAGACTTGGAAAAGTGAAATAAGCCAGGCCCAAAGAAACATAGGTCCCATGGTTTCCCTTATTTGCAATAACTAGTATATGTCTGAGACAAGCAGAAAAGGTCAGATAAGTTGATGTTAGTCGAAATGAACCCCAAGGTAAGGACTCAAAAGGTTTTTCTTTCTTGCTACTGTTTCTAACACATTTATAAGATGATTTCTTTGTTGCTTTGTATGTCCCTCCCCCACGCTATCACCCGTTTCCTGTTTTCACTGTATTTGCTGTTGGTATAATTTGTGGAGGGGAAGGGAAAAAACAAATTGTTTAAATAGGTATACAGGTGGACCCATTGCAGGTGGACTTTGCAACTTTGGCGGGGATGGTGGGGTGGCAGGCAGGGGGGACACGGGTGAGATGGGAGGGCAGGGATGGTAAGGGGAAACAAAGGAGGAGGCAACAATGCCTGATAAGAAATGTACTCCTTACTTTGCTCATGTAATTGTAACCCCTCTGTACGGTATTTTCACAATAATAATAATAATAATAATAATAATAATAATAATAATAATAATAATAATAATAATCTTATTAAAAAAGATTTTCAAACACCATATAGCAATTTAAAGTGTTGCTTGCTGGGAACAAGCAGTGGATCAGCTGCCTTCCCAGTGAATGTGCAAATACTTCTCTGACCTTACTAGGAAGAAATCTAAAATACACGTTTATTTAACACTCATTAGGGCCATTCCTATTTCTTTTGGTACTTTTAAGAGCAAATCTAATTGTTCTTGCAGCCCTGACACTTTTACTAGTTGGTATGCCTCATCAGTTTACAGCATTTACTTCTGTGACTGCTGAACCATTGAGCAAATTGGTTCTTGAGATCAATATCCTTGCTCCATAAAGGAGGAAAGCCTTTATAGGTGTCTGGCAATGTTTACTCACCCAAAGTCATTCATTTTGCACTGTTGATAGTTTGTGAAGTGACACTCTATTTTAGGTCTTTAATCATTTAAACCATCTCCTAAGAAAGTTGCAACTTGAAAGAAAAAAAAAAGGAGAGAAGAAAACAGGAAGAAAAAGCTTAAATGTGTGATCAAATAAAAGCAGCCAATCAGTCAGCATAGAAACATAGATACCCTTCTCCACAGCAATCTGCAGCAGCTGTCCCAATTAAGACCATGATTTTGCAGGTGCTCCTAGGAAACTGCCAAAGTAAATTCACTTATTTAAAATGTTTTGAAGCTTTATAAAGTTGTCTAGATAACACCAGGAGAAAAAAAATCATAGAGTTTTTTTAGACAACTTGTTTATGGATGTCAAGATTCTTGGTAAGAAGAAGGAAAAGAGACCAACGTGAGAAATCTTTTGAAAAACACCGCGATTACTGTCTGTCAAGCCAGGCAGGGATAGAGAGTTTGGGCAGCGTCACAGATAATGGAAGGAAACAGATGCTTTTCTATTCAAGATGTTTCCCGAAAGCTTATAAGAAACTATTCATTTGTAATTACCAGATTCCATCCTTGTGTCATAACATCGATACTGAACATCTACACTCTTGAGTCATTTAAAATAAATTATTATAAATATTTGCACATCAAATTAAGAATCATTTCAAACTTTAGTTTGATTTGAATACGACGTGGGTATATATTGAAATTCTCTCAATCTTGTTCTAAGAACCTAATTAATCTGAGTTAACTATATATATATAATATTATATATTATATTTTATTATATACATTACCAAGCACACTATGCTCAGTTGTTATGCTAAAGCTAGCCTATTCAGACAGCATTTTGAGAAAGGCTGTTCAGTGTTAGTAGAAATAAAAATGGTCAAAATTTTTAGTTTCCTTTCCAATGTTTGCTTTTAAAATTCCACTTTCCAAACAAACAAGCATATATCTGCTTAATGCTCCAAATTTTCTCAAAATGTGTGTACAGATCTCCCTTGGATTTTACTTACTTGTTTTTAGAATGTGAGTATTTTTTTATTAGTAGATTTTTGTGAGGTTTGTTTCTTATTCATGGCATGAAGGATTTGGAAAGTTTAGTTATCTGATAATTGCATTAAGTTGTAAATGTTAGATCCTAGATGTAAGATCTAAGTATTATTGCTCTGATTAAAGTTCAGGATAGGCAACTTTTGGCAATAGTGTATAAGATTATTCTCCTAGGGTCTGAGTTCAACTCATTATGATGACAAGATATTGGCTTCTTTTTAAGAGAAGGCCATTAGTTATACTTAAATTTTAAAGTGTTTTAGAAGAAATTTGAGAGAAATTCCACTAGGAACCAGAGAAGCAATAATTTGGCTAATGGTGTATGTCTTAAGAAAATTGAAAGAAGGTAGCATAACTTCAATTAAAGTCCATAACGAAGCTAATTACTGATCAAGAAGTTGACAGAGAAAAGTTCATGAAGAATGAGGATTTAAGACATGAAGTCTTTAATGTTTACAGAACATAATGCTAAATGATGCTAGCTAAAATTGTCACTTTTTAAATGATAACTTTATTGAATTAGAAAGTATTCCAACTTGAAACTGAGGCCAAATGATGTTTTCCAAACACATGCAAGTGTGCAAAGATAGAACAAGATACAGAATACTCGTTATGTGTCAAACACCTCCCTCCTACATTGTCTTTTCTCTTTCTTTGAGGTAAGATTTCCTATGCCTTTGCACACTTTTTCCTTGGATGATTTTTTTCTGTTTTTGAAAGTTATTCAATTGTTGTCTTGTGTAATTTTCATTTAGTTTGGAATAAATCCTCTTAGTATGACCTTTTTTTCTGCATTTCTTTAATAGCATATTCCCTTAGTACTTATCTTTCATCTTAAATTTTATCCTTTATGTTTGAATGATATTTTCCTGCATAAATAGTATAGATACATGGTACTTCTTTTCTTTACCAAGTTTAATTATTTTTATCAATAATTTTCTGAATTCTGCATGCTTAAAATCATTTCTCTGACTATTTTTCTGACTGGCATTGAGGTAGACGTAGAATTTAGGTTTTTGCTGTTCAACTGAAGACAATGTAACATCAATTACAGAATGTTAAGAAGACAAAGCATACACATTTTTCATTATATGGGAAAGCTAGATTCAGCTTACAAACTCATAAGCAAATATAATCTTGTGGTATGCAAGTGTATATAAATGTATTAACTGAAATAGGATAGATTCAAGGAAGAACTCAAATAATGTAATTCTGTAGAAAGGTAAAATCAAATTCAGCAAAATAAAACACTAGGAAGTGGGTTAGCATAGGAGAGTTGGGGCTAAGAGGAAAAGAAAGAGGAGGGAAATGAAAGCAAAAACCCAATGAAGAGCCAATCGCCAATTTCTGATGCCTGTAATCCTAGCTGCTCAGGAGGCTGAGATCTGAGGATAGCCATTCAAAGCCAGCCTGGGCAGGAAAGTCCATGAGACCACCAATAAACTGGTAAGAAAACTGGAAGTGACACAGTGGCTAAATTGGTAGGGCGCTAGCCTTCAGTTGAAGACCTGAGGGATTGTGTTCAGGCCCAGAGTTCAAGCTCCATGACTGGGGAGAAAAAAAAATGAAATTCCTCAAATTAGAAAGACTGAAGAAAGGGGTGGGTAAGGGAGAGATGGGTGAGAATATTGAAAGGATTGACCTTGATTAAAATATATTGAATTCATAATGTGCATCATTAAATGACAACTCCTTTGTATAACTACTTAAGTAATAATAATAATAATAATAATAATATAAAAGAATGTCAAGAAGAAACAATTATTCATTTAAATCCCCATGATTTAGGAAAAGAAGAAAAAATAAGTTGCATCATACTTTGTAAAACCAACAATAATGTCTAAAATTATAGATTTTTAGTGCATGTATAATGTTTAACTCACCCATGGATAACATATGAAAATTAGTTTTATTTTTAACATTTTCTAGGTCAGTTCATCAAGAGTAACTTATGAAAGTTGACTAATACAAGGATATTAGAATTCATATGGGGAAGATTAGTTTTAAAATGCTATAATCTTGAATAATTTTAGCACAGGCACCCAAAATATATTAAAATAAATTCCCATTGATAAAATAGAAAATTCAGAAGAAACTTCATTAAGGCTATTCCTTACTGCATTTGTTATTTCAATGCATATGCCCCGAGATGGGGATAACATAAACAATTTATTTTCTCAGTTATTTTAAATGTGGAATTCTTTGTTTCCAGGTTTGTAGGAAATCTATAATTTCTTTTAGTTTTAACTTAAATATTTTTTTCTTATACACTATATTATTTGGGAATTACTTTCTATACCTCTTATTACAGGACTGAAAGTCCTGAATAAGACAACAAAGTCAGTATATTTTCACTGTATTTTATAAAAGAGGAGATTGGAATGGTTATAGAAAAAAAGTTAAAATGGAAACCTAAATAAGTCTAGAAACTTTTGCAATGAATCCTTGAAAAGGTAATGAGATCTGGGGAAAATTAATATTGAATTGTGAAATCACATTCCTGTATCTTTTTATTTGGATAGCTATAATGCATGTGGAAAGATATTGGAGTAAGGCATAGACATATTATGAGTCATTGTCACAGCAGTTATTACAAAAACTGTCACTGATGTAAGAACAAATAGTTTGTTAAAATGTTACAATCTGAGAATTTTCTTCAGGTTGCTTAACAAGAGACTCAACCTTATTCACAATACAACAAATATTTCTGTATTGTGTGTACATCAGGATGAAATAAATATAACAGCATAATGTATATGAAGCCCTTCAACTATTGTTCCGTGTACTTTCTGAACAAGCGTGGTGATTCTCAATAAAGAGGATATATATTAAGGGGAAATAAATGTGTAAACCCAGAGGAAACATGTAAGCATGTTTGATGCTAGGCATCACACCCAGGATTTTGTTCATGTAGGACAAGTACTCTACCAGAGTTACATACATCCTTCAATCCTTTCAAGTCATTCTCAAAAATGTATTTACAAAATATGGGTAAACAAAGGAGGAGGCTGCAATGCTTGATAAGAAATGTACACATTATCCTGCCCATGTAATTGTAACCCCTCTGTACAGTATGTTCACAAAAAATAAAATAAAATAAAAAATAAAAAGAAAGGAAAAAAAACAAAATATGGAGATGATTGAGACAAACCAGAATGGAATGATATTCTGCAACAATAACCAGTACTATTCTGAAGTAATGAAGTTATGATGTAGGAGGAAAAACAAAGGTGACACAGATCTACAGATCTAGAGGCTAGAGCCAAATACAACACAATACCCTAAGTCAGGACCTGGAAGAGAACAAGTATATTCCTTGGAAAAATTGACACCATCCTGCCAAGTCTGCAGTTTAGTGAATAGTCTATTAAAATTGATTTCTTTGATAGCTAAAACACAGCTGCAAAAGATTTTAAGACTGGAGCAATATCATTAATGATATGTACATTTTCTTCTTATCTGTTATTCAAATGCAGAATTATTTGAAAACAGAATTCTAAAGAGTATTTGAATAGGATATTAACATAGTTCTAAGAAAGACAAAATTATTCCTACAAGTTTGTCTACAAGATCTCATTTTAAATTCTATTATAAATACTCATTATATGATTTTTTTTGTACACAGCTTACCTAGGCTGTGTACAACTGAGCCAGCTAATATATATATATATATATATATATGTCCATATCTATATGTATATATATTTCATTAAGGTTCTCATGAGCTCATATAAAATCCAAGTATTTATAAAAAGTATCTTTAAGGATACTGGACACAGTTTGACTTTAAAAAAAAAAAATTAAAGGGCCCATGCCCAGATTTCAAGACCCACGACCAACCCAGGGGCAAAAAAAGTAAATAAAAAGTAAATAAAACCCAGTTGCCTCTCAATTGCCAGACGCTGGTGGCTCAAGCCTGTAATCCTAGCTACTCAGGAGGCTGGGATCTGAGGATCACGGTTCAAAGCCAGCTCGGTCAGGAAAGTCCGTGAAACTCTTATTTCCAATAAACCACCAGAAATCTCGAAGTGGCGCTGTAGCTCAAGTGGTAGAGTGCTAGCCTTGAGCAGAAGAGCTGAGGGACAGTGCCCAGGCCCAGAGTTCAAGGCCTACAAACGCCGCCCCCCCCCAAAAAAATTAAAACACTTTTATAATTCCTAAAAATTTATGTTTTGGTCTACTCCAATATTACTTTCTTTAGCATTCAAAATGTCATTAATATACAAATATCTAGAAGAATAAACATTTACTTCATAATTCCTAGAAAACCATGCAATGCATTGAATCACTAACATATAAGTAATAATCCACAGGCAAAGCTGAGAATACACAAAAATTCTGTTCCTTTTCCCAGGAGACATTATAAAGGATGTTCTGGATATACAGCACAGACAATGGTTATTCATATAATTGGTGGGCAGGGTCAAATTCTTATGAAGTGGACTTGCGTTTATAACTACAGTAGCTTCTAGTAGTTAATTTATGTATTTGCTTCTTAAGTGATCTCTATTTAAACAGGAAAACTACAAACAAATTCAGGTTTTGAAATAGTTTGACCCAAAAGGGTTGTCAGAAAATGAATAGTTCAAGGCACGACCTCTTGGGAATAGTATAAACTCAATCCTCCTCTTTACAAATACCACATTTTTAAAAGGTTTAGAAACACAGTAGGCAATGCTTATAAAATGATTGTATCTGGACACCGGTGGCTCACACCTGTAATCCTAGCTACTCAGAAGGCTGAGATCTGAGGATCGTGGTTCAAAGCCAGCCCAGGGAGGAAAGTCCATGATTCCCTTATCTCCAATAAGCCACCAGAAAACCGGAAGTGGCACTGTGGCTCAAGTGGTAGAGCACTTGCCTTGATCTGAAGAGCTGAGGGACAGTGCCCAGGCTGAGTTCAAGCCCCATGACTGACAAATAAATAAATAAATAAATAAATATGATGATTGTGAACATTTATATTGTAACTTAATATATGTCACTTTATTTACAGTATGTGAATAAGAGGATCCCTAAATCCCTTAAAATGTGGTGAACGAACTGGGAGAGCACAATTGACCTATGATAACAGGTACTGTTTTTCTATTATACCTGGAGGCAGAGGTGATCTTGTGACACTTCTGCACTTTCAAGAGAAAATAGGTGGGGAGAGGAAGTGGTCAACATCTCCCTCACACATGAAGTTAAAAATGCTCCAAAAAGCTGAGGCTAAAGCAAAAGGGTAGGAACCCACTTCAAACAAAACAGAAATATGATTCTAAGGGGCACACTTTCCTAACCTTATTTTGTGGCCTTGGAAAAATAAATGCATTGGGTTGATATACATCTGTATTGTCAATTACAGGTAAAGATTATAACTCAGATAATAACATGGCTCATTTTTCAAGGATGCCTTTAACCAAGGTGGAATGGAACTGAAGAAATATACTTTACAAGAAAGAGAGAAGTAGACTATATCACTAAGTTAAATAACTAAATAAAACAAGAAACACATATAAAACAACTCTACTAGTAATAATTCAAACTGGATCAAAGATAGCAAGGTAAGATCACCTGAACCTCTGAATCTACTCCAAGAAAGAGTCAGGAAAACAGTAGAACATGCAGGCACAGGAAGTTATTTTTGAACAGAACTCCACTTGTTCAGAAAAATAAGAACTAGGATTGACAAATAAGATTACATCAAACTAAAAGGCTTCTACACAGCAAAGGAAATAGTGACCAGACTGAACACAATCTACAGAATGTGAAAATGTCTTTGAAGCACATACAACTGACAGTATACACATTAATAAATTTTTACAGTAGAGTGGCTTGAGGAGATTAGGGGAAGGGGGAATAGAAAAGTGAATGATTGAAAATGATAATGCCAATAAAATCTTCATATAAAGATAGAATAACAAAACAGACTGAAAGCTGATGAATAATAGGAAGAAAAAGCAAAGAGAAAGTAATATAAGTGTGAATTTGATTACACTAAAATATATGATTGTGATAAATACCATAGTGAAATCACTTTGTACAATTAAAATACACCGAAAATGAATGGCAGGAATGTAAGAGGGGTCCAGTTGGAGGGCAAGTAGTGAAAGAGGGAGCCTGATTAATATCATTCAAATACTGTTTTTGAATTAATA
Organism: Dipodomys merriami; assembly: GCF_024711535.1. Lineage (NCBI taxonomy): Eukaryota > Metazoa > Chordata > Mammalia > Rodentia > Heteromyidae > Dipodomys > Dipodomys merriami. The sequence continues at coordinate 107,488,238 of NW_027202270.1, forward strand.
CTTTTTTATTGTGAAAATACCGTACAGACGGGTTACAATTAAAAGAACAAGGTAATGAGTACATTTCTTATCAAGCATTGTGGCCTCCTCCTTTGTTTTCCCTTCCCATCCCTGCCCTCCCATCTCAACCCACCCTGTCTCCTATCCTCCCCCCCCAACCCCGTCCCACTGACCCACCCCTCCCGCCAAAGTTGTAAAGTTTATTTTTCGACATAACGATTTGTATATCTCATTGTTGCAACGTGTCCACCTGTATTCCTATTTAAACAATTGATTTTTTTCTCTTCCCCCCAAAAAATTATACCAACATCAAATACAGTGAAAACAGAAGTTATATTGTGGGGGAGGGACATACAAAGCAACAAAGAAATCATCTTATAAATACGTAAGAAACAATCACAAAGAAAGAAAAAAACATTTGAATCCTTATCTCGGGGTTCATTTCACCTAACATCAATTTATATGACCGTTTTTGTGTGTCTCAGACATATACTAGTTATTGCAAATAAGGGAAACCATGGGACCTATGTTTCTTTGGGCCTGGATTACTTCACTTAATATAATTTTTTCCAAGTCTTTCCATTTCCTAACAAATGGGGCAATGGCATTCTTTCTGATGGAGGAATAGAATTCCTTTGTGTATATATACCACATTTTCTTGATCCATTCATCTACTGAGGGGCATTTGGGTTGGTTCCATATCTTAGCCATGGTAAATAATGCTGCAATAAACACAGTAGTGCTGGTAGCTTTAGTGTGGTCTTATTTGTGATCATTTGGGTAAATGCCCAAAAGTAGGATTGCTGGGTCTTAGGGGAGCTCTATGTGGTGTCTTTTGAGGAACCTCCATACTACTTTCCAAAGTGTTGAACAAGTTTACACTCCCACCAACAATGCAGTAGGGTTCCCTTCTGTCCACATCACCTCCAGCATCTGTTGTTATTAGAGTTCTTGATTATAGCCATTCTAACTGGGGTGAGGTGGTATCTCAATTTTGTTTTGATTGGCATTTCTTTTATGGCTAGGGAGGTCGAGTATTTCTTCATGTGTCTATTGGTCATCCTTCTTTCCTCTTCAGAGAAGTTTCTCTTTAAGTCTTCAGCCCACTTATTTATTGGGCAGTTGTTTCTTTGAGGATTTGTTGATTCAAATACTCTACATATATATACATATATACATATATATATATATACATGTATATATGAAAACAGATCATGAAACTTGTTGAAATTCTGCAAGTGTGAGAATGAATGAGATAGTTTAAACAAGGCACATTGTTAGCATTTATGGAAATGTCACAGCAAAACTTTTCTGTACAGCCAATATATGCAATAAGAGCGTTTGGCAAAGCTAAAATAGCAACCACAAAGCCAATCAACCAAGCGTAGGGAATAAAGGAATACAAACAAAATCTAAATAAGGCAAAAATTTTACCAAAGAAAGAGTCAAAGAAAGAAATTCTAGGAATAGGTTCATTAGTACAAGACAGATAGTAAAATTAGGTTCTAGAGTGTGTGCCAAATTGTACCTGGAGACGATGATGAAGCTGAATTATTCACGAGATATTTGTGGGTCCCAGGAGCTCAGTTATGCCCATAACTCCACAGGGATGGTGGGGGGCAGCGTTTGGATACAATGGAAAATGATTTATGACCAGTGGTACATGCTTGTGTGTGTGTGTGTGTGTGTGTGTGTGTGTGTGTGTGCATGCCTGCATATGATATTTAAATATTTCAACACTTAAAACATGAATTGGAAAATAGTTACATCATTGTAAAGGGAAAAGTTATTGAGTAACAATATTAATAACCTAGCTTTAAATTCTGTTCTATGCCTCTATGGAACACAGGTAAAATGATACCCTAAAATTTCCCCCCCACACAGTCTAGATTATTGTTCCTAGATTATTGAGCCTTCCCTGGCTCCACTCCCTGAGCAGGAAACAATGGAAGGAGATTTCTGCCTCAAATATTACTTTGGAGCAAAGAAAGCCAGTATAAAATCTGTCCTTATTTTCCAAAATGTTATTCTATTTTTTTAAGATAGAAACTAGATTAAATATGAGATACAGTGGAAAATTTAACATTATTTATTTAATTTGGCACATTAATGGAAATATGTCTAATTTTTGAAAAAAAGAGAAATAATTTAGATAAAACACCTTTTATTTAAGTTCTCTACTCACTTTATTTTTTCTAAACTGTAAGAAACTGCATAATTCACTTGGTGAAAAAAAAAAGAAATAATTTGGCCACTAAATTTGTTCTTTGGCACCCATATCACATTCTCATTTTGTTTAATAACATGGTTCTATTAAATAAAAGCTTCTAATTTTATTTTCTTCTTAAAATATATTTCTCTCTTACTGGTTGGGCCTGTCATGTTCAACTGTTTTACCTTCTGCAATTTTTCTCAGTAATGTAGTTCTGGATGCACTTGTGGGAAATTACTTGGTAAATCTTATATTAATGTTACTCTATTGAAGAAATTATTTCCCCCATTCTTCAGTTGCATCTTAAAAACTATTTCTTTCAAATTATAATATATAATGTCTAATGATAATTCCTTTTCATCCACATTTGTGGCTCTCATAGAGCTGAAGACACTATCATGTTAGTTTTTAAATTGTGCTTCACTATTTAAAACATAAATGGAGGTGGAGAAGAGGAGACAGAAAATGAGTTTGGGGGATGTATAAGGAAGTTTCTAGAATAAATTAGGCTTCCAATCAATGTCAAGACAGAGTCCTAAGTTTGTTATCAGCATCTCCTAAGAAGTTGATTGCTAAGCAGCAGTTAGTGCTAGATAGTTTTGCTCTATGTCCAAGTGGTTTAATTTCATCTCAACTTTTTTTCCAAAGCATCCCCTCCAGGAAATGATTTTCACTTATGTGAATTCAAAGGGGAAAATTAAACATGCTGTGAAATATAATTCCACCAATCACTCCCATCCTTCCTCCCTCCCTCCCTCCCTCCCTCCCTCCCACCTTCCCTCCCTCCCTTCCTTCCTTCCTTCCTTCCTTCCTTCCTTCCTTCCTTCCTTCCTTCCTTCCTTCCTTCCTTCCTTCTTTCCTTCCTTCCTTCCTTCCTTCTTTCCTTTCTTCCTTTTCTCTTTCCTCTTTTTTTTTCTTTCCTTTCTTCCTTCCTTCTTTCTTTTTTCTTCTTTCCTCTTTCTTTCTTTCTTTCTTTCTTTCTTTCTTTCTTTCTTTCTTTCTTTCTTTCTTTCTTTCTTTCTTTCTTTCTTTCTCTCAGTTCTTTTCCATTATGTAGTAATCCACATATTTACAGTACTCAATATGTTATACCACTTCTGTGGTAGCTTTTTCTATGCTACAAATGGGTGAGAAGGGACTCTCACTCAGCTATTTTATGTTTCAATTGCACTAAAGATACACTTAACTAGTGTGGAAGAAATGGAGCCTAGTTTTACAAAGCTTTCCCTCAAGCCTGAATCCACAATGTTCTCCCTACCCCTATAAGCTAGTCTCTCTCATTTTAGCTTACTGATAGGGAAAATAACTTCCCTGTTTTGACCAGGATCAACAAACAAAAGAAGATTCCATCTCTAGACGCCTAAATGTCTCTTGACTGAAGTTTTATTCAAGATCAAAGAGGAATCTACTTATAATGCTTTATGAATCCTGCTTTGTAGATACTTTGTAGCCAAACAATCATATATATATATACATGTATATATACATGTATATATACATGTATATATACATACATATAGATATACATATATATGCATATATATACATGTATATATATATATATATAAGCTAAGCTGTCATATGACATTATTTGTGTAAATCTTTTAAATTATGTTTCTGAATTTGTGAAATAGATTCTTCCCAGGGTCAAGCTCCAGGGAAAGAGAGTTTCTGTTGCATGGGGATGTCACTTTGGTTCTAGGTTGAACCCCTAAGATCTCTGCTGGACATGTTGGGGTCAGCAGAGCTAAAAGAAGACATTCCCAGCAGGAATTTTATGACTTCTAATCACATACACATGCCAGGTGCTCTAATCTGTTATGCTACAAGTAAACTATTAATAAAGTGATGCTGAGGATTGCCATGGGAATGCATTGCAAATTCATCTGACCTTGGCCAAATATCAAAGCTAGTCATTGCCCCTTCCCCCAGTAGTAACAACTAAGGTTTGGAATTCCAGTTAAGAATCAATTCCTTAAATCCACCATCAACAAATCTTGAAAGAAACAATTGCCCAATAAATAAGTGGGCTGAAGACTTAAAGAGAAACTTCTCTGAAGAGGAAAGAAGGATGGCCAATAGACACATGAAGAAATGCTCAACTTCTCTAGACATAAAAGAAATGCAAATCAAAACAACATTAAGATACCACCTCACCCCAGTTAGAATGGCTATAATCAAGAACTCTAATAACCACAGAGGCTGGAGGGGATGTGGACAGAAGGGAACCCTACTGCATTGTTGGTGGGAGTGTAAACTTGTTCAACACTTTGGAAAGTAGTATGGAGGTTCCTCAAAAGACACCACATAGAGCTCCCCTAAGACCCAGCAATCCCACTTTTGGGCATTTACCCAAATGATCACAAATAAGACCACACTAAAGCTACCAGCACTACTGTGTTTATTGCAGCATTATTTACCATGGCTAAGATATGGAACCAACCCAAATGCCCCTCAGTAGATGAATGGATCAAGAAAATGTGGTATATATACACAAAAGAATTCTATCCCTCCATCAGAAAGAATGCCATTGCCCCATTTGTTAGGAAATGGAAAGATTTGGAAAAAATTATATTAAGTGAAGTAATCCAGGCCCAAAGAAACATAGGTCCCATGGTTTCCCTTATTTGCAATAACTAGTATATTTCTGAGTCAAGCAGAAAAGGTCAGATAAGTTGATGTTAGAATTGATCCCTAAGATATGTAGTCAAATGTTTTTTTTTTTTTTAGTTTCAGGTGATTGTTTCTAACATATTTATAAGATTGTTTCTTTGTTGCTTTGTATGTCCCTCCCCCATGGTATAACCCCTGCTTTCACTGTATTTGATGTTGGCATAATTTGTGGAGGGGAAGGGAAAAAACAAATCGTTTAAATAGGGATACAGGTGGATCCATTGCAACAATGAGGTGTACAAGTCGTTATGTGGAACAACAAACTTTACAACTTTGGTGGGGGGGGGAGGATTGTGTGGGGAGGCAGGGAGGGGGAAGGATGGGAAGGGATGGGAAGGGGAAACAAAGGAGGAGGCTACAATGCTTGATAAGACATGTACTCTTTATCTTGCCCATGTAATTTTAACCCCTCTGTACAGTATTTTCACAATAAAAATAAAATTAAATTAAAAAGAATCAATTCTTTGTGTGTGTTATTTCATAAATTAAAATTACATTCCAAATACATATCCTTCTTTTAAAGGAATCTTGGGGCTCTATGTGGCACACAGTTTGACAGGATTATAATTACTTTTAAGACCTATTATATAAAACTGGACATATACTTTCACCTTGAGAAAACAAATGTCATATATTTATTATTAACTCAGAGGTAAGATTTTACTAAGTTCTTTTTTTTAAAGATTTTAAGTTGAATATGTTACTTTGGCAATAGTTCTTACCTAAATGACTATGTTCCTCGAAAAACTCAGGTTTAAAATCATAATTCTCAACAAGATGGTATTAGGAGGTGTGTCCCATGGGAACTGATAAAGTCACAAGGTCAAAATCTTCATGAATGACATTAGTGGCTTTGTAAAGGAAGGCCCAGTAGTCCCTTATCTTTTTCAGCATGAGGAGCGGGGTTGAAAAATCATCATTCCCGAACCAGAAATTAGACCCTTGCAAGATATTAAATCAGCTTGTATCTTCTTCTCAAATGTCTAGTCTTAAGAGTTGTGAAAAATCAGTTACTTTTGTCAATTACCTTACCCAATGTAGGGTATATTGTTATAGCAGCTCAAACAGACTAAGCAAATAATGGACATCATGAGTAAAATTAGCTCTGCATGGTAATTGAAAAGCCCTAAATGTGTAATCATTTTGTTTTCAGTACTTTAAGCACATTTAAAACTTTACCCTAATACTTAAAATGGAATGATGCCACATCAATTTTAATAATAAACAAAATTATATAATGACATTGCAATTCTCAGTTTTCTACTACCACATTCGTTAGGCATCCCTATCTTTAGTGTCAAAACATCTATCATCACGAAAGAACATCAGCAAATTTAAAGCTAAATGAGGAAAATGTTACAGGCATGCCAAACACCCATTAGACTAAAATAGAAGAAAAACCCACTGATTATTGTGCAAGTGTGGGCGTGAGCAGTGTGCCTGAGTACTGTACAGTAACCAGGAAGTCATGGTGAGAATATAATTGGGCCTACAAGGCAGAAGACTGAAGAGGATGATTACTGATTAACTACTACAAGTAATGGCTGGACCTACTTGTACTACATTGGAAAGCTTTGGAACTGAGCTTATTTAAAAGCAAATTCATAATACTGAGAACTTGACAATCTATGGGATGAGTTATTTGAAGTTTACACTAGACACTGGCTTGTTTTTGTGTGGCAGCTGATATTTTTGTGAAATGCATATTAGTATTTGATATGAAATGTATGATAGGAAAAATAGGTATTGAACATAAATAACAGGAAATAACAACAAGAAAATGAATTTCAGTTGAGCCTCTTTACTAAACAGTACAACTAATTTCCCATATTTGTTCCATTAGATGTCAACTTGCACTTTATTTCATATATTCTGAAGAGTAAAATTTCCACAGGCTCTAAGCAATGGCATTCTATTTAATAACACTTAATTAATCTCCCAAAAAGGCTCTGAAATATATAATTATTTTAAAAACTGGTGCACTATGCAGAACATTTTTTTCATGAAAAGTCAAAAAAAAAACCCTCAGAAGGGTTTTGGAATGGTCAAACTGTTTTTTGTCCACAAACAATTCTTTTGTGGCTGTGTCTGGATGCATATTTCAAGTTTCAGGAGGAAGATGCTTGCAGAAACCGGGCACAAAGTAAGAAGTAGAGCTTGCTGAACTGTACTTTAACCTGACAGAAAAACCTGCCTCTGGAGGAGAAAACAGCATAGGATATTAAAGTTCATTAATAATTAGGATTTTAATATTCTATTTAAAATTGCTTTTCAAATGATTACAAGTGATTGAAATTGTAATATATTAATTGATTTAATGTCCACTGATATGTAAAATTTAAAGTTAAGCTTTTTCACCAGGGCATTTTCATTTGCTATCTTTGTAACTGACTTTATTATTCTTGAAATCAAAGAGAAAAAAAATACTCTTAGAAAAATTTTGAACTAAAGAGGAACAGAGTAACTTTTTACTCTATGTTCCCAAACATTTATTGTTATCACACCCACAGAATGAGATTCGAGAACTGTGGAGAAAACATCTAATGAAAAAAAATAGATTACTACTAGTACTACTAGTACTACTAGTACTACTACTACTACTACTACTACTATAGCCCTTGAATTCAAAACATGATCTTAGTACAGGTGTCAGTGAATCACACCTGTAATCCTAAGAAAAGAACTGCCAAATTGTGATTCAAACATGAGCCCCAGCAAAAAAATTCTATGAGACTCCATCTCTAATTTACCAGCAACAAGCTCTATTAGAAACATAGTTTTAAATAGTGGAGCACCAGTCCAGCAAGTCAAGAAAGCCTTGAGTTCCTAATTCAAGCCAAACTATCACTGGACCCTGAGTTCAAACCATGGTATATGAAGAAAAAGAAACCAAAAAAATCCCCAAAGCAACATTATCTTAGTCTTCACAACAACCCTGCTGTAAACAGCAAACCAGATAATACATAACACTTTTCAAAAATCTGTTTTCAAATGTCAGTACTAAAATTAAAAGCATGGAAAATTTCCCAACAACTCAAATATTGTGTTGGTCACTTAAGGAACTTTGCCCTTAAGCATTTTATCTATTAATATTTGTTTTCATGTGCACTGTTGGGGAGGGAGGAGAACTAAGGTTACTAAGTCCTCTTTGGTTCAGAAGCTTTTAATAACATACTTGAATTTTTAAATGAGTTTTAAGACAAAAAATAGTAGTTTATCACTGTACTAATATTCATCTCTCAACACAGAATTCCCCTTGAGTTTCAGAATTATGTAATTAGGACAAAAAAACTGATATGAAATATCATTACATTACATAAAAAGTAACAGTTAATATGAAAAACCAGGAAAATTATATGTAGAAAGCTCAAAAAGATTTCAAAGATGTGATTTTGGTTACAGGTGGATGGCAATAATGGTGTAGTCTTTTCACTCTTGTCTAGAACAGAATTCTAGGAACATTCCAGGATATCATTTGGTAAAAAAAAAAAAACAAAAAACAAAAAAAAATAAGCAGCTGTGTGTGGCTACATCCAGCAAACAGGAACCAAGAAGTAAGAGTGCAAACTGTAGGGAATTGACCACAATTTCTATCAAGGCAAGAGATTTAGATAATCGGTGCCTACAGGGTCTAATTAAGAAATGAGAATGATGATGGCTTGGCAAGGAATGTAGTATCCATGAAGAGACTCAGCATACAATGTAGACTAAGCTAAATATAATTATCGATTTTTCTCCGTGGGGAATATGATAAAAATAATGTATTTTTGCATGATTATAAGACTTTTTGAGTTTAAAAACCTAGTATGGTAGCCGGGCACTGGTGGCTCACGCCTGTAATCCTAGCTACTCAGGAGGCTGAGATCTGAGGATCACAGTTCAAAGCCAGCCCGGGCAGGAGAGACCGTGAGACTCTTTTCTCCAATAAACCACCAGAAAACCAGAAGTGGTGCTGCAGCTCAAGTGGTAGAGCGCTCGCCTTGAGTTGAAGAGCTGAAGGACAGCGCCCAGGCCCAGAGTTCAAGCCCCACGACCGACAAAAAAAACAAAAACAAAAAAAACCCCAAAACCTATTATGGTTATTCGAATGAGGAATCAAATGAAAGTAGAACTTAAATGAGACATCGCTTCTTTATTCTAGGAACTTCTTCCTTAGTTTTGCAGAAGTGTTTGAGTGTAACACAATCCCAGCTATCTATCTGTGCTCTTATTTGTGGAACCATTGGAGTCCTATTCAGGAAGTTATTTCTTATGACGTATGGTTTCTTATGTTTACCAATGTGTACTTGTTTTAATTCCAAAGTTTCAGGTCTTACATTAAGGTGTTTAAACCACTTTGAATTGATTTTAGAATAGAGTGAGAAACAAGGATTTAGATTACGGATTCTACATGAGGATATCCAGTTTTTCTAACACCATCTATCAAAAAGAGTGTCTTTCCTGCATATTTTTTGAAATATTCCTAAAAAATCCTCTGGGTATAACTATGTGAGGTTGTTTTATGTCTCCTCTTCAATTCCATTGTTCTATGTCTCAATTTTCTCGTCAATACTAAGCTGCTTTTGTTATTAAAATTCTGTTGAATATTTGAAATCACATTCAAAATAGTTCCTTCTTCTCCCCCGCAACCCTTGAATTGCCTTGGTTATTCAAAATATTTTCTGATCTTATATGACTTTTAGAATTGTTATTTCTCTGTGAATAAAGGTAATTGGAAATTGGATGCAAATTGCATTGAAAATATGGATTATTTTTGAGCATAGACATTTTTACTATATTGATTTTTGTCAACTCATAAGCATGTAAAGTCCTTCCTACATCTGATGTCTTTGTCAATATCTTCCTTCAGTGATTTATATTTTTCATAGTATAAGTCCTAACTTCTTCAGTTCAATGTATTCTATGTATTTTAATATTTTGAGGCTATTGAGATTAGGTTTTTTCCTGGATTCTTTTTTCTATATAAATAGTTGATGTGTACAAAAGATAATAAATTTTAATTGATTTTATAATGTGTTACTTTGTTAAAAGTGTTTTTTAAGTTCTTTAGGTTTAAGGTCATATCATTTGCAAATAGGAATAATTGGACATTATCTTTCTCTATTTGAAACTCATATTTATTTATCTTGTCTAACTATCTACTACTTTATGACCTAAGAGATAGGAGCATTCTTGTTCCATTCCTGACTTTCTTCATTGAAGGGACATGTTTATTCTTTTTTGTTGTTGTTGTTTTCTTGTTTGACAGACTGGGGCTTGATATCAGACCCTCTCATTCCCTAGGTTGGCAATCTACTAATTGAACCACACTTCAAGGCCTAATTTTGCTAGGAGAAAGAGTTTTGGTAATTTGTCTGACCAGACAAATTTGAACCTTGTTCCTCCAGATTTTAGCCTCTTGAGTAGACAATGTTCCAGGAGTGAGCCACTTGTGCTCATCTGAAAATTTTGTCATAGAAATATGGCTTTTCTGTACAACTGAAATCAGTATTGTTTTCCCTCATACCATTGTTGAACTGAAAGTAAGCTCTTGTTCTTGAAAAAAATATCATTTTCTATCACCATAGTACAACTCTTCAGCCTGCAATTTTTATGAATTATTAAGTCATGAATCTTATAGAACAGCAAGATTAAACATATTACAACTGTGACTTGTTTTTTTCCCTAGAACCTCAATATAGAATGCCAAAGGAAACCTTTTAAAAGCATCATGGGAACTTGCACAGAACTAATTACCTGCCCAGAGGGGAGAAATCAATGAGAAATATTAAAAACATCATGTTTTATTTCTTCCCCCAGACTCAATGTTCCCAGTGTGTCTTGACAGATTTTTGTTTTGAACAAATATCTCAAAGTCTACATATAGCAAACAACTCAACTAAATAATAACATAAGTTAACTTCAGTGCAATTTCTTCAAAAATCATTTGGATCTTTCTGGCAAGTAAAAACAACTGATTCACTGAGGTGCATTGAATTAGGCTACCACTTGATCAATTGTGACTTTTACTAAGGAAATAAAAACAAAATGATGTCCAGATCTCTGGAAACATGCTCTCTGCCAGGAGAACAACATGAAGAGTGCACATTTTCTTTGATTATCTGTAAATGAGCTGAGAGCCTGGACAACATGGCCATTTGGAGGAAGAAGAAAAAAAAAAAAAAACCACAAAAAACCTGAGGCGATTTGCTCTCTGCATAACCTTGTTCGTGTTCCAAAGCAGGATATTTCACACCAAATACTTGACTTAAGTCACATTTTGCACTTTCTTATCAGGTAGTGTTTGCATCCCACGTGTGTGTAGTTTTCAAGTATCAAAGCCAAGACAATCAATGTCTGACAACTCACATATCTTTTCTATAATGAATGAGAGCTCTTGCCAGGACAGGGAGCAGGGATTAGAATAGAAACTCAGATATCTGATATCCACTGTAAGTAATATGTGGTCAGTTCAAATGCAAGGCTATATAGCACATTATCTATTATCTATATAACATCAGATGCTCTGTAGTAATGTTGTACGATGAGTAGCTTAGAGTTGACAGTAACGTTCACAACAACTATCTGTATTGACATTTGTCTCCTGAATTAAATATATTCTATATTTTTTACAAAATAGAATCCGTAAGTATATTTAGACATTCTAAAATGATACAATCTGCTTATGAATTGTAGTTGACAAAGTGATGACAAAAATCATTAGATAATAAAGTAAATTCATTTTCATGATTAGAAAAATACTAATACTTTCTGGCTGCCATACCAAAATCATCAAAGGCATCATGAACTGCATGCTGAGCTGAGTCATGTGTTACTCAAGCTCCACATCTTGCTTCCCACAGATTGGAATGCCTCTGTGACCAGAAACTCCCAGAGCAATTCCAATAGGATGGACACACCAATGAAAAAGAAAAATGCTAATTGGATCTTCCCTTTTTTTCATAGTTCATTGAGAGAGAGGTAAAGAGACAGAGACAAAGAGTAAGATGGAGAAAGAGACAGAGAATTGTATAGCACCTTCTGTCCAATAAATAGTGTTATTTTCCTTAATTCCAAGAGAATTTTAAAGCATCACAATCTCTCAATACTTTGGATGTAAAAATCTGATGGCCAAATCATCTGATTCAAAAAGTTGTATTTCCACTGCTACATTGTATATTTGTTTCATTTTTTTCTCCCTCAACATTCTTCTAGCTCAAATCTACCTATTCATAAGATCATACAACAACCTTGAAGCTTAGAATATATCTCACTACACTTATATAATTTCAGACATCTCTGGGGTCATGTATTGCTTTAAGTTATTGCTACTCTACTGATTCTATACTGTGTGTTCTAGTTTAAACATGTATTGAGATGTTTAATGTAATTGCTTGCCTTTTTGAGGCTTCACATTCTTTACATTTCTTTTTCTAATTTTTAAAATTATCATTAGGCAGTTGTACAAAAGAGCTTCAATTTAGCAAGGCAGTTAATGAATAAAATATATCTTGATCAATGTCACTACATTCAACATTCTCACCTACCTACCGCTTCGGTCACTCTTCTTAATTTTGTAGGACATAGTACTGTTAGTAACCTTCTGTTCTCTTCCTCTTAGATGACACTGTTTCATTTGCTCTTTCATTTTGAGATATAGTGTCAAAAATAATTTTCCAAACTGATATCAGTGGGATATAACATGCAATATATAATGTCATGTTCTTGAGATTCCCTTCTGATTTCTGCCATTCTAGTCATCAGTACCCCAAAGTACTCCATTGATAATGATGTTTGGAAAGTACATTCTGTTAGAAAAACCTTATTCATCATTAATTTTCCTTAGTTCTAATACAATAGAGATGTGCTGTTTAGTACCTTAACCACATGGATTACTGAATGTTTAAAATAGTGCTCACCAAATTGAGACTTTCCATGCAAGATACACAAAAAAAATTACAGGCTTAGGAAGAATAAAAGGGAATGCAAAATATCTCTTTTTTATTGATTACATGTTGGGATACTACTTTGTATTGTGCTTTTCAGATTACATTACTTTTCTTCAGAGTTTCATATTAAAGTTACATAAAACAACAAGGATACATGTTCAGAGAGTAGTAGGTATGAGTAGAAATAGATGGAGTTACAGGAAGAAAGTGAGAGGAAAATAATCTGAAAATGTTTATTATTAAAAATTGCTGGCAAGTATGACAAAAGATAGCAATAAAAATATATATTTTTTAAAAAAGAATCTTAAACCCAAATTCCAGTAGAAAAAGAAAAGTAAGATTGTATACAAATATTAACATCAAAAGATGTGATAAACACCAGGCCAACTAGCTAAAAGAAGAAAAAAATACAAAAGTAAAAGTTGAAAGGGGATGATTTGAAGGTGCTTCTGTGTAGTTTGTTGATATAAGTAAGTGGGGGTTATCCATATGATATTGTATATGTGGTTTTCCAGCATGGAGAGGGGGTGGCCTGAATTATTATAACTGACAACACTAGGTTATTCCATATCTTTTTGGTCCAGACAGGTCTGTGATTGGTCCTTATCCCTGACTGAGCCGGGCACTGTAGCTCTACTGGGAGGCAAGCTGGTTGGAACCGCCTGCAATTCATACCATGTTCTCATTTTTAAAATAATCATGATATAAATCAAGTGGAATAATTTTAGAGCCAAAAAAGAAATGTGAATGATAGTCCTGGCTATCTTTTCCAATCCAAAGTACAGAAGAGCTAGGTGCTAGTAGTTCACACTTGTAATTTTAGTTTCTCAGGAGGATCACATTTCAAAGTCAGCTGGGGCAGGAAAATGAAATTCCTAAATATTAATATTTGATATAATATTCACAATGCCTGTGAAATTTTTTCTTCTTTGTATGGAACATTCTCCATGGTATCAACATGGAAATCATATGGAGAGCATTTACCAAAGTGCTTTGTCTCTCATAGATACTTACATTGCTTGCTATTCCACTCAAGTTTACTGATCTTTCGGGGATTTCCTTCCTAGACCTTGAGATATGTGTAGGTATTCATGAATCTCCCCGGAAACCACTCTTCCCATGAAATGTCTTGGCTAAGATATTTTTAGTTTTTAGAACTCAGTTATTGAATCTGAAATATCCATCTCTTGTGTTCAAGGCTTGCTGAGGATCTGATGACAGCTCTAACCTCATTAATGGATTAACCCACTAATGATGAGTTAATTTGATAGCCCAATTTGATAGAAAGAAATAAGGCTTGAATGATTACCATGCTGAGACTTAACATTTATACTCATTCAAAGTACAATGTGTGTGCACTAGGAGATATGTAAAAAGAATAGTCATTCTTGAATTTTAAAATACTGTGAAACTGAAAGTGATCCAGATATCAGTAAAACAGAAGAACTTGAGAAATTACTTGTATTTGTGCAATAGCATGTTACAGAGAGAGGACAGAAATAAAATGGAGTTAAAGGTATGAGCATGAAAGCATCTCATAAATGATATCAAAATAGCATACTTCTGCACAATCAAGGAGGCAAATGCCTTACCCAGCTTTCCCCAGTCTGGCATTACAGGTGCACAGAAATTGTGACTGCTATAGCAAAGATAGAAATTACATGTGAGTTAAACAGCAGACCTTCCTTCTTAACTTAAATGCCTCACTATTGCATCTGCTGAAAACCCAGCATTTCCTTTCCAACATGTAACTTTTGTCTTTTTGATAAAATTCACATTCATGTTAGTCTTTTTGATAATGTTACAACAATGTCAACATTTTTATTGAATATTCATTTCAGGTGAAAAAATTCTCTTCTAGTTCCTTTCCTGCACTTCCATGACTTTGTGTCAGGAATTTTATCTGAATTTCTTGAAACAAGAATAGATTTTATTCAAAAAGTAACACATGAGAAAAAGATAAAGCTAGCTCTTAGATGGTGTATTTCTGTACCTTCTGGAAAATAAGAATGCTGAATTTAATCCATTTATTAAAGTTCTCAAATCATCACATTCTCTTTTTATTGAAAAAACAGTATTGTTATTTCAATTACTGTCTTGAAGTGTCTCCTCTTCATGTATTCTTTTGTTGATTTTCCCCATTTTTCTAGATCACAACTAAGGAAGGGATGTGAAGGGTAAACAAAGGAAGAGGCTGCAATGCTTGATAAGAAATGCACTCACTATCTTGCCCATGTAATTGTTACCCTTCTGTACAGTATGTTCACAAAAATAAAAATATCTAGTCCAGATTCTATATGTCAGAGTATCATATTTGCTTAATATTAATGGCTCTTTTTTGTGTGTATGGTTTTCTGTCTCACTGTAGACACTGTGGACTTGTGTATAGTCTGGCTGCACTGGGATTACCCTCATTCAATGATAGCACACTATATGGTGCCAGTATGACACCTTATAGATGAGGTTGCATCTTTTTTTTCCCCTCTCCTGGGACTTGAATCTAGGTCTGGGCGCTGTCCCTAAGCTGCTTTTGCTCAAGGCTAGTACTCTACCTATACATCTGTACTGTATACTTGGAAAAAATGAGAATTCATGAGACTGCTGCACTTCAGAGGAAAATGTAACAGAATCTTCTTTCTTCTTGTTCATGGCATCAAGTTGCCTCCACATGCTCTTTTACTCCATCCTCAATTTCTTTCTCAGAGCAAGCCATTCTGAAAGAGAAATATGAGAATTTTTAGTACTGTCAAATAGCTGACAAATATTTGTAAGATTAGTAAATCTGCCTAATTGTTTCAGTTAATCTCTAAAAAGACAACGAAACCAATGTATCACTTACAGAGTATACTATATCACAGTATCTTCATCATAGTATTATTTAGAATTAATTTTAGACTGTGTAAGCCAAACAAGCCACATATATTGTACTGGATTATATGTTTTCAAGGATATGTTCAATTTTAATTATCTTTAATTTTCTTTTTCTCCAAATGACATCAAAATGTCCTCATCTGTAATCATGCTCAGCGAATACATAGCAATACATAGCATTCTGTGTAAAGAGAAAGTTACAGCATCTCAGCTTATCTTTATGATTTTTGTCATTTCTTCCCATGACCAAAATATATGGTGACTGTTGTCCTCCATTTTACTTTGCAATTAGAGCACCTTTGTTAGAGAGCCTTTAGACTCAACACAAATGTGATTTAAAATAGGGTATTTCATTTATACATTATCAGTTTAACCTTTAGATGTCACAGTCTATTATATGGTCACAGTAAAACTGGATTCTAAGTTTTAGGTTGCATTTTCTAGGTGGAAAATTTCTATACATCTTATCACACAAAGAGCTGAGGGACAGTGCCCAGGCCCAGAGTTCAAGCCCCACAACCAACCAGAAAAAAAAAAGAAAAGAAAGAAAGAAAGTGGTGTTCACCTAGACAGAGGATTCTGCCCAATGTGCCTCTTCCCTATGAAGGTTTTAACTTGCATCTTTTTCCTGTAACAAATCATGACAGTAAATACAAGAGCTTTGAGTAGGCTCTGTGAGTCCATCAGGTAGAATACCTGAAAGTATTTGAAGGAATCTTCCCCTCCTAAACTTGAAAGTGCTATCAGATGAGAAGGCAGTTTATGTACATTGGAAATCTACCTTCTCAATGTTTGTAAAGAAAAAGCTGAATGTAGGTAAAAATGATAGAAAAAAAGAGATCTGAATAGTTAAAAAATGTAATCAGAATAAGGATTGTCTAGCAATTTTCCAGCTGAGATACTTTTAAGGTACATGATTTGACAAAGGGTATGTGTTGGGTGGGGCTAAAACCAGGTGAGGAAACAAATAGAGTGGTGGTAAGAGGATACAGTCTTAAGACTCAATGTACATATGTAAAAATAGAATTAGGAAACTTGGGAGAAGGGTGGAATTTGATAGATAGGAAGGAGAATGATAGAAGGGTGACACTGATCAACAGGAGTTATAAACAAGAACTGATATGGTGAATTATGATAACTTTGTACAACTTTTAAAAATATTTTTAATAGGGAAAAAAAGATTTGTTTTGTGGCCTAAAATGTGAGCTATTTCACAGTAGGGCTTCTGGGATGAATACTAACTCTTAAATGTAGATTGAATATTATGTAGATGTTAGCTAAATCTATATAATCCAGATTGGCAATTAACTGTAAATTTGTTGATTACGTGTGTGTGTGTGTGTGTGTGTGTGTGTGTATGTCCTATCTATAGGTGAAAGTGGGATAATTAAGTCGCTTAATTATATCAGGTACTACTCATGCCATTACCCCGAGTAGTGTTTTTATTTAAGAAAATTGGGGCTGGGTGCCAGTGGCTCCCGCCTGCCATCATAGCTACTCAGGAGGCTGAGATCTGAAGATCAACTTTCAAAGCCAATTTGGGCAGGCAAGTCCTTGAGACTGTTATCGCCAATAAACTACCAGAAAGACGGAGGTGGCGCTGTGGCTCAAGTGGTAAGTGGTAGAGTGTTTGGCTTGAGCTGAGGAGCACAAGGACAGTGCCCAGGCTCAGAGTTCAAGCCCCAAGACAAAAAATAAAATAAAACAAAAATAAAAAATTGGTGAGCCAAATGTTATTGAATACATAAATTCAATAATTGTAACACAGTTTGTGTCCTTTATTACTACATTGGACCTTATTATTTTTTCTTTAAAGTATGATATGTCAGATATGAGTACAGGTGCCAATGCTCACTTTGGGATTCTGCTTGGTTGAAATATGATTTTCAATCCATACACTTGTAGTCTGATGGGTATAGGGAGAGGGGTCCATTAGGTTAGGTCTTTTAAATGATATCTCTGTGTGTGTGTGTGTGTGTGTGTGTGTGTGTGTGTGTGTGTGTGTGTGTGTGTGTGTGTGTGTGTGTGTAAGAGAATATGTGTGTAGCAGTGATGCTAGGTCTTAAAGGCATCAAACAGTTGCATTATGTCCACTCAGGTAGTCTGTACTTTTACATTTAAGAGTTAAGATTGTTTACATTTATAGTTCTGATGATTTTCAAAATTATTTTGTTAATGATTGATTTTTTTCTCCCCTAATTCTCAATTCTTTATCTAACATTCTACTGGATTTGTTTTTTTTTTCTTTACTTGCATGTTTGCTTGCTTCTTTCTTCTCTTTCTCTGTGGTATCCCTTTTGAAATGCTGACTTAGTGGTCATAAACATATTTCCTTAAGCTTATCATGGAAGGTCTTAATTTCTCTTTCAATTTTAGAGGATAACTTTACTGGACACAGAAGTCTTAGCTGGCAGTTACTTTGTTTCAGAGTTTGAAATTACATCCACCCATGAACCTCTGGCCTTAAGATGTTCTGCTGGGAAGTCTGCTGTTATTCTGATAGGTTTGCTTTTGTAAGTAACAACATTTCTGTCCTGCAGTTTTTATTATTCTTTCTTTGTTCTGTACACATGGAATTTTAACTACCCTAGGATGTGAGAAATTTCTTTGCTGGATATCTCTATTTGGAGTCTAGATGTGCCCACAATATCATTTCTTTTGCTTAAATTTGGGAAGTTTGGGGTTATCATTTCATTGAATAAGTTTTCTTTCTTAGTCTATATCTTTAATCTATATCTTGTTTCTTTATTTTATACTACATATGTATAGGATTGGACTCCAATCATTTCCTAGAATTCTTTGATGCTGAGGTGTTGGATACTGTGGCCTGGTTTTTCCATTTTTATAAACAATTTGAATGAAATAATTCATCAACCTATCCTTTATTCCTGATATTCTTTAATGATTTAATTGAGATTATTTTGTCTTTCAGGTTAGGAGTTGAATCCAGGGACTTATGCTTGCAAGGCAACCATTCTGCATTTTGGACTTGTCTTCAGAACACTGTTTTTATTGTTGCTTTAATATTTTTGAGAAGGTGATGAGCAGGGTGTTTATGTCTACATAAATAAGATATTGAGTTCATTTGTTTTTATTTATTAATGTTTGCAGAATTTTAAACATTTTTGTTCACAATAGGAAATCTTGCTCAAAAGCCAAAGTACTGAAGTACATGGGAGAGTTAAGTAGGACATAGCAAACAGCAGGTGTGAAGATGTAAAGGCACAGAGAATAAGGAACAGATGTCCAATGTACATGTATGCATACATATGCATATATACACACTTATGTGTATGTATTATATGTATACACATAGATATCTATATAATATTTACAATTTCTTTTCTCTAGTCTCTCATTTATTGGTTCCCAACTTAAAAAAATAGTGCCAATTAACATGTCAGTGATTTTTATGTCTGGATTCTATGTGAGTGAAAAAAAATGTGGTATTCTTCTTTGTGTTGTTGGCATATCTCAATATGTTTATCTGCAGTTCAATTCACTTTTCTATAAGTAGCATAATTCCATTCTGTTTTGACCATGAGTAATAAAGTTCTATTCACTTTCCTGAAGGTAGCACAATTTCATTTTTTGGAGCTGAATAATATTCTACTGTATGTGTGACCTCTTCTTTTATTCATACATTGATTTGGGGCACCAAACTTGTTTCCTTTTCATGGGTAATGTAGTAGTATTGCTCTATATGTGCTTGTACAAGTACATGTCTTGAATATTGACATTAATTTCTTCAGATATATTCCTAAGAATGGTATAGAAGGATAAAATGCTATTTCTATTTTTAGTTTATTTCAGGATTTGTAGTGTTTTCCACTGAGTAGACTAATTATCTTGTACTAGTACTATAGTGGGGATTTTTTTTGCACTCGTGTTGGTTTGTTTCACGATAGTAGCCATTGTCACTCATTGCATCTCAAGGTCATTTTGATGTATTTTTCTTTTATGGCTATGACATGTATTTATTAAACATCTGTACTTAACTTTTGTAAAATTCATTTTTCATTGATTAATTGGAATGTTTTGTTCTTTTGCTATTTTCTTTATTGAGTCTCTATATATATGTATCTTAGATACAAATATTTTATTCAATGGAAAGATTGTGATAATCCCCTTTCATTCTTTAGGCTATCTGCTTGTTCTAGAGATTTTTTTCCCCTTTGGTGTACAAAAGAATTTTTTATTTAATAGAAACCCATTTTCACTTCACTTCATGATCTTATATTCTGAACAATTTCATTCTATTTAGAAAGTATTGCCTAAATCTATGTTGCCAAGTGTATTAATTTTGTTTTCCTGTAGGTGTTTCAAAGTTTCATGTTTTATATTTAAATTGTTGATCTATTTGGAATTTATTCGGTACATGGTGAGAGATAGGGATTTAATTTAAGTCTTCTACATGAGCCTATCTAGTCACAGAAGAAAAGATTCTTAAAGCCATTTCTGTCACTGTTGTATTAATGACTCCAACTCTTAAAGGTTTACAGCATAATGGTTCATAGGCAGGTGTATGCATATTTCCATGTTCACAGTTATAAAAAGAAAGAATGGAGGCATGTAGAAAATATGTTAATAGTATTGTTCCAAGAAGAGTTGGAACTAGCAAGGCATTTGGTGGGAAGATGTATTATTACCTCAAATACAGGGTGTTTGCATAATAGAAAGATTGGTAGGTATGTTATTTGTACAGGTATATTTGAATTAAAAGAAAGTCACAGCATTGTGAAGGTATGTAAATTATACTCATAGGCATTATCACTATAGATGTTATCACTCTATTCTTTTTCATTTATCTGGAAATTTTATACCATATGCATGCTCATGTCTCATGTTACAAAAGGAAAGTAATACAAAGTTTTTTTGTCAGCGGTATGTATAGTTTCATATGTGCAAATATCTTGATTATCTTTTATAAATGCATCATTTACAGTTTCTTTCAAGTGGAAAATATTTAATCACTAAAATGGAAGGCTTAATCACTCGTTCTACTGGCTGATTTTATGTTCTCTTTGTTCAGAAACTAAAATCCATTTTAAAGCTTAAACAGACCATTTACTTTTCTACTATACATTAGAATTCTTAAAAATGTACTTTTAATTACTCTTGAATGTACTTAAGAATTTTAGTTTGGGTTCTGGCTTGTTAAGATTTTGGAAATGGGCATTCCTAGCTTCATATAATATGAAAAATATGAATGTAGTATGCATTTAAAGATGTTTCTTTTGTCCAAAATTGAAGGCATAGGGGAAACTTTTTGTTGAGATGTGTGAATCCATAAAGCCATTCTTCAAATGAGCTCATCTGGAGCCAAATCTGTTAGAGTCATAGTTTTCTGAGAACACTTAAATGGCAATTGATACATTTACAGACCAACGAAGTATTTGTGAGAAATTTAGGGGGAAATGAAGTCTACCCTTTTGGGGAAATAAAAGTACTATGGAGAAACTCTTGAGGAAATGAAATCTTTTTCCCCCCAGTCCAGTGTTTTTGTTTTTGTTTTTAATTGTCAAGGTAATATACAGAAGGGTTACAGTTGCATATGTAAGGTAATAAGTACATTTCTTGTCAAACTAGTTACCCATTCCCTCATTTTTCTCTTATTTTTCCCTCCCTCCACCCCTCCCTCCCAGGTACAGATCATTTCCAACATATTGTCTTGTGTATACTGCTCATCTTTGTCTCATCATTCTGTTGTTCCTATTCCCTTCCCCAATTCAAATAAATGTGTATACAATACCAGGGTACCAACATCAAATACAGTGACAACGGAAAATATACATAGGGGGAAGAACATACAAAAGAAACAAAAAATCACATCGTACATTAAAAACAGCAATAACAAAGAAAAACCTCTTGTCCATGTTTTGCTTAGTTTCATCTTATATGGTCATACATACACACCTATAGAGCTATTCTGCTTATCTGGTAAGATTATAATAGGTGTATACTAATTATTGCAAATAAGGAAAACCATGGGACCTATGTTTCTTTTGGTCTGGCTTACTTCACGTAATACGATTTTTTCCAAGTCTGAGGAAATGAAATTTTAGCAAGGCCCTCACTCCTTCATGGATGTACACTCGTTAACACTTATGGGTTCTTACAGAGTAAGGGCAAAAATAACTTGGGGAAAATAAACATTTAAAAACATTAGGAACAGCATAAAGACCTACTCAAAACAGGGACTGGCTTTTTCTAAGAGTACGTGCTAGAGGAAGCAAAATAACTTACCTCCAGCCCCATACAATATGGAAGTTCAAATAATAATATAATATGGAAGTTCAAATAATAAGAATCATAAGTGAAGGATAAGTACAGGAACAAGGAGCCTTAGTATGATCACAGATTATAAATTACTTTTCCATTTCAGAGTTTACAATAATACATCAAAGCTCACATACAATAACAGTGCTTATGATGGAAAACACACCAAGGCACAGAAACTATTTAAATAGAATGGGAATTTTAGGAACACAAGATAACAAGGAAGACACAAATGAGGCATTGGAGGAAATTGAAATCTTTGATACTCACAGGTAATATATTTTTTCACCCCTTTTCTTTTTTTCTTTTTTATTATTATTTTTTATTTATTTTTTATTATAAAAATACTGTACAGAAGTGTTACGATTACAGGGCAAGATAATGAGTACATTTCTTATCAAGCATTGTAGCCTCCTCCTTTGTTTCCCCTTCCCATCCCTTCCCATCCTCCCCCTGCTCCCCCACCCAATCTTCCCCGCCCCCCCCCCACCAAAGTTGTAAAGTTCGTTTTCGACATAACCACTTGTACTTCGCATTGTTGCAACGGGTCCAACTGTATCCTTATTTAAACGACTTGTTTTTCCCCTTCCCATCCACAAATTATAGCGACATCAAATACAGTGAAAGCAGGGGTTATACTGTGGGGGAGGGACATACAAAGCAACAAAGAAATAATCGTATAAATGCGTTAGAAACAATCCCATGAAAGAAAAAAAAAACATTTGAATACATATCTTAGGGTTTCTTTCCCTAACATCAACTTATCTGATCTTTACTGCTTGACTCAGACATATACTAGATATTGCAGATAAGGGAAACCATGGGACCTATGTTTCTTTGGGCCTGGCTTTCTTCACTTAATATAATTTTTTCCAAGCCTTTCCATTTCCTAACAAATGTGGCAATGTCATTCTTTCTGGAGGCATAGAATTCCATTGTGTATATATACCACATTTTCTTGATCCATTCATCTACTGAGGGGCATCTGGGTTGGTTCCATATCTTAGCTATGGTAAATAGTGCTGCAATAAACATAGTTGTGCTGGTAGCTTTAGTGTGGTCTTGTTTGTAAAGATTTGGGTAAATGCACAAAAGTGGGATTGCTGGGTCATAGGGAAGCTCTATGCGGAGTCTTTTGAGGAACCTCCATACTGCTTTCCAAAGTGGTTGAACAAGTTTACATTCCCACCAACAATGCATTAAGGTTCCTTTCTGTCCACATCCCCTCCTGCATCTGTTGTTATTAGAGTTCTTGATTTTTGCCATTCTAACTGGGGTGAGGTGGAATCTTAATGTTTTGATTTGCATTTCTTTCTTGGCTAGGGAGGTTGAGCATTTCTTCATGTGTCTATTGGACATCCTTCTTTCCTCTTCAGAGAAGTTTCTCTTTAAGTCTTTAGCCCACTTATTTATTGGGCAGTTGTTTCTTTGAGGATTTGTTGTTGGAGGATTTAATTATTTGAGTTCCAAATATATTTTAGATATGAGACCCATTGTATGGCTAGTGAAGATCTTCTCCCAATCCGTGGACTTTCTATTGATCTTTCTAGCTATGTCCTTTGCCATGCAGAAGCTCTGCAACTTCATGCAATACCATTTGTCCAACCTTTCTTTGATTTGTTGTGTTTCCATGTCTCTATTCAGAAAATTTTGGCCTGAGCCAAGGAGACCTAGGGTTTCTCCTATTCCATCCTGTAATATTTTCAGAGTGTCTGCTTTGATTCCGAGGTCTTTGATCCATTTGGAGTTGATTCTGGTGCAGGGTGATATATGATGATCTAGCTTTAGTTTTCTACAAGTAGTTAACCAATTTTGCCAGCACCATTTACTGAAGAGGCTGTCTTTCTTCCATTCTATTGTTTTAGCTCCCTTATCGAAGATTAGATGGCTATAGGTCTGTAGGTTCATTTCTGGGTTTTCAATTCTATTTCATTGGTCCTGAGGTATGTTCTTGTGCCAGTACCAAGCTGTTTTGATTACTATGGCTTTATAGTAGAGTTTGAAATTTGGCATTGATATTCCTCCAGCCGTGTTCTTTCCGTTGAGGAGCGTTTTTGCTATTCGGCGTCTTTTATTGTTCCATATGAATTTTTGGATTGCCTCTTCTATTTCCTTGAAGAATGAGGTTGGAATTTTGATAGGTATTGCATTGAATTTGTAGAGAACCTTGGGAAGTATTGCCATTTTCACAATGTTGATCTTTCCAATCCAGGAGCATGGGAGTTTTTGCCATTTTCTAAGTTCTGTTTTGATACCCTTTTTCAAGTTTTTTAAGTATTCATCATAGAGGTCCTTCTCTTCTTTGGTGAAGTTAATTCCTAGGTATTTTAGTGTTTGACCCACAGGTAATTTAATTTATTAAAACCAAAATCCTAGGCAGATTAATTTAAAACCATACACTTGAGACCTATTTTCTTCAGTTGCTGTAATTAAAGATATTACATAATGGATGTGAATAAAAAAAGTTACAAAGCATATTAAAGGTAAACATGAAATCCAGTCTGAAAATTCAAAGCAAATATTAGATCTCTATTTATATTATAGTACACTTTTGGGATTTATCTGGCAATGGAAGATAACACATTATGGATATGTCTAGGGCTCTAAAACAATCAAGTTGACACATGCAAAAACAGATATATAAACAAAAAGTACAAAAATTAGACTCTTAGGAAGAAAGGTGGAAGGTAAAAGGAATGGTAAATATGATGAAGATGGCCAATATTGTTTATGTATATGCAAATAGAAACTGTTGAAATTCTTTGAAAATGGGGAAGTTAGTAAGGGAAGGTGATAGAGGTTTTGAGGTTGATCAGGAAACCTTGTGTAAATGTGCAGTATTGTCATCATTAAGCCAGCTTTGCAGGACTAGTACATGCTAATTTTAAAAAAGAAGGAATAACAGTAAATACTAGAAATAAATAACACAGAATTGAAGAAAATACACAATGACTTGTCAATAGATTGGATAGGGGTAAGTCATTGAGCTGTCAAGTATACTAATAGAAACATAATAGATAGGTGACAAGAAAATAATCATGAGAAAAAAAACAAAAACTAAATAACTATGAGACAACTTCCCATTTTTGTTCACACAACATTTGTGTGCTCAGAATAACAAAAAAAATAAGTATGAGTGGAACAGATTTAATATTTCAAGTCATAATGCTGAAGAATTTTCCAGTCAGAAGAGATTCTAAACAACAGATTCAGGAAACAGTGAACATTAAGCACAAAAAAGGCAAACCAACAAACCAAAATGCTTACAAAGCAGGGAGAAACAAAAACAGTTCAAAGTAAACCAAAAACAACTTTATCTAGGCTGCTCATCTTAAAAACAGGAAGGTAAAATCTTTAAAAGAACTGTGGGAAATCAAAACAGCTTTCTTTTCTTTATTAAAAAAGTATTATTATATTGTAAAGATGCTGTACAGAGGGGTTACAGTTATATGAGTAAGGTAATGAGTACATTTCCTATTGAGGATTGTTACCCCCTCCTTTCTTTTCTTTTACTATCCCTTCCCTTCCCACCTCCCCCACTCTGGCCAAATTGTAAAGTTCATTTGCAACATAGTGTCTTCTAAGTCTCATTGTTACAATGGGTCAACCTGTATCCTTGTTTTAGCATTTTGTTATTTCCCTTCCACTTTCCAAATTAGAAAAATGTATATACAAGATGCAGGGCACCGGAATCAAATACAGTGGCAACAGGGGTTATAACCATAGGGGGAAGAACATACAAAAGAAACAAAAAAATCATATAGTACATTAAAAACAACAGCAACAAAGATAAAAACCTCTGTGTACATATTGTGGGGTTCATTTCACTTAGCATCATCTTATATTGTCATACTTACATAGCTTTTATCCTTTTCTGCTTTTCTGGTCGGATTTTCCTAGTCATATACTAGTTACTGCAAATAAAAGAAACCATGGGACCTATGTTTCTTTGAGTCTGGCTTACTTAATATAATTTTTTCTTGTGAGAAAGGATGCTTGGCAAAAAATGTGTGACATAAAATTCAAAAAGTACAGAAGCCTTCCCCCACGGTTTAACCCCTGCTTTCACGGTATTTGATGTCGGTATAATTTGTGGAGAGGAAGGGATAAAACAAATCGTTTAAATAGGGATACAGGTGGACCCATTGCAACAATGAGATGTACAAGTCGTTATTCGAAAAACGAATTTTACAACATTGTGGGGGAGGGGGGAAGGATTGGTGGGGGGACGTGGGGGGCTGTATGGGAAGGGATGGGAAGGGGAAACAAAGGAGGAGGCAACAAAGCTTGATAAGAAATGTACTCGTTTTCTTGCCCATGTAATTGTAACTCCTCTCTACGGCATTTTCACACACACACACAAAAAAACAGCTATGAAAAAGAAAAAAAAGACAACCACCTTCAAGTTTATACCTAAAGAAATTATTTTTCAGAAATTTAGATAAGTAAAACCTATCTAGATAAAGAAAAATATGGAAGGATTACATTGTCTGTGTGTCTGCTCTGTAAAATATAATTAAGCAATTCTTTAGTGGGAAGAACTTTTCCTTTTTCATTATATATGGTTCTATTGTATTTCCTCCCTTAATGATCAATTACACTTTTTCTTTAATTTTGGAATTTTGCTCCAGATATAGAAAAATGGAAAATGAATATAAATAATTATATTGAATGTGTGCAACAAAGAAAGTAGTCACAACCGTGACAGATATTAACAAGTACATCCATAGTCTCTTTGTATGTAGTCAACACTAAAAAGATGAGTTAAATGTAGAAAGCATTTAGAACTATAAAGGCATAAATAGACTGAAGGCAATGTTCCTCAATGATTAAAAAAAACTGCGGTGATAATTTAAACAAAAATCAAGCAGCATAAGATAACTAAATTCTATTTTTTTTGTCCAGCTAGAACACTGTTACAAAGTCATGCATTTTTAATATTTAATATGTTTAATGTTTAAATATGTATTTCAATCACCATGTTATCATATAGCATATTTTCTTACTTGTAAACACTTGGCTTTAATAGATTAATTCCTATTTTGGACAGAATTTTTGTTTGTATTCAGGGTCTTGCATTTGTTAGATACTCTACCATTATAGTTATATCCATAGACTTTTGTCTTTTTCTTTAACTATTTTTCAGATAGGGCCTATTGTTCATGCTGGGACCAGGATTAATCTTAAGTAACTGGGATACAGACATGAACTGCACAATCAGATTATTTGTTGATATTGAACCTTATTATATTTGTGACTGAGCTAGCCTTACTGTAATATGCCCCATCTGTGACTCTAAAATAGCTGAGATTACAGCCATGGGCCACCATGCCCAGTCAGATAATTTCTTACAAATTTCAAGAACAGGCAAATATTTCAAGATCATAATATGAATCAATATGCAAATGACTTTACTCTCAAGTGAATAATTCTTAGTCACTAGATATTTAAAATGCATAAAATAAACAATGTTAAAGCAAATTGTGTTGTAGCATAATACTAATATAAATTATGGCCTATAAAATAATTAATTTACCCCTGGTACATGACAACTGGTAAGACAACCCACTTACTTCTGTTGTCAGGTATATGTGATTTTGATTATGACCCTAAAGTCACAAAAATAATTATCTATTCCATAACTAGTGATTCATTTGTAAAATGCTAATCTAGTCTACTGGGTTTTGCAACTGTTGCTAAGTTTATTCAAAAGAGTTATCAAATTATAATTAAGTGAATGAGGGATCAGCTTGGCCTGTGTAAATATTGTAATTGGTTCATAAATATGTAATGCTACTAATTTATGTGCAGTCTCTGTTGGCTTTGAAATAAATATTGCTGTCTCTGTTGACCAGCTTATACATAAAATATTTTATTTTTCAATGATTTATTTTTAAAAAGAAATCAAAAGTTTATCTGAACTTTCTTTAAATGTAATGGCTAGAAAAATGCAATTTGATGAAAAATGTCAATGTCTTTTGCACATCACTCCTAATAATGTGATCTTTATTATATTTGGTGAGCAAGAACTATCAGAGCTCTCTCTGTAATGAACTAGCTATAGTCACAAGGAGTGGATTATGTCTACAATTCAGGTTATACCAGAAGGACATGACAGGATGTTTAAGGCCAGCTGGGACAAAATATTGCTGAGATCTCATCTTAAAAAATTAGAAAGGTGTATTGATTCAAGACAGCAATTTCATATATATCTGAGGCAGTTAGGAGGAGAATTCCAATTTGAGGCTGGCCTCACAAGCTAGCTAAAAAGTGACTAAAACACAAGAACATTTATAGTGTTGTTCAAGTGGTGGGCACCTGCCTACCAAACATAATGATACACCCCAGTACCACTAAAATAAATACCCAATTGTATGGTAAGTTGTGATTACTGTGTATTAATTCTCTGTGTTTACATGAATTTATAAAACCCTTCACAAAAAACTTGTTTACCATCATTTAGAAAGATGCTTTTAATCTTAAGTAAAAGACCATATAAAATATATAAAATAGTGTTTCATGTTCACCATTTTTCTTCATTTTGATCGCTACTAAAGCTAAAATGTGATTCTTAAATTTTGAACTTTCCAATTTTTCTAAAAGGACTTTAACAAAAATTAATTTTCAGCTAGAAAAATTAACAGTAAAATGTTATCTCATATATTTTAATCACCATTTCTGCTGATTTCTAGGAAGTATTTTAACTTTCTAAAAGTGAATTCAGTTTTTATTATCTTTAATAAGTGTACAACGGAGTACCAATTCAAAGTGTCAATTTATGAGTAGAATGAATTTCTGAAAAATCACCACATGAAAATAGTACAGTATTTTCTTCCATAATGCCATTGGATAGTTTATAAAATTAATTCTATAGATGATACTAATTTTAATTAATTTTTTTACTCGCACTAAATTTATTTATTGGTCTTCATCAATTTTACTCATCCATTTTCCTCAACAGAATAATAAATAATTTAGTGCAAAACTGAATTATTTTTATTTTAAATTTTGGTTGGAAAAGGTGGATAAAGATATCTTAAACGTATACATTAAATGTATGAGGTGAAAGAACTTCATTAGGCTTGAAGTTAAATTTTCTTTAGGATAAATATCTTGGCATTTTAGAAGAAGTGATTTTTATCCAGGAATCTTCTAACATTCAATACTCCACTTATAAATTATTCATTCATTTGCAGATTTCATTTATGTCAAATCTTGTTAGAACAGTTAATTTTACATGAAAGTTATCCTCAGAGGAAGCCCTTAACAATTGGACATTAGCATTTTTTAGTAAGTCAGCATTTTTAGTGTAACAAGATTCCTGCCGTTTTCTGAGTAATAGTATTTGCATAATTTAATCATTGCATAGTTTAGCATAGGTCTGAGGATGTCATTTTCTTGGGTCATAAATTAAAATTTTGTGCATAGAAAGTTATTCACTGATAAGAGATTATAGAATAGGAAATTTTAGAACTCAAATGACTTTATTCAAAAATTAATAAAAGTAAAATATATCTTTTCTAAGCTGTTGCTCTGTAATCAAAACATACCCATGAGCCATGGGAAGTGCAAATATTATCTTCTGTATATCTATGCAAACATCACAAACTGCTAAAAATTGTTGACTCTACTGGCACTTTTATGGGCAATTTTTCTAGATTAGTATCTCTACTTATCACGTGTCAATATTTTATCATAAATTTCACGTCTATGTCATTAGAAATATAAATATTTTCAGTATTTTATATTTGTCATCCAAAAGTATCACGGACCTGATATTTTCCTTTGATTTCTTAAAACAACAACAATAACAACAACAAGAACAAAACATGATTAGGAGGTTTGTGGTTGAGTACTAAGGACTTTTTCCAAATAGGACTCTTAGCTTGATTCTTCTCAGTGAATCAAAAAAAAATCTGTCTCTCCATCATGAATGTTTGAAATTAGATGAAAATTTAGGTTTGAACAGGGTGTCCTCAGTATTTTCCTTTTTTGGATTAACAGTAAACAGTTTGTGAACTGTTTACTGTTTCTGAACTTCCTCTCAT
Source organism: Dipodomys merriami (assembly GCF_024711535.1). Classification (NCBI taxonomy): domain Eukaryota; kingdom Metazoa; phylum Chordata; class Mammalia; order Rodentia; family Heteromyidae; genus Dipodomys; species Dipodomys merriami. The sequence goes on from NW_027202270.1 coordinate 107,518,249, forward strand.
ACAGCCTTTACAGAGTCTAGATTTGAAGATGCAAGTAAAGCAAAAGCTCTTGTTCATCTAGCTAGACTGGTACAAATCAATATCCTTTGAAATTGAAATGCTTTTATCATAAAAATGAATAATAAGATAAAAACATGTAGACTTCATTTGGGGTTCAGATAGCTAGATAATGCAATACATTTACCTTATTGAGAATGTATTATGGGGCTGGGAAGGTGGCTCAGTGGTAGAGCGCTTGCCTTGCATGCATGAGGTCCTGGGTTCGATTCCTCAGCACCACATAAGAAAAAAAAAAAAGCTGGAAGTGGCGCTGTGGCTCAAGTGGTAGAGCGATAGCCTTGAGCTGAAGAGCTGAGGGACAGTGCCCAGGCCCGAGTTCAGGCCCCACGGCAGGGCCCCCCCTTCCCAAAAAAAGAGAGAGAATGTATTACATAGGATTTGGAGCAATAATAAACTTTTAAAAAGTCAGAAGCAAAAAGATAAAATTCCTATGTGCACATCACACAGCCTGGCTGATGCAGAAAAGACCTCACTGAGTCCCTGTTATCATTAATTGTGTTTAAAGCATTGTGTGTACCACTATTCCTCTGCCATTAGTTTTGAGAGGATATGTCTCCCAAGAGCAACTCATGCCCCAAATCCAAGGTAAATGGTGGTAGGTTTAATTAAGTGGCAAAGTGAAATTTGAGATTTGTTGTAAGGAAACTTGTCTTTAGCATTGGTTAGGAGCAAGTGTTCTATGCATTCTGAGTGCTCGTTCCTATATGTCTCTCACTGGGAGTTGGAACTACGTTCCAGTGATACGAAGAGTATTCTATTTCATTTGGTCAAAAGAGAGTTGCATTGCTTACAGTAGGTTACACTAGTAACTTAGTACCCATCAAGACACTGCTTTTATGAAAGATTGAACATGGGCCTTTGGAGAACTGCACTGCAAGCTTGGCCACAGCCCCCCTCCCCACAAATTCACACTTCACTCTTACTAAGAAATACCTCTTTTTTTTTTTTTTTTTTTTTTTTTTTCGGTCGTGGGGCTTGAACTCTGGGCCTGGGCGCTGTCCCTCAGCTCTTCAGCTCAAGGCGAGCGCTCTACCACTTCAGCTACAGCGCCACTTCCGGTTTTCTGGTGGTTTATTGGAGATAGGAGTCTCAAGGTCTCTCCTGCCCGGGCTGGCTTTGAACTGCGATCCTCACATCTCAGCCTCCCGAGTAGCTAGGATTACAGGCGTGAACCACCAGCGCCCGGCTAAGAAATACCTCTTTTTTATTAGTGATAATTCACTAATAAAGTGATGTGATATTTTCTAAATGCCAGTATAAAAAGGACTCTCCAGAATCCCACATGTATAATATAATTAAATCTATATTACTTACTCTATTTTTTATTGCAATCACTTCATATTCATATTTATCTATTTGAGCAAATAATCTGATTATATTATTTTACTTCGTGTATGTGGGTCAAACTATTCTCAAGTTTTTAATCTCAGAACTTGAATTATATTAAAACATTATAATACAGAGCATTGAGACTATATTTACAACATTTTAAACTGTTGATTTGCAGCTTAATCATGAAGTTTCTTTCCTCAAAGATATACAACACATGCTTGTACCTCACAAAATTTCATTGTTTATTGCTATTTATGTTACTAAAGGAAAATTGTCTCTCAAATCCTGTCTCCGAACCATTGTTTTAAAAAACCAAGGCACTCCCTATAAGCAAAGGGTTAACAAGTAAAAATTTATGTCATGAAAATTCAGAGAATTTCTCTGAATAATAGAGGCAATTACATTATGAAAACTCTATAATGATTTTCATCATAAACAGATCATTATCTTTCATTATGTTCATCAGTAATATTTTCTCCTCTAACAGCTGCGTAACAAATGTCAGTTGCATGTTATAGATGACCATACACAATATTCATTTTTCAAAAAATTTCTAGCAAACTTGTTGGTGAGAAGATGCAATAATTCTTAAGAAGGCATGGTTGAACACTTTGGAAATAATATTTGTGAGAATGTGTTGAAATTAAGACTAATTAGTTTTAGAGCATGGAACATATATACTTTTTTCTTTTTTGTTTAGGAAAAATTGAGGATTGCTTTAATAGTAAAGGTTTTTTTACTAGCTTAGTGGTCATTTAAATAATCATGATTTTCAAAGTTAGCAAAGAGAAAGTTAATTAGTTTATGAATCCTCTCCATGAAGTATTGAGATTTCTATACACTTATTAATTTATTATCCATAAGTATCAAAAAGCTTATAATAATTACATGTATAGGTCTGATAAAGAAATTGGTGAAGAAAATTTATTGTCTTTTTAAACACAAAATGATTTCCTCTTTAAAGTTTCAATGGAATAAGCTGTGAAGTTTCATCTTGCTAAGGGAAACCATGCAGCTTATTTCTCCCTGGGTCATACTTGCTTTGCTTAATTTAATTTAATTTACTCCAAGTCTTTCCATTTCCTTATGAATAGGATGATGTCAGTGCTTCTGATGGAAGTATAGAACTCCATTGTGCATGTATTCCACAACTTCTTGATCCATTCATCTACTGAGGAGCATTTGGGTTGATTCCCTATCTTCCCTATGGTAAATAATGCTGCAATGAACATAGGTATGATAGTAGCTTTAATGTGATCTTGTTTGTGGTCATTTGGGTAAATACCCAGGAGTGAAACTGCTGGTTATTTTTAACTTGGAAAAACAAGTGACTAGCAGAAAAAGGAGATAATGTATAAACAAAGAATGTGGAGCATTATATTATATAGTCTTTACTTTGTGAGTAAACTATTCAGAAGCAGAAATTATTTTCTGCTTCAATTCCTTGAACCCAGGCCTTCCTAGACAAGAACTCCTACTTCAAATTTTAGTAAGGGAGTAAATGACATATCATATCTCACATACTTTTAATTGAATTAATGACATCCAGCTTTAATGTATTTTTTCTATGAGTATGGAACTAATATCTCAACATGAAATATATCAATATATCTGTTTGAAAAACCAATATAAATACACTTTTTTTTGTCGTTTATGGGCCTGAACTCTGGGCCCAGGCACTGTTCCTGAGCTCTTCAGCTCAAGGCTAACACTCCACCACTTGAGCCATAGCACCAGTTCCGGCTTTTTCTGCTTATGTGGTGCTAAGGAATCGAACCCAGGCCCTCGTGTGTGCAAGGCAAGCACTCTACCACTGAGTCACCTTCCCATCCTTAATATACTCTTAAAAGAATAAGTACAACTCATGTATATTCTTTACCTGAGTGCTAGGTCATCTCTGTATTTTATAAAGCTCCTCTTACTGTAATTACATACGTTTAGTTTTTGAAATGTAATTTTTAGATTAGTTGGCAGCTCATGTTACCACTGTAAAAAAAAAGTTTGAGTAGAGATGAATGATCTCCATGGAACATCATTTGACTCAAATCAACAAGAGTGTCATCTGCTTCTGCTGATGAATGCTGAATTCTAAAGCTTGCTCTTGAGGCACCTTTGAGATGATATAATTTTGATATTTTAAAATCTGATTTAAGAAGGAATAGTTCAAAGGTGAATTATTTTGAGAACTGCATAGGAGTGTTGAATTTAATGATGTACAAATTAATAATTACTGGCATTTCAGATCAATAAACTTTGTTTACCTTAAATGGAATAACCATGTACCTTACTTTCTGAGGCTCTTATCCATGTTTTTTCTCCTTTAGGCAATCCTAAATATAGTCTAATGAGATTAGCATCTATGTCTGCAGACTGTAGAATGGAAGGTCAGTCAACTATTGATCATCTGTACAATACTGATGTCATACAATTATAATGGAACTGAAAAATTATTAATGCATAGGATTTTATTGAAAAGGTGATGAGCAGGGAAGTTACAGCAACATATGTAAGGCAATGAGTACATTTGTTTTTAGTCATTGTTACCCCATCTTTATTATCTCCCTCTTGCCCTCCTTATTCCCCTCCCTCCATGTTGTAATATTCATATCCAACAGTGTCAAGTGAGTATTAATGTTGCTTTGCTTTATCCATTGTCTTGATTTTTCTGTGTTTCTCTTTCCTTTTCACATATTGCATAATCTCATATATGAAACATGAGTTACAAAAAACTAAGAGAAACTAAAAAAAATGAAACAATAGAAAATAAGTAGGACAAACTACATAAAGGGTCTAACAAGAACTTGTTTCCATATATTGGAGTTCATGTTATTATGCTTCATTATATATGGCCCTATGTATTAAGCAGTTGGGTTATTCATGCAACCAACTTTTCTTTGTGTCTGGCTTACTTCAGTTCATATAATTTTTTCCAAGTCTTTCCATTTCCTAATAAATGGAATAATGTTATTCTTTCTGATGAAAGAATAGAATTCTATTGTGTCTATGTACCACATTTTCTTGATGTATTTTAGCTACTGAAGGTCATCTGGGTTGGTTTCATAACTTGTTCACTCTGGAAAGCAGTGTGGAGGTTCTTCTAAAGACTACGACCTAGCAATCCCACTTCTGGGAATTTACCCAAAAGACCAAAAAATAAGGCCATACTAAATCTACCAGCATGACAGTGTTCATTGAGGTATTATTTACTATAGCTAAGGTATGGAACTAACCTAAATGCACAGTTCTTTTTTTTAAATACATTTTTTCTGTTTCAATGTTTAGATACACAAATCTTCACCACTGTGTTATAATGAGCTATATTTCTAACAGTGGTTCATGTCTGTTATCCTAGCTACTCAAGAGGCTGAAACATGGGGTATCATAGTGAGAAACCAGACCCAGGAGAAAAGTTTGAGACTCCATATCAAATGAGTCAGCCAAAGACCAGACTGGTGACATGGCTCAAGTGTAATAGCAACTGCCTTGCCGCACACAGGTGGCTTATGACTGTAATCCAAGTTACTAAGAAGGCTGAGATCTGAGTATCGTGATTCAAAGCCAGCCCAGGCAGGACAGTCTGTGAGACCCTTACCTCCAATAAACTATCAGAAAATCGGAAGGGTTCAAGTGGTAGAGCGCTCATCTTGAACTGAAGAGTTGGGGGACAACATTCAGGCCTACCAGAGACCAAAAAAAAAAAAAAAAAAAGGGCTAACAGCTATGAGTAACAAACCAAAACCACAACCAAAATCAAAACCTGAGCAAGAGCCCCAACACTCTAAGTTTAAGCCCCTAAATAATAAATAAATGAATAAAATTAGGAAGAGTATTTTGTAGGGCAGAATGCTGTACAGATGGATTGTAAAGGATCTGTAATCAATACTGTAGAGCCTACATATGTGACAAGCTGTACCTTCTAAGGGTGTGCAAGTACCCACAGTAACCTTCACACAATGACAGATTATTTTTGTGTTTCTCACATCCTGTCCATAAGGGCCATCTAGCTATGTTACAAAATCCTAGTGCCAAAACAGCTTCTGTCAGAATTTTACCCTAAAAATAATTCTGAAGCATTCATAAGTACTTAGTATATGTGATATTTAAAATCATATCCAGCTCTGCTAATGGGCAAATATGACTTAATATCTGCTTAATAGAAAATTAATTCTGGAGTCACCTTGCTTTAATTTAAGTCTTTGAACCATTTCTTTTCATTCTGGAAACATTTTCTCAGTTTATATTATCAATGATGACAATAATGATGATATATGTCTTATGATATTGGTCTAAATATTACATAAAATATTTATAATAAGTGCTTAACATTCCATCTGTCCTTCAGAAAACACATATCCTCTTTCTTCGGAACTTTTTTCATATTTTATTTTCAGTTTATGCAATCAGCTTTAGAATGGGTCTTATCAAAATAATTGTTAACAAAAGTAAATACTAATTTTCTGCAACTAAATTAGTGTTCCCAAAAGCAAATAGACATGACATTTGGATTTTCCTTTCCTTAATGTTTGTTCTATAGCTTTCTTGTAATAACATGAATGGAGGAAAACATCACTTTTATATTATTGTTTCTGTCTCATGAACTACTGACTTTTGGAAAATAGAAAAATAATGTGGTACGGAATAGAAGATTTTCTAGCAATTTAATTTACTGAGGCAGTTGCCTTATTTGATAAGCACATATTTATTTCCTGTTTGCAGATTTTTCAGGGCAGTTCTGCAAAAAGCTTATATCAGATATTTCAACAGTGTAATTGGGTTTAGGCAAGTACATCAAATCTCATTTGACTATTTTCCCCTTACATGTATTCATTAACTTAACTCTTAAAGGAAAATGCTTAATTCAATCCACAGTAAATGTCAATATTTTGGTTACTAGACCTAATTAAGACTCTGAAATTCCCAAAATTTCTAATAACTATGTTCTTAAGCTCAGAGCAAACACAAAAGTTAACGTTACTTCAGTTAGAAATGTTTTAATATATTGTAACCTTTAATCTCAGCAACATTATTGAGCGGTAAAACAATGAATTATGAAAAAGAAATTTAGGACATAACCTAACTTCCTTAATGTCTGCTCTAGAAAATATAAGTAATATTTTATAAAATTTGTCTTAAAACACCAAGACTGAACTAAAATATTATATTTCTATGAATAAATAAATTAATTTCAAACAGAAGTATAAGACTAATGATGACAACTTTCAAATATTTGTAATTCTGTTTATTCCACAAATTTTTGAGTATTAAGTTCAGATAGGTCTTCTTCTGAACTTTATGAAATATCTAATTTACTAATATTATGTTTAGAATAAACAAAATAGTTTAAGAAATTAAAAAAGAGTATTAGTAATAATTCTTTCACCCTTTTATTTATCTGTTTCATTACAAAGAAATGTTGAAAATGCTTTGGATGATTCAGTCAATGATAGAAGAATCAAGTTTTAATTGCTGTGCATTTTCTCACTAAACCAAGATTGAAAATTTTATTACAATGGAAGCAATGGAGGTGATCAAATAATTTTTCCTATTTTTTGCTGTGTTTAGATTAAAATTAGACAAATAATAATTTTTGAATAAGTATATCCAATTTTAGTGTATTTCATACTTTATATTACTTTGATACTTATCACTGAAATTTTGAATGGGAATAATACTTTTCAAAAGTCTCTAATTAGAGACTCAGTATATTAAAAACTAGTGGCAATTATAAATGACTTTTTTTTTTTCTGTTGCGGGGATGGAACTCTGGGCTCCGTCCCTGAGCTCTTCAGCTCCAGGCAAGAGCTCTACCACTTGAGCTACAGCCACTTCCGGTTTTCTGGTGGTTTGTTGGAGATAGGAATCTCAAGGTCTCATGGTCTCTCCTGCCTGAGCTGGCTTTGAACGGCGATCCTCAGATCTCAGCCTCCTGAGTAGCTAGGATTACAGGCATGAGCCACCAGAGCCCGGCTAAATGACTTTTTTTTCTGTTGCAGGGATGGAACTCGGGGCTCTGTCCCTGAGCTCTTCAGATCCAGGCAAGAGCTATACCACTTGAGCTACAGCGCAACTTTCAGTTTTTTCTAGTGGTTTTTTTGGGGATAAGAGTCTCATGGACTTTTCTGCCTAGGCTGGCTTTGTACTTCAGTCCTCAGATATCAGACTCCTGAGTAGCTAGGATTATAGGCATGAGCCACTGCTGCCCAGCTGAATGAATTGTTAATAAGTAAGTAATATCTACTCAAATATAAGAATCGGAGGCTAAAAGGAAAAATAGGGAAAATATAAAATAAATTTTAAGAGTATGGGTTGAGACATTAAAACATTAAAAATTTTCTCAAACATAAACTTACTGAGGATGGCAGTAAGTAGGAAAAATGGTTAGTGCCATGATAAATAGTTATGATATGTGTAGAAAATGGGATTGCATGAAATTGCAGAGCTTCTGCATGGCAAAGGACATAGCTCGCAAGATCAATAGAAAGCCCACAGATTGGGTGAAGATCTTCACTAGCCATACAACAGACAAGGGTCTCATATCTAAAATATACATGGAACTTAAAAAATTAAATCCTCCTAAAAAAATCTTCAAAGAAACAACTGCCCAATAAATAAGTGGGCTAAAGACTTAAAGAGAAACTTCTCTGAAGAGGAAAGAAGGATGGTCAATAGACACATGAAGAAATGCTCAACCTCTTTAGCCATAAAAGAAAGGCAAATCAAAACAACATTGAGATACCACCTCACCCCAGTTAGAACGGCTATAATCAAGAAATCTAATAATAACGGATGTTGGAGGGGATGTGGGCAGAAGGGAACCTTACTACATTGTTGGTGGGAGTGTAAACTTGTTGAACTACTTTGGAAAGCAGTATGGAGGTTCCTCAAAAGACTCCACATAGAGCTCCCCTATGACCTAGCAATCCCACTTTTGGGCATTTACCCAAATGTTTACAAACAAGACCACACTAAAGCTCCCAGCACGACTATGTTTATTGCAGCATTATTTAGCATAGCTAAGATATGGAACCAACCCAGATGCCCCTCGGTAGATGAATGGATCAAGAAAATGTAGTATATATACACAATGGAAGTCTATGCCTCCATCAGAAAGAATTACATTGCCTAATTTGTTAGGAAACGGAAGGACTAGGAAAAAAATATATTAAGTGAAGTAAGCCAGGCCCAAAGAAACATAGGTCCCATGGTTTCCCTTATTTGCAATAACTAGTAGATGTCTGAGTCAAGCAGAAAAGGTCAGATAAGTTGATGTTAGGCGAAATGAACCCCAAGATAAATGTTCAAATGCTTTTTTTTTGTTTTTTTTTTCTTTCATGCAACTGTTTCTAACATATTTATAAGATGATTTCTTTGTTGCTTTGTATGTCCCTCCCCCACAGTATAACCTATACTTTCACTGTATTTGATGTTGATATAATTTGTGGAGGGGAAGGGCAAAAACAAATGGTTTAACTAGGGGTACAGGTGGACCCATTGCAACAATGAGATGTACAAGTCATTTTGTCGAAAAACGAACTTTACAACTTTGTTGGGGGGTGGGGGAGGATCGGGTGGGGTGGAGTTTGGGAAGGGGAAACAAAGAGGAGGCAACAATGCTTGATAAGAAATGTACTGGTTATCTTGTCCATGTAATTGCAACTCGTCTGTACGGGATTCTCACATTTAAAAGAAAAATTAAAAAAAGTCCTTTGTACTCTAAAGATGATCAAAAAAGCATTGAATTAAAAAAATATAGACAGAGAAATCAAGCTAACTTTAACTTAATTGAAACAGGGAGAAGTTAGCCTTTAAAACTACTACCAGTAGTAGATGAGCTACCTTAAAAAGATAAAATATTTAATTATCTAAGATGATGCAAATTCTTTTTTTAAATTTTTATTTATTTTTTATTGTGAAAATACTGTACAGAGGGGTTACAATTAGATGGGCAAGATAATGAGTACATTGCGTATCAAACATTGTAGCCTCCTCCTTTGTTTACCCTTCCCATCCCATCCCAGCCTCCCCCTGCTTCCCCACCCACACTTCTCCCCACCCCACCAAAGTTGTAAAGTTTGTTTTCGACATGACAACTTGTACTTCTCATTGCTACAACGGGTCCACGTGTATCCTTATTTAAACGATTTGTTTTTCTCCTTTCCTTCCACAAATTATACCGACATCAAATACAGTGAAAGCAGGGGTTACACTGTGGGAGAGGGACATACAAAGCAACAAAGAAATAATCTTATAAATGCATTAGAAACAAATGCATGAAAGAAAAAAAAACATTTGAATATATATCTTAGGGTTCATTTTCCTAACATCACCTTATCTGACCTTTTCTGCTTCACTCATACATATACTAGATATTGCAATAAGGGAAACCATGGGACCTATGTTTCTTTGGGCTTGGCTTACTTCACTTAATATAATTTTTCCAAGTCTTTCCATTTCCTAACAAAAATCTGCATGGCAAAGGACATAGCTAGCAAGATCAATAGAAAGCCCATGGATTGGGAGAAGATCTTCACTAGCCATACAATGGACAAGGGTCTTATATCTAAAATATACTTGCAACTCAAAAAATTAAATCCCCCAACAACAAATCCTCAAAGAAACAACTGCCCAATAAATAAGTGGGCTAAAGACTTAAAGAGAAACTTCTCTGAAGAGGAAAGAAGGATGTCCAATAGACACATGAAGAAATGTTCAACCTCCCTAGCCAAGAAAGAAATGCAAATCAAAACATTAAGATTCCACCTCACCCCAGTTAGAATGGCAAAAATCAAGAACTCTAATAACAAGAGATGCTGGAGGTGATGGACAGAAAGGAACCTTACTGCATTGTTGGTGGGAGTGTAAACTTGTTCAACCACTTTGGAAAGTAGTATGGAGGTTCCTCAAAAGACTCCACATAGAGCTCCCCTATGACCCAGCAATCCCACTTTTGGGCATTTACCCAAATGTTTACAAACAAGACCACACTAAAGCTCCCAGCACAACTATGTTTATTGCAGCATTATTTACCATAGCTAAGATATGGAACCAACCCTAATGCCCCTCAGTAGATGAATGGATCAAGAAAATGTGGTACATATACACAATGGAATTCTATGCCTCCATCAGAAAGATGATGCAAATTCTTGATGTGAATATTCATTATTATATTATATCTACAAGCAGAAAAAAGTAAAACTCTGTATTTCATAATAATTTGAAAAAATGTTAAAAATTTCAGGAAAACTTAAGTAAAAATTAAAAAACTACATAATTTTTCTGTTTTAAAATCCCAGAAACATTAACCAAATACATGTTTTTCACAAAAAAGCACAACTTACTCAGGAGTATAAATGAATACACAAAGCATTTCAAAGGAGAAATTGTAGAAATTAGATTAAGTGAAATATATACATATATATGTATATGCATATATTTGTAACCCCAAAATAACTAACATGCCATAAATTGAAAGTGACAAACACAGTTCTAGAAAACATAAAATTCAACCAGAACCATAGCAAAACTTAAGATATATTTAATTTGAAGGTAGTAATTGGTATGCAGCAAAACTTAGAGACTGTACCTAAGCATATTTATAAAGGAAAACGCATGCCTATAAATACATATAACAGAGAAAGTCACATAAGTTAATGAGCTAAAGAGTTGTCTTTAGTGGCTCAAGTGGTAGAGCGCTTGCCTGGAGCTGAAGAGCTCAAGGACAGCGCCTAGGCACAGAGTTCAAGCCCCATGACCTACAAAAACAAGAACAAAAAAAGAGTTGTCTTTAGCACACAGAAACCTAACAATAAGTGTATATCTAGAAACAAGGAATTTCAAACAACATGTGATTGAGTACATCAGCTGGAATAATATTTTATGTGGAAATGGATCTGTTAAAATTTTAGATAAGAGGATAACAAGATGAACCGATATAAAGCAAATGACATGAACATGATAAGGTATGAGGTATTAAAATAATTAAATCATATTTGAATTTTCAGATTAAAAAACATAAGTTAAAGCACTACTGACAAACTTTACTACTGCAAATTTAAACAATAACATGAGATGGATCAATATTAGAAGAAATATAAAAATACTTTTACAAATTTCACTGAGGAACTTTGATATTATGGTTTGTTAATTGTAATTTAATTAATTTCATTTTCTAACTAATTGTATAAGATGCCTTATTGTGACAGTTCTTTTCATTTTCTAATACATTTTTAACCTGAGTCCAATTCTGCACACAGCCTTGGCTGTAAAGCACATGTGCTGCTTACATCTATGCGATGTGTGCTTGTGATTTGCCTTGTATGTCATCTATGTGAGGTGTCTCTTTCTGCCACACATCCTCTGATCACACATTCGTTTTTACCCCTGAATGCAGTGGCAAGTTCCATGTTGGATTCCAATGAATTTGAATCTACAAGTTCTCATTTCCATTACACTTTCATTTTCCCCTGAGACATCTCTGCCAGCAGCTATCAATCTCAGACTTGCTCAGGCTGCACAAGATGAAATTCAGATAATGTGAGGTCATAAGACCCCAGGGAAAACCCTCAAGTAGTTGGAGGTTAAAGGACTACACAGATGGATAAAGGATGATAAACATCCTTTAAGTAGAGAAAAATGGCAGGCATCTGGTCACTCCTTGGGAGTCCCGAGCACAGTGTTGCCCAGAGTAGTAATCTTGGCAATATAATGTGATTGTCTTTTTGGCCTATTTACATCTTTACATGAATTAAGCTTGTATCAGTCAGTTCTTGGAATTTATTTTGCATTTGTAGACACCTAAGGCAATATTGCAATCTAGATTATTTTTCTTTCTTGAATAAATACTTCAGATAGACAGTAGATGCTCAGCTAGCTGTAGGACAAGATTACAGGGTCTGCCTCCTCTGTGTACACAAGTGCAAGGTGGCCCATATGGCTTCTTTTATGTAAAAACATTCTTTTGAAAGTGAACTACATGTAAAGCTACCTCAAATTTTTTTCTAAGGCAAATTATCCTTATAAACAAACCAAATTTGATTGTGATTAAATATGCATAGCATATTTTGGCTCGATGTATAGGGCTAGTACAGAATGATTTAAAATTCTTTAAATTTTTTTAAATTTAAAATTAATTAACACTATGTTACATTTAAACTGCCCAAAGAGCTTGGTAAAACTAAAAAAAAGGTTTTGTTGATTTGAAATATAAGCCACTTAAGAACTTGTAGTCAATGTCTTCTCAACTGCTGTGAAAGGAGAAAGACTAAGATATGATGTCCAGGTTTTGAGAACACTTGTATGAACTTTGCCCTATCTATTCGTCATTTTTCTAGCTTTAACTAAAACACTTATCCCTGACAATAAATGATAAAGTAATTTATCAAAAGAAGACCAACTAGTTAAAGTTACACCCATATTTGGATACTTTAACAAAAAAGTAATATCAAACCAAGTATATTGACTTCTATTAAGAAATTTAGCAAGAAATTTCATCTAACTGGACTTCATAGAGTCAAATAATTGGTCAATGTGTTGGGTATGATATGGTCAGTATAAAATTGCAAGAACATTTTAATATGATAAACATGAGGACTGGAGTTCTTTTCAATTAGAAATATTTGTGGTATCTTTAAGTAGTTACACAAAGGAGTTTGAATATAGTGTCTTGATCAGTGTGATCAATATCACCCCTTTCAGCATTCTCACCTATACCTTCCAATCTACCCCATCCTTTTCTTCTTAATTTTGTAAGGTATGCATTGAAGTTTTGGCTGCATTTCTTGTCCCCCAGTCTTCTCCTGATTTGTCCTCAAATATCTTCCAATATTTTTGGTAAATTAACAAATACATTAGCTTTTCTAATATGTGCAAGATTTTCTATTCCTTTTACAAAGTGAGTTTAGAAAATAAATAAAAGAACAAGAAAGAGAGGACACAAATCAAGATCCATTGTAAAAATCAGGCATAAACACAGGAATAACAGAAAATTTAAAGCACTAAAGAAATTAAAATGGGACATAGTATATAAATATAGTATTTCACAATGTTAAATTAATTACACTTGCTTTGGGCATTTTTGATTCAGCAGTATTTTATGCCTCATAAATGAGACCCATAAACTAATTTCTACTCCAAAAAAAGAAACTGTGATGCAATAAGTGGGAATTAAAGAACATTAACCATGTGACAAGTTTCTGTTTCTGGATGGTAATGATGATAATCTTATCCTTTATCAACGGCCTAGTATGTGAAAGATACATCAAATGCAGTATCCACTACCTTCAGTGAATTCTCATCATATCCTCTTCCCCCTCATTTCACATTGAGGCAAGTTAAGTCCTGTGCTTATCTCATTCGTGTGTCTTCTTTCAAAACAAAACAACAAACAAAACAACTCCAAAGGAATCAAAGAAAAAGACAGAAAAAAAATGGTTTTCCCATTCACTATTAGGTAATGAGTGATACATTAGATAATGAAGGAAGAATTCTGCATGTAAAGTTTATTTCATAATTTCATATTTAACACCTCTCTCAATTTATCTTTTTCATCCCTGTACTTATTCTCTTGTCCTTGGCAATCCCGACTTGATCTTGCTAACTCTGCTCTGAGAGAAGTGACAGCAGGTCATGGTTATAAGCCTTTGTTTCTGTCACCTTCACTCTCATGTCTTAAGTATTGACAGCTTGTTTGCAATACAAGCATCAGCATCCTGAGTGACACTTCTGTAATTGCTTATACTACATTTTTAAAAAAAAGGTCTTGATTTATGGGAAAATGCAGTGATTATCTACTTGTCCTCTACCTGAGCTAACTCTTCTGTAAGAGTCTCAGTCAATTCAATGTCAGGTGCCATATTTGCATGTAAATGACCTACATAGAATCTAGACAGTAAAGGAAAAGTTGCAGAGTAAAATATTTCTAATGAGCAAGTACATTAAAAGAGAACTGTGGTGTAATACTACTAATACTTGACATTCAAAGGAGTGTTTTGCAACAGATCAAGATTAAAAAATTCACAGTCCTCTTGAGAAAAATTTTACTAACTTGTATTGTTTTCGATCACACAGTCCTGGAACACAAACACATTCCTAAGTATTTTCTGTCAGTATCCTAAATTATTATATCCTAAATAAATTATTGTATCCTAAATAAATAGAACAACAATTATTTGAAGTATCCTTACTGATTATATCTATATTTATATTCTTTTTTATGTAACCATGCAGCTTTTCTTTTCCATGCTACAGAAAAACAGTACAACTTACACCACTCAGTGACATATAGCATTATGTAAAAAATTTCACAAAAAATATTTCCTTCCTCAAAAATCAAAATAATTAGATCATCCACAGGCATTTCCACAAAGTATCTCTGATTAAATGGTTGATTTTTATTCAAGTATCCATAGCTCATAAGAGATCAACTCACCTAATTTTTCTGAATCTTATTTTTATAGTAACAAATACGTGTAATCTTTGTGATTTTTCAAACTTTTCAAAAAATTTTTCCTCATACAGACTCTGTCATTACCTTCCCATTACTGCTGTGATTCTTTGTCATTATTTGGCTTTCCCATCAGGATATTTGTGTGTGTGTGTGTGTGTGTGTGTGTGTGTGTGTGTGTGTGTGTGTGTGTGTGTGTGTGTGTGTGTGTGTGTGTGTATGTTTACATTTTTATTGTCAAGGTGATGTACAGAGGGGTTACAGTTACATAAGTAAGGTAGTGATTACATTTCTTTTTTTTAATTGTGAAAATACCATACAGAGGGGTTACAATTACAAGGGCAAAATAATGAGTACATTTCTTATCAAGCATTGTTGACTTTTCCTTTGTTTCCCCTTCCCATCCCTTCCTATCTCCTGCCCCCGCCACTTCCCGCAGCCAAAGTTGTAAAGTTCATTTTGCGACATAACATCTTGTACATCTCATTGTTGCAATGGGTCCACCTGTATCCCTATCTAAACAATTTGTTTTTGCCCTTTCCCTCCACAAATTATACCAATATCAAACACAGTGAAAGCAGGGGTTATACTGTGGGGGAGGGACATACAAAGCAACAAAGAAATCATCTTATAAATATGTTAGAAACAATTGCATGAAAGAAAAAATTCAATACTTACTTTGGGGTTCATTTCGCCTAACATCAACTTATCTGACCTTTTCTGCTTGTCTCAGACATATATTAGTTATTGCAAATAAGGGAAACCCTGGGACCTATGGTGATTACATTTCTTGTCTAACTTGTTGCCCCTTTCCTCATTTTCCCCTATGTTCCCTCCCCTGCAAACCCTTCCCCCAAGTTGTACAGATCATTTTCAACATATTGTCATGTGTATACCATTGTTGTATTGGTTCTGCAAGTCTGTCCATGTTCTTTGTTGGTCTCAGGCCCTGAAATATTCACAAAAACTTTCAATTAAAAGCATTTGAAATTCAGCTGATTAGGAGGTTGGTTTAGACAATCCTTTATAGCATCATAATTTATTTTTAGTGGAGAAAGTAAAAATTTCTGTTTAATTTATACTTGTTTTCTTTTGATTATTTGTTGTACTAATTTTTCAGATCTTCTACAACTAAACTACACAATTGTATGAAAATTACACATGGTTCAGTGTTATTACATTCTTAGACACAATAGTATGAATTGCTTCCAATGAAGATAACTGGTGGATGTTCAAGGGTTTAAGTCATTGCATGATATAAAGGCATAATAGCAGTTAACTTTAAAACTGCTAAAAGAACTATGGTTCTCATGAGTAGAAACATTCAATTATTTCAAATGATTCTTATGAAGAGAATGCAACAAAATTATAATTGAAACCAAAATTAATCTATGCATTTTTCAATAGTACTATTAAAATACAGTTGATTATATATTATTTATTTATTTTTTGGGCCCGGTCGTGGGGTCTGAACTCTGGGCCTGGGCGCTGTCCCTCAGCTCTTCAGCTCAAGGCTAGTGCTCTTCCACTTGAGCCACTGCACCACTTTCCAGCTTTTTTTCTTTTTGCGTATATGGTTCTGAGGAATCGAACCCAGGGCCTCATGCATGCAATGCAAGTGCTCTACCACTGAGCCACCTTTCCAGCCCCATGGATGATTTTAATTCTAAGTAACTATCATACACTTTTAAATATCTGGTAAATTTGAAACTTCAACATAGGAAAATTATCAGTCATCATTGTGGTCAACAAAAAGTTCTAAACAAGAACATTTTGGGTTATATATTTTTCATTTTTACCTTTTATTATTTTAAAGGTGATGAGCAGGGGGTTATATTTATATAGGTAGGGCAAAAAGTGCATTTGTTTTTAATCATTGTTACCCCATCCTTTGTTTGTGGTCATTTGGGTAAATTCCCAGAAGTGGGATTGTTGGGTCATAGGGAAACTATGTGTAGATTTTTGAGAAACCTCCACACTATATGTACATGTCTCAAGTAAATATAGATGTTTCATAATTTCAACAAGTGATTACTTTTCTCTCTCTCATATAATTGAATAAACCATGTTTAATGGGAGATGTACATTTAAAAACTCCATTTTACTAAACATAAGCACTATTAGTACATAAGCACTATTATATGATGACATGAATGTGTCTATAACGTCATAATATATCTGTTCTGTAGTTTAATTAAATCCCAGTTTAGTCAACAAGAACTCATTGTAAAATTTTGTGAGAAAATTAATTGAAGTCAGTGGGCCATGTCTGTAATCCCACACCAGAGGCTGAGATATGAGGATCACAGTTCCAAGCTACCTCGGCGAGGAAAGTTCATTTGACTTTGACCTCCACCTAACCATCAGAAAAGCAGAAGTGAGCTGTGGCAGAGTGCTACTTTGCGAATGCAAAAACTAAGAAATAGCAGCAAGGCACAGACAAACACAAAAGCACTCACGTGTGTGCGCACACACAGAGAAAAAACAGAGATAGATAGAAAGAGAGAGAGAGAGAGAGAGAGAGAGAGAGAGAGAGAGAGAGAGAGAGAGAGAGAGAGAGAGAGAGAGAGAGAGAGAGAGAGAGAGAGAGAGAGAGAGAGAGAATAGTGGAAATACCCTGAAGAAGAAAGAGTGACTTTTAATCTTTGTCCTCCAAGATACAAATGTAATGTTCTGGAAAATAGAAATAAGCAAAAATAGAGAAAATACAACTCTGTATTCTTTTTTTTTTTTTTTTTTAAAGAGAATGCTACTGCACTGTTTGTGGGAGTGTAAACTTGTTCAACCACTCTGGAAAGTATTATGGAGGTTCCTCAAAAGACTAAAGATAGAGCTCTCCTATGACCCAGCAATCCCACTTCTGGGCATTTACCCAAATGACCACAAAAAAAGCCATACTAAAGCTACTAGCACAACTATGTTTATTGCAGCATTATTCACCATAGCTAAGATATGGAACCAACCCAAATGCCCCTCAGTAGATGAATGGATCAATAAAACATGATACACACACACACACACACACACACACACACACACACACACACACACAATAAAAATAACACTGCACCATTTGGAAAGAAATGGAAAGACTTGGAAAAAATCATATTAAGTGAAGTAATCCAGACCCAAAGAAACATAGGTCTCATGGTTTCACTTATTTGCAATAATTTGTATACATCTAGGATAATCTTAGCAGATGAACAGAATGGCTCAATAGCTATATACATACTGTCATATAAGATGGTGCTAAGTGAAATGAACTCTAAGACATGGACACAAGAGGTTTTTCTTTGTTTTTGTTGTTTTTAATGTACTATGTGATTTCTTGCTTATTTTTGTGTTCTTCCCCCAGTGTTTTATCCTCTGCTGTCACTGTATTTGATTTTGGTACCCTGGTATTGTATATATGTTTATCTGAATTATGGAAGAGAAAGTGATCAACAAAATGGTAAGACAAATACCGGATGGTGTGCAGAAACCAATGCAACAGCGATATTCACAAGACAATACATTGGAAGTGATCTGTACAACTTGGGGGGGATTGAGTGAGCAGGAGTAGAAAAATGAATGAGGGGGTAACAAGTTTGACAAGAAATATACTTATTACTTTACTTAGGTAACTGTAGCTCCTCTGTACATCACCTTGACAATAAAAAACTGTTTCTCAAGGGAAAATAGAAAAAAATAATGTATTTGGAAATTTAAAATAGTACGTAAAGAAATACCATGTCTATAACTTTCCCCACTCATTGATAGGCAATGTTTGAAGATTCAAATTTAGGGGCCTATTACATGCCTGCATCATGCCCACAAATGATAGAGTATAAAATATAGTCATATGTGAGTTGATTGATTACTATGAACACTGATCTTAGTCTAAACACCATTCTAAGAATGCCCAATATGAAACTTTTCTTATAATTTCCTTTTATTACATAGCACAGATGGAGTTTCCCATAGCTATCGAAATGAAGATACATCCCACATGTTCATCTTAGAGCGAGCATGTCTATGTAAAAGAAAATAATGATCATTTTTGTTGTTTTTTTAGTACTGAGATTTGAACTTAAGACTTAGTACTTACTACATCCTTTCCAGTGTGAAATGTTATATTCATTTTTTTTTGGTAGGATGTAGGGCCTAAACTCTGGGCCTGGGCACTGTTCCTCAGCTCTTCAGCTCAAAGCTAGCGCTCTACCACTTGAGCCACAGTGCCAATTCTGGCTTTTTCTGCTTATGTGGTGCTGAGGAATCGAACCCAGGGCCTCAGGCATGCAAGGCAAGTGCTCTGCCACTAAGCCAAATGTCCCAGCTATTATAATTTATTATGTCATATATTTTATTCATTCTGCATTAAAATGTTTTCTTATTTTGGAAGTGCAGGAATAAAATGTAATGAAATTAGGAAATGTTGCCAACTTTCCACAATAATAAGAAACGCCAGACATGGTATAGGTTATGATTTGGAGTCAGTTAAAGTGAGCACAAAAAATTCCACTTCCAGTGGGAAGTCAGAGCCATCATGCGACACAGTTTTTAAATGACAGTTTATCACATCATTAAAGATAAATCATATGAATCTCTCACTTACATAGTCCTTCTAAATAAAAAAGATTTCAATTTCACAAAGCATGCCCAGGCATTGTCCATTAAAGCTCATGCTGAATGAAATATCCCATGCTAAAAAGGCAGATATGGAAATGTTTTGCTCTTGAGACTTTTGGCCTAAAATAAAAAAACAAGAATATAACATGATTGTAAAAGGAGAAACTGTTTGTGTTTAGAACCTGTCCATATGTAGGAGAGGGTGATGAAAGTGAAACAACACTAAAAAATAATGTTAGTATGAAAATAGCCTAATGATATACATTAATAATTGTAAAGCAGACACCCTGAAAACATTACAGGACAGAATAGGAGAAACCCTAGGTCTCCTTGACACAGGCTGTAATTTTATAATAGAGACCAGAAGCACAAAAAAATCAAAGAAAAGTTGGACAAATGGGATTGCATGAAGTTGCAGAGCTTCTGCATGGCAAAGGACATAGCTAGCAAGATCAATAGAAAGCCATGGATTGGGAGAAGATCTTCACTAGCTATACAATGGCCAAGGGTCTCATATCTAAAATATACTTAGAACTCAAAAACCTAAATCTGCCTACAACAAATCCTCAGACAACTGCCCAATAAATAAGTGGGCTAAACACTTAAAGAGAAACTTCTCTGAAGAGGAAATAAGAATGGCCAATAGACACATGAAGAAATAAATGCTCAACCTCTCTAGCCATAAAAGAAAGGCAAATCAAAACAACATTGAGATACCATCTCATCCCAGTTAGAATGGCTATAATTAAGAACTCTGATAACAACAGATGCTGGAGGGGATGTGGACAGAAGAGAATCTTACTGCATTGTTGATGGGAGTGTAAACTTGTTCAACCACTTTGGAAAGTAGAAGGGAGGTTCCTCAAAAGACTCCACATAGAGCTCCCCTATGACCCAGCAATCACACTTTTGTGCTTTTACCTATTTGATCACAAACAAGACCATACTAAAGCTACCAGCACAACTATGTTTATTGCAGCATTATTTACCTTAGCTAAGATATGAAACCAACCCTAATGCCCCTCAGTAGATAAATGGATCAAGAAAATGTGATATATATATATATCTATATATGATATATATAGATATATATATCATATATAGATATATATATATGAAATCACCTTACTCATGTAATTGTGACTCCTCTGTATGGTATTTTCACAATAAAAAACTTATTAAAAAAAGAAAATGTAGTAGAGAGGATGACTTTTATCAAAGAGCATTATATACATGTATATCAACGTCACAATCAAACCACTTTGGAAATCCATTTACATGATTGTTTTTAAGATTATAGAGTAAAAACATAAAAAAGAAAAAGAACAAATCAATTTATTCACCTTTTCAGAAGTATATAATACAAGTCCCAGTAGTGCATAAAGCATATAGGTGGCTCACATCTATAATCTTAGCTACTCAGGAGGCTGAGATCTGAGGATTATGGTTCAAAGCCAGCCTTGCCAGGAAAGTCCATGAGACTCTTATCTCCAATAAACCACTAAACAACTGGAAGTGGTGCTGTGGCTCAAGCAATAGAACGCTTGCCTTGAGATGAAGAGTGCAGGGACAGCGCTGAGGCCCAGAGTTCAAGCCTAATGACTGACCAAAAAAAAAAAAAAGTTTAACAAAAGTAAACAAACTTTGAAAGTAGCAAAACATTCTATCAAAACAGAAAATACAATGGCATCTACAATAAAATTGCAAAGCTAATGACAAAATTACTGTGCATATATGGTAGGACAGTATATTAAAATCTAGCTGGGTGCTGATGGCCCAGGCCTATAATCCTAGCTACTCAGAAGGCTGAGATCTGAGTGCTGCATTTCAAAGCCAGCCCTGGCAGAAAATTCTGAGACTCATGTAGAGCTAACCACTGCAAAAGCTGGAAGTGAATCAGTGGCTCAAGTTGTAGAGCACTAGTCTTGAACAAAAAACTCAGGGACAATATTCAGGCCTTAACTTCAAGCCCAGGACTATCACATATACAAAAAAAAAATCAATCCTTGCCTCACAAACATTTGCCCCACCCACCTTCATATATATAGAAGCACAAAAACTCCCCACAAAAATCAACTATGTATTAGAATGTATGTCCTAAATGTATATAATAAAAGATAATATAAAGTTCAATTATTGTTGTTATTATTATGGAAATAAAGCAAAACCATATTTTCCTCCCCCTTTTCTCTTATTTATTTTATTTGGCAGTAATGAAGTTTAAACTCAGACCTTAGGTTTGTTAGCCAGGCTTTATACTGCTGGAGCTTTGTCCCCATCCTTCCTTATTAGCTTTTCATTAGGGTCAATATATTCCTTCCCTATGATACAACAGCTATATCTATATAGATATATATAAATATAAATTTATTTAGGATAATCAAAAAGTATATTAAAAGAAAGCTATGCACAAGGATATTACATCAATTTGCAGTAAGTTCCAATAATAGAGCCATCAGCAATAAAATATAATAAACAAATATTATATACCATCAAAGAGAAATCTCATAAGAAGTCATATTGTCTCATTTTGTTAAGAAAGCACTTTGAAAATGAGCACTAAAATTAGCAGGTTGATTAGAAGCAAAGGTAAAAGTAATGTACTAGGTTAGAAAATATGATCTGAAAGGATATCTGCTCAAAGTATTATTCAATTTTGTAGACCAATGTGAAGACTGGTTCTCAGAAAGGAGTAAAAAAAATGTTGGGAAAGTGGAGTTGTGGCTCAAAGTGGTAGAGCACTAGCCTTGAGTGAAATAAAACACAGGGACAGAGCCCAGGCCTTGAGTACAAACCCCATGACTGACAAAAAAAAAAAAGAGAAAATATGTTGGTATCATGATTGTAAGCCTTAAATTCATCAAACTTTTTGAATTATCACCTGACAGTTTTCCATATTATTTTGTCCCCTGTAAAAGATCTGCCTCTATTTCTCAGATAAAGTTTTTATTTTTAATAATATTTAAGTAGTTGTACCAAGGAGTTCAGCTCAACACTGTGAATTGATCCAGTATATCTGAATGATACACTGAATGATACTCTTCTCTCAAAAATAATTAACATCTTTTATAAAGGAATGTTTTGCATTGATGTCTACAAAAGAAGCAGTTATTAACAACATTTAACATTTTAACTATTTATTAGATCAAGGATATCATGTACATTTTGTATGTGTAAGGCATGAGAAATTTATGATAATATTTGTTACCCTTAAGTTACACATCAATCTATGTCATCTGATAGTTCTAACTATGAATTCTATTTCCTGAGAAACCAAGAATAGAAGAAATCATTCAATTGTTTTTGTATTCAAAATGTGAGACCAATGTGAATAAACACAGTTTACTTTTAAAGCAAATGGAGACACAAGAACTATTTCTAAAATACTTTAGGTCATAGAGCCTATTCTATTCCCCTTATAATTATTACAAAGAATTCTGTCACTAAAGAAAGGAAAATAAATAATTGATGACTTATATGTCTATATTTTATTGCCAAAATTAGGGAGTGTTAGATGCAAATGCAATTTGCTACACAATGCAGTTTCTTTTATGTTTCTAAATACTCAATATTTGCCCTACATGATAAAGCTCTTCTTTTATATTCACACAAAATCATTTTAGTTGATTAATTTGGTCTTTGTTAATGAGTAACTAAGCATTTTATCTCTACATTGCCTGAAAGCAGTAATAAATACCTTTGTCATTTTGTGTTAACTTGGCATCTGGTAAACAAATTTGCCTGTGGAAATTTTGTAAATCACACTTATATTTCATTGATCACAGCTTTTAGTTATTGATAAGGTAAATCAAGCTGCATGAGTGACAGATGACCTGTCAGAAAACAGTGATTGGGCAAACAATAGTCACATTAATATAAGATGTTCAGAGTTATATGGAACATTTCTTTTTATAATTAAGAAGAAAAACATGGCAGTGAAAATGCCAATTCATTGAGTTTTACATGTGAAGTGTTCCCAAAATGAACTTTTAAAACCAACTATGAGTTGTCAGTAAAAAAATGAAATATTAAACTTCATGATCCTTGAATATACAAACTCAGCATATAAACATATATAAGTGAAAAACAACCCTCATATGTAGTTAGAGATACTATAAAATTTATGAACAATATTCCAAAGTTATAGAAACCTATAAGGTTTTATCATGACAATGTATGAGTACAATATGTGAGTCAGTATGGAATTTTGGACACAGGTTTTTGTATGACCAACTTTATCCAGAGAAAATGCAAATTAAAGTCTACAGATGAAAATGTCTCAAAAATTCCTTTTATTCTTGACTGAACTCCACGTGTCTAGACTAGATTTTAAACATAGAGAATATACAGTAAAAGTATGGTTTAATGCAAGTTCTCTAGGAAAATAATGAGACCTTATAAGGTAATTTAACAACTCTAATAGTTAAACTGTTCAGAAAAGCAAATGTGCCCTGGAAATCTCACTTTATATATTATTTTTACATCATTTTTTGAAAGCTCACTTTAAATAGAGGAAAGGATAATGAATCAGTGACCACAAAATAAAGAAGGCTCTACTACAAAAGTCCCAATAATAGAGAGCAGAAAAGAGGAAAATTATCTTGTTGAATGCAATAAAGAGTTGATGGCAGAATAGGTAATGCAGGCAAATCACTTGTCATTCTTTGATGACATCTCACTGTTAAATCTAGGTTAAGTTTGTGAATGTAAAAAATTAGTGGCCTTAATACTACATGAATTTGTGGTATAGAGCCCTCAAATACTTTTCATTTGGGACTGGTAGGGTGGCTCAGTGGTAGAGTGCCTCTCATGCTTCAGGCCTTGGGTTTGATTCCTCAGCACCACATAAACAGGAAAAGCTGGAAATGGTAAGCTATCCTTGACCTGAAGAGCTGAGGGACAGAGCCCAGGCCCAGAGCTCAAGATCCATGACCGACTAAATAAATAAATAAATACCATTTCATTTGATTTATTTAATAATTGATAATGGAAAGCTTAAAGAAAAATAGAAATCACTTTACTACTTTATAAATTAAAAAATTCTTTCATATTAATTTACATAAATTTCCAGATAATCATATCTTACACAAATGTATCTATATAAATATACATAGATATATTTGGATTATGCAATATACAGTTCATAATGATACCTCATGACTTAAAATTGAGACAATTATAAGTGCATATATTTCACTTACACACATACACACATATAGATATATACATATATATTATATATTTCATTAATTGGTTTTCAGCAACTTTACTTCTAATCAATACTATATTTTGTATTTTATAATACATGGATTGTTTCATTACATCTTATATAACTTTTTGTATTCTCTTCTTAGACATTTCACAATTATTTCTTAATTTGCACAAAATTAACGCTAGAAGAAAACTACAAACTTCCATATGTTTTATTTACCTTTAGTGCTTGTATTATACCATGAGGTTTCCAGTGTAATTTGTATTCTAGTGAGTTGTACAGAGGAGATTATTAACGTCAAAGTCCTTGTTTTTGGCCAAGTATTTGATTGCATATTTTAGTGAGAATGTATTATGTAAATGAAAAATTTCTATATTTAGTCACTGAAAAATTTGCATTCAATTATGTTTAAAAAGTTATATTTTATATTCTGGATACTTAAAGTGAGGAGGGACTATTTTATGCAAAGACAAATTTCAAACTATAAATTTTAATCCTTATATTACTAAAATTTTGAATAGGTAAGTTGTGCATACTTAGTTGCTTATACCAGTATGGGTAGCTGAGTGATCATGACAGTTCTAGGAAGATGTATGTCAATCCCAGAATATTTTAATGGAAAGTGTCATAAATGACTTGACACAGTAACTACCCACAGCTTTCCTTGCGTGTATCAGGAAAATGTAGCACCAGACAGAAGGTGATTACTGGTAACTTTCCTGGCTCTAATTTACCACAGTTGAAGTTCTGAAATAAGATCCAATTGCTCCCTAGTCTTTAATTACCTTTCAATTTTTCTTTGTTGCAGGATTCATTACCGTGAATCCAAGAGGCCTTGTTTTGGCACTTTGACAGAAGGGATTGGATTGTTTAACTAGAACTAATGAACAACTTCCATTGCCTTCACGAGTAAAGTAATACATGTTTATGTTACATTCTAAATTGTACAATAAACTGACAGCAAGAAATACCCTTGGAATAGTGATAATATCATCTACTCTTCTCTCCTAGAATGGTGAGAGAAGCCTGTGGAAATAATGTTTGACTTTCTTACACATGGTAGAATATTCTAAGTGCTTATGAAATCAGTTTGCCTTTCATTTGATAAAATTAAATTTGAGTCACTATTTGCTAAATTATACAGATTTTACATCAGACGGTCACACAGAATACTTGACATTATGGAAGAAAGATAGCCTCTACTGTAAATGGTGTTGGCAAAATTGGTTAATCACCTGTAGAAAACTAAAGCTAGATCCTTATATATCACCCTGCACCAGAATCAACCCCAAATGGATCAAAAGCAGACACCCTGAAAACATTACAGGAAGGAAGAGGAGAAACCCTAGGTCTCCTATGCTAAAATTTTCTTAATAGAGATCCAGAAACACAACAAATCAAAGCAAGGTTGGACAAATGGGATTGCATGAAATTGCAGAGCTTCTATATGACAAAGGACATAGCTAGCAAGATGAATAGAAAGCCCACGGACTGGGAGAAGATCTTTACTAGTCATACAATGAACAAGGGCCTCATATCTAAAATATGCTTGGAACTCAAAAAATTAAATCCTCCAACAACAAATCCTCAAAGAAACAACTGCCCAATAAATAAATGGGCTTAAAGATAAATGGACTTAATAAATAAATGGACTTAAAGAGAAACTTCTCTAAAGAGGAAATAAGAATTGCCAATACCCACATGAAGAAATGCTCAACCTCTCTAGCCTAAAAGAAATGCAAATTAAAACACATTGAGTTACCACCTCACCCCAGTTACAATGGCTATAATCAAGAAATCTAATAACAACAGATGCTGTAATGAATGTGGTCAGAAGGGAACCCTACTGCATTGTTGGTGGGAGTGGACTGCATTCTTGGTGGGAGTGTAAACTTGTTCAACCACTTTGGAAAGTAGTATGGAGGTTCCTCAAAAGACTCCACATAGAGCTCCCCTATGACCCAGCAATCCCACTTTTGGGCATTTACCCAAATGATCACAACAAGACCATACTACAGCTACCAGCACAACTATGTTTATTGCAGCATTATTTGCTTTAGCTAAGATATGGAACCAACCCAGATGCCCCTCAGTAGATGACTGGATCAAGAAAATGTGATACACACACACACACACACACACACACACACACACACACACACACACACACACACACACACACACACACACACACACACACACACACACACACACACACACACACACACACACCCCGGAGCTCTATGCCTCCATAAGAAAGAATGACATCACCCCATTTGTTAGGAAATGGAAAAACTTGGAAAAAATTATATTAAGTGAAGTAAGCCAGGCCCAAAGAACATAGGCCCCATGGTTTCCTTTATTTGCAATAACTAGTATATGTCTGGAACAAGCAGAAAAGATCAAAAGCTATGTGTATAAGACCAGATAAGATGATGTTATGCAAAATGAACCCCAAGGTAGGGACACAAGTGGTGTTTTCTTTCTTGCTATTGTTTCTCATGTATTTATAATGTCCCATGCTTTTTCTTTTTTGTTTTCTTTTAGGTTCCCCCCCCCCCACAGTATAACACCTGTTTTCACTGTATTTGATGCCCTGCATCTTGTATGTACACTTCTCTAATTTGGGGAGGAGAAGGGAAAAAACTAAATGCTTAAATAGAGATACAGTTTGATGCATTGTAACAATGAGATGTACATACAAGACACTGTTGAAAAACGAACTTTATAATTTAGGGGGAGGAGGGAGTGTAGTTTTGGAGGTGGGAGGGAAGGGATAGTAGGGGAAAACAAAGGAGGAAACAAATTCTTGATAGGAAATGTACGCATTACCTTCCTCATGTAACTGTAACCCCTCTGTACAGTATTTTTTACAATAAAAATATATTAAAATAAAAAAGAATACTTGACATTAAAGAAAATGTTGCTATTTCTCATTACTAAAAGTGATTATTTACACTGTACCCCAAACAATGTTTTCTCTCCCTCATTATCAGTGATATATTTCAGACGAATACTCATTCTTGTGTTGGAAGGTATATTTCTTGGTTGATTTTGTGTTTTCTTAGGAATATTACTTATTACTTTTATGTTCATGGTTTCTCTGTCCAAAAAAAAAACCCTCATACTTGGAACTAACATAAAAAATTCTGTTAGTAATGCTAGTCAGATTAAAATTTCAGTCTTTTAGGTATTGAGTAATTTTTATGTCTTTTTGATCACTTGAATGTCAGTATAGCCAAAATAACTATTATTTGTTTATATAATTTATTTATTATTTTGGTCCTGGGGATTTAACCTAGTGCTTTCTGCATGTGCATGTTAGTCAGTTTGCAATTTGAACTTTACTACCAGCCCTTTTAGATTTTTTTAATATCTCTTTTGTTTGAGTATTTATATCTTTTCTTGAATATTTTTATTATCTTTAAGTAGTTGTATAAAGGAATTGTCCTTCAACAAAGCAGCTTATGAAATAATGCATCTTGTTCAATGTTACGCCTTTCATCCTTCTCACCTATCCCTTTAAGACTTAAAGTCTTGAAGAAAACCTTTAGACAGGGTCTGAAACTCAAAATCTTCTTTATCTTCAGCTCTCATATATTATTAAGAAATTTTAAATATGATTCTTAATATATTATTAAGAAATTTTAAATATGATTCTCTATAAAAATTTAATAGTAAATCCATTTTATAAAAGTTTCCTCATGTTTTTTTTTTTATAGTACCAGGGATTGAATCTAAGACCTTTCAAGTTCTAGGCAAGTGTTTCAATATTTGCATCATGTACCCAGCCCAGTTTGGTCTTTGTAAGATAAGAAATTTAGCTCAGTTTATTAAATAGAACACTGTACCATCCTCATTTTCTAAGATTTGTGCACACACAGAAATTTTTTTTATTGTGAGAATACCTTACAGAGGAGTTACAATTACATGGGCAAGATAACGAGTACATTTCTTATCAAGCATTGTTGCCTCCTCCTTTGTTTCCCCTTTCCATCCCTTCCCATACTCCGCCCACCTCCCTCCACCCAATCCCCCCCACCTGTAATCCTGTAATCTTACTTCAGTTTAGAAATTACAAGTAAAGGCAATATTACACACTAATATGTGTATATATGGCTATCACCACAGGCCATCATGGTAGGATCATATGGAAACACTATTTCACTTGAGAATACTCATCATTATACACAGCTCATTTCATTTGAGTGTTAAGATTCCATGTAAAAGTCTCCCTAGTATAGAAGATAAAACTTGCTGCCAATATTCTAGGAGTGAAAACAGGAAAGGGAATGATGGTCTCTGGATCTTTCACATAAGTTCAGGTTTAACTGTTTTATTTCAAGGTCTTAATTGTAACATAGTATACAGTTCATAGAATGTTTCAGGATACAGCTCTCCTAAACCCTACTTCTACAACCAGCTATTGACATTTTCTGCTTTAAGTGGTTTTATTTCCACCTGCCACCATTAAACCCCAAACACAAGTTGAATTAAACTTGAACACCCTTACTCTATAACACACGTTACTATGACAGACTAAAGTGGCCATCCATATTTGCTTTGACAAACACTTTCATCCAATTTAATAGCATTCAATACATCTGTTCAATTCTTTACCACTTATCCTTTACTTCAGAATTTTCAAAATTCTTCATATCTCTTGTTCTTATGCATTTATGCTTTAAAATAGTTTTATTTTCATTTAGATATGCCATAAATGAAGTTAGGGTTTTTTTTAATGTATTACGTATAGAAAGAAGTTCTTTTTAATACAAATTCCAAAATCCCTCCTTTGTCACAAAAGAAAGTGCATAACCATGCTTAAAAACCATTTCTTCTATACTTGGGATGGTTTTGAAATTAGTTGTCATCACTGGGATTATGGTCTCCCTGGTCAACAGAAACATTTTGTGAGCTATGAATGGGAAGTTGAAGTAAGAATTGGAAATAAATGGAATCTGAAACCTGCTTTTCTTTTTATTGTAATTTAATTTTGTCAACATAATGCACAGAGGGGTTAAAGTTGCATACATAAGGTAGTGAGTACATTTCTTATCAAACTTGTAACCTCCATCCTCATTTTTCTCCCTCTTATCCTCCCCCCAACCGCCCCCAAGTTGTATAGTTCATTTCCAAGATATTCTAACTTAAGTTGAAATGATGAAACTTCTTAGGAACTCCCATTATTTCATGTTGCTTGACATTTTTAATAGAGTGATGTTTCAAGTGGGCATGATACGATACTATCTTTGGATTCATTATACAAAATCCATGCTAAATTTAACCTATAAACTACTCCATACAACTTCATATAAGAAAGAGATTTAAATCATTTGGGGACTGAATTAAAAGAACTTTAAGAAGTCTTAAATGTCAATTTCCCTGCATTGAGGTTGATTATATGATACATCTGCTGATATATAAAACCATGAACATTTTAAGTAGATTTAAAATAACATAGTATACAATACGTCAATTTACTTCCTTCATTGATGCTATAATAGTTGTACTTATTTATTTTTTGTCAGTTGTGGGGCTTGAACTCTGGGTCTGAACGCTGTCCCTCAGCTCTTCAGCTCAAGGCTAGCGCTCTACCATGTGAGCCACAGCACCACTTCCAGGTTTTTCTGTTTTTGTGGTGCTGAGTAATCAAACCCAAGGCCCTATGCATGCAAGGCAAGCACTCTACCAATGAGCCACCTTCCCAGCCCAGTTGTACTTAATTTTAACCCAATGAGACATTCTACATATAAAATCAATTCCTTAATTCCCTACACCATTCATACTCACACTCACTACTTGGAATAGAATTTGAAATTAGGCATAGCATGTTTATTTCCCAATTATGCAATGTATACAAAGTTTTTATTTAGAAACCATTTTAATGAATTATGTTAATTAATAAAGTCAAACAAAAATCAATTTTGTCCATGAGATGTCTGGAATTATTATCATAGCAATTTTTATTATACTAAAATTGTTTTGGATAAAATTATAACTTATTATTTATTAATTTTGAATATATCTGAAGTACTATTCATTTTCTACTGTTCATTAACTTCAAATCTTAAGGTAATAATTTGTTTTTATATTATTTTTTCTCTTTTTAATAATTAGCAGACCATAATTGCACAAAGGGATTTCTATATATACATATTTCTATACATGCATGTAATATATTTTGAAATTCAAATATTTTGTATTTCATTTCTCATTCCTACCTTTGTAACAGTTTTAGTGGATTTTATTACATTATTTGCATACATATATTGTATACTGAGATCATATTCACCTCCTATCATCCACTTCTATTCTTCTCCCCACTCATAGAGATGCTCATACCCAACAGTCTTCAGTTTATAATCTTGTGTTATTATTATTAGTAGTAGTAGTAGTATAAATATATAACTATAGTAGCATTATTATTAACATCAATTTTAGGTCTAGATTTGCCTTATGCGTGAAAACAAGTAGTATTCATTTTTCTGAGCATGGCCTATTCTGTTCAACATCGTGACTGCTAATTTGTCTTAGCTGTCATAGTTATAAACGTTTAGATTATTAAGATCTTGGGTTGAACAAGTTTACATTCCCACCAACAGTGTTAATAGGATTCTCCTTTGGCCACAACCTTGCAGGCATTTGTTTTTGTTATTTTTCCTGATAATGGCTATTCTAACTGGAGTGAGGTGATATCTCAATGCTGTTTTGATTTTCGTTTCTTTTATAGCCAGCAATGTTGAACACTTCTTCATCTGTCTATTGGTCATTTTTTTCCTTCCTCTGAGAGGTCTCTCTTTAAGACCTCTTTAAGACAGAGTGAAAACTATGGGTCCTGTTTCAATCATCTACATCCAGATTCCCCCATGCCATTTGTAGAATAGGCTTTTCTCTGATGTGCATTTGGCTCTCCTCTTGAAAAATCAAATGTCTGTAGCTTCACATTTTTGTTCCTGAATCTTCTATTGTAGTCCATTGATTTATGAGTCAATTTTTGTGCCATTAGAATACTGCCTTTGATATGATGGCTTGTACAGTACAATTTGCCATCAGGAATTGTGATGTCCAGTATTACTCTTTTGGCTCAGAATTGCTTTGACCTGTATAGTCTCTCATGCTTCCTTATGAATTTTAGTATTAAAGTGTTTATTTCTGTGAAGAATGATATTGGGGCATTGATAGGTATTGCATTGAAACTCTAGATAGTTTTAGGTAGAGCACTAATTTTCATAATATGAATTTAGCCAGTCAATGATTAGGGAAATTGTTTTAGCTTCTTCAATATTTTTCTTTAATCTTTTGCCATTTTCACTTACATGGCAACAATTACCCAGAACTGACAAGGCAACTCCTCATCACTGAGTACTCTGACAGCCATTGGCTATGTTCTTTCTCTGAAGTCATACTCAGGTAGTAGGACTTTCTCTCAACATGGAGCAAAGTGTCACTACCACTGCACCCTTTACTTCTTGAGATCCCCATGGCTGAAATTCCTCAGTAACTCCATGTCAGAACTTCTCCTTCTCCACAACAGCCTCATAACCATCTCCTCCCTAGATACCTTGGCTAGTGTCTCCAAACACACCAAGGTAGAATTGTTTCTTGTATTCAAGGCCTCAGAATGGCTCAGTCTCACACAATGGAACCTCTATCAAATGGTGCTTCTACAACTCTTTGAGATATGAGAAGCAAAAAAATAATTTGCCCTTCCCTTCCTCTTCCCCTTCTCCTTTCCCTTTCTTTTTCTTTCTTCCTTCTCCTCTTCCCATCCTTCTTTCCCCCTCCTCTTCCTCCTCCCCCCTCCCCCTTTTCTTTTCTTTTGTTCTTGTCCTGGAGCTTGAACTCAGGGCCTTGGCACTCTCTCTGAGCTTTTTTTTTTTTTTTTTTTTTTTTGCATAAGACTATAATGCTGCACCACTTGAACTAGCTGCACTTCCAGCCCTTTCGAATCACCACTAACAGTCTACCTAGTCTGGCTTTAAGCCAAAATACTTAAATCTCAGCCTCCTGAGTAGCTATGATTACATGTAGAAACCACTGGCATCCAGCTCAGAATAATTATCTCTATTTTCTAACGCTAACCTGTTAAACAGGAGAAACCAATGTCAAACCAAACCTACTACTGAGTTTAATTTTTGAGGGCTTTGTAGACTTTCCCTGAAGCTGGGTTTACCAGTTTGAGAAGGCCTTGCTTATGATGTAGTGGAGACTGTGGCTTCACTACCTTTCCTGGAAGCAAGGACTGGGCTGTAAATTGTACTGTCACTTTTTTGCTTCTCCCTGACCTTCTTTTGTTTCCCTAATGCTTCTTCTCTCTGTCTTTCACATATAGCCTCTCCTTTATCACCTTGACCCATCTCATGCACACAGTCAAATGAATAATTTTCTACTCCACCATCTTGCTCACCTCTTAAAAGAACATTTTATATGTAGTTAAATCCAGAGTATGTATGTGCATGTGTGTTCATCTGTGCTTAAGTATACATTTCTGAAAGAAGGCTCCCTAATGTTCTAATAGTTAATATGGCTGCACTCTGCCAGTTGGGTCTGTGTTACCATCTGTCACTTGGAGAATGTGTCTGTCAATTAGCACTTCTATGCTTTCTGTTGACCCACAAAAGTTACGGGAAAATAATTAAAGTTACTGTCAGGAAGAAATTGAATGAGGAATCAAATGTTTTGGAAGTGCATTAATTTCAAGGCATCTGTGTGTCAAGTGATGACGAATGCCCTTTTAAGCTAGGTGAGATAGTGAAAAATGTTTCTCTTTAAAGAATCTTCTATAAAGTGGGTTACAAACTCTTAATAATGCCACTGTTTCTTTAAAAAACTCCATATGTGTGTGTATATATATATATATATATATATATATATTCATGTGCAATTTTACAACATGTTCAAGAAAATCCTCATCATAATTACAAAGTAGATTTAAGACATAATTCATTCTGATATTTATACAATCAATGATATATCCTATCTATCTAGAATATGTTAATGTTAAATTGATGGTGAATATACTTCCTTGTTTTGTACCGGGCCAAAAAGTTCACTTATAAGATGATTTTGCATCAACTCTTCTAACACAATATATTTTGAAATGGCAGAGTTCCTAAACCTAAATACATCTGAGAATAGTTGTCAAGATATAAAATTGAAAGTCTCTTAAAATCCTTTGCTCTGCTTGTTCTAATATTTTATATACTTTAGACCTTGGAATGAAAATTTGTTTGGTCCATGTATTTTGCTAATGAACCTTGCTATTTATTTTTCCAACACTGAACAGATATATACAACTGTGCTGCGTCTACATGTCCATGTAAGAATATATAAACAGGCATAATAAAAGCATGTCTAATATGCAAATATTTTGTAACAGTGTAAGAATATGTATATATGCACACATGCTTAAATATTTGTTTTTCTGCAATATAGTTACAAATAAAGGGAAATTATTAGAAATATTTTAAAGCACAGTATTAAAACACATTTATCATTGGGTTTGTGTAAACTAGTTATATATACATACACTGAAACCTACCAATGATAGATCCAGTACAGATTATCAGGATAATAGCAAACTTTGTTTTTGTTATTTTTTTTATCTTTCAGGTTTATGTTTCTTATTTATAACATAAGTGGAGTATTTTGAAGGCTTAATAAAGAAGTAAATATAATATGTCTAGCTTCAAAATGATATAAGGTGAGTATTTTAAAAAGTTAGCTAAAATTTGTAGAACTGTTTCAAATATCTTAAGATTATCTTAAGATATTACTATCTTGTACCATAATGAAAAAAATGCTTAAATAAGGATACAGGTTGACCCATTGTAACAATGAGATATACAAAACACTTTGTTGAAAACGAACTTTACAACTTTGGCAGGGCGGGGAAAGGGATAGTTGTGGAGGTGGGAAGGAAGGGATGGAGGAGGCAACAATGCTCAATAGGAAATGTACTCATTACCTTGCTCATGTAACTGTAACCCCTCTGTACAGCACTTTTACAATAAAAAACATACAAAAAAACCAAAAAAACAATGCTCATAATATACACTGAATCATCTGAATTATACATGCTCTCAGATTATATAGCAGAAGACAACCTTAAAGATCATCTGCTCTCTTCTTACATACATGAAGTTGAATCCTGAAGATATTGTTTGAGATGGGAATCTCATAAACTGTTTGAACTGACCTTACATTACAATTCTTCCAAGTTTAGCCCCTGTAGGCAGTAGAATTACAGGACTGAATCACCATGCCTGGCCTGAACCCACAAAAAAAATTGTAGATATTTTTAATTTCCAATGAGACCTATGCTATAGAAAGGAAAAATAAATCCAAGAGAGAACTTAATATTGTAATGTATAATTCTATCATTGTCTAACTTCAGGCTTTCTTGCATACTTCACACTAGCCCTTCATGTTTCTAGAAATGTATACTTTAGATTATTTGAAAGAAAACTGAATTTGCATATGAGTCCTCTGTACACGGTTTCACACCTGCCAAAGCAGTGTTTTGCACTCATAAAAGGTCATAGCTAACAAGTTTTGATAAGCTCTCACTTTGTGCTTGGCACCATCATCTGCAACACAAGCAATTTCCCAGGAGAGCCTTCTGAGGTCAGAGAAGCAAGCTTCTAGCCAGCTGCACTTGTGCACGTTACTGAAAGCATTCCCTTCACACTTTTTCAAGTCAGCTTCGTTTTCCCAAATATTATAAAAGACAACACTCAGAAAGTTCTTTTGTAGTCTGTTTTTTTTTCCAGTAGAGAATTACTCCAT
The DNA here is from genome assembly GCF_024711535.1 of Dipodomys merriami. NCBI lineage: Eukaryota > Metazoa > Chordata > Mammalia > Rodentia > Heteromyidae > Dipodomys > Dipodomys merriami. The sequence continues at coordinate 107,553,693 of NW_027202270.1, forward strand.
GCCTTTATTTTAGTGCCAGTTGGTAAAGAAACTCTAAAGTGCTCTGGTCACAGACACAATTTTGCCTTCCAAAAAAGAAAGACATAGAAAATAGGATCAGAATTTGCATATATTCATATGATATATATTAACTGCACAAATGAATAGACTTTCCTTCATCAGGTCAGCTCAATTTCAGTAAATTCAAGATTTTTAGATAAAATATGTATGTTCCCTTAAATTAGTCAGGTGGGGAAGGTAAATAATTTAATTTGCTTATCAATGTAATGGGAATTTAGATATCAAAAATCAAAGTTTACCAACATCTACTCTATGCATGATACAGGTTCCGTATTAATTTCTTTTTTAATCAAGTAAAATTTTATTTCATCAGAGGAAGCATTGGTTACTATAGGTTATTTTTTTTCAAATTTCTGCCTTTTTTTCTCAATCCTGTCTCTCTGCTATGAAATGAAGTCACCAATTCTTGTTATCAAGTATTAGAGGAGACAATAGAGTATATAAAAGCAAACCCTGATAACTCACAATCCACAGCAGAAACACCAACACAACATTTGTGTGCATAGTCCCTTGACCTGATGTTATACAGAGAGCACATTGGGCTCAGAGGCACCATGTCCTGGGTTCTACCTCTTCTAAAAAAAGCAGAGATGTAGTCTTAGTATCTTATATTGTAACTCATGAATTTGTATCAGAATAATCTGTAAATTTATGTTACTAATCTCAGATTCCTTCACTCTTGGTGACATTTTGTCTATGAGGATAGGACTCTATCATAGACATGACTGTAAAAGAGCATGGACCAGGTCTCTGTGGATCTGTGCAGGTTGTGGAAAGATTCTCTGATACCTTGTAGTTTGTGCTTTAATCCAAATGATTGCAGTAGTGCAGAAGAGATGTAGGTTTTTCATTACATTACGTGTTAATATATGATTTCAGGCTAGAAGTAAAGGTTGAAAATGAAACAAGGCTGTATGATCTATTGTATATTTTTATCTCTGTTATGTAAGCAGAAAAAGAGCTGCTCATTTGGCAATAACATATCACTTCCATAGATAGGAGACACAGGTTTGTGTGTCTACAAAGACAAAGAACCTAAAAGTTATTTACACAAACAGCTGAAACACCTTTGGCTCTCTTCCCCATGTCCAATACCACAGCCATGGCCTTAAGATTTCATAAGGTAGATGAATCCCACCTAAATGATGAAATAAACAAGGCAAACTGCACTGCCTTTGCTTCGGTATCTACTTTAAACAAGAATTAAATGCTGATGCCTAACCAATTGTCAGGAGGCCTTGTTGGAGGTACTCAACCTGTAGATTATCGTGATTTACTTGACAAATACAAAATGGTAAGCAATGTTTTCTTTCTCAGAGTATGGGGAACTTTGCTTTTTGTGTGAAAGCCAGTCATTCAACTGAAACATGCCTTCTATTAAAAGCAGAGAACTTCTACCATAGGAGTAATCACAAAGACATTTAAATATAAGGATACGATGTTGTAGACTATTTGTTTTCAAATGTCCACTATAATGTCTCTAAAAGGAAGTCATTCTTTTTTTACTCAAGGGAGTTTACCAGGGCAATGAATGATTCATTATCCCGAAAAGGGGAACCATACAATTAAAAGGGGTGGTATCAAATTTATCCTTGACATTAGCTGAGGTGGTCAATAAAATTGACTCAAACCTAGAAGGCAATTGCGCTAGCCTCAGTCCACTGCCAGAGTTGTTATGGATGATAAAATTACCCTAAACTTTCAACTTTAGGGGCAAGATAACATCTGTGCAGTAGCTGAGGCAATTAATGCATTAGACCAAGTAGAAAAATCAATTAAAATACTTAGGGAGGAATTCCCTGGTGGTTTCTCTAAGCTGCTTGGGTTTACAGTGTGGGGCATACAGTTTAGTATTATATTGAAGGCTGTCTGTTTTTAACATTTATAGTCCAGGGAATAGTAGCTTTATTTAGTTGCCATGAGAGTCAAATTGAATATACCTGTCTTGGGCATCTGTTAGTAAAATTAAGAGGTGTTGCCAGAGTGGAAAAATAATCAGAAGCCAAGATAGTATAAAGCTGAGGGGTGGATATTGTGCAAGCCTCTTATCCATGTTTCTGAAAGTCTTGTGAAAGCAAAGGCTGACTGCATTTCTTCTTCTTTTTTCTTTTTTGGGTTGGTTGTGGAGCTTGAACTCTGGGCTTTGAATTCTGGGCCTGGGTGCTGTCCCTGAGCTTTTCCTCTCAAGGCTAGCACTCTACCACTTGAGCCATATCATCACTTCTGGTTTTCTGGTGGTTAATTGGAGATCAGAGTCTCATGGACTTTCCTACCTGGGCTGGCTTTGAACCATATTCCTTAGATCTCCGCCTCCTGAGTTGCTAGGATTACAGGTGTGAGCCACCAGTGCTCAGCTCTAATGATTGCATTTCTTAATGACAATATGTAGAAGATGTTTACAATGAAAACAGTCTTGCATGTTAGAGGTAGTAATGCCTGAAAGAAAAAAGGGTGAGTTTACTTGGAACACAGACAGTATTGTTCTCCATACCAAAGGCAGCCAATATTATTGTCTTACATTATGAAGATTTTGTCTCATATAGTAGCAAAAGACAATTGTCTAACTGAATATTAGAAAAAGATTTGAGTTTGTGAGTTGAGTTCTTCTCTAGCATATACCATGACATGTTGAGGTGTACAACTGGACCATTTGGTTGTTACCATGGAATTTGGGGATGAGGGACACTGTCACAAAATGCTAATGTTTATGTTTGCTACATTGTGACTCATGTAGTCCTCTGTATCACATCTAGGAGTCACATTTCTTCTTTGACAAAAACTGTCCAACTGAAGTAATGGCTGCAAGCAGAATTAAATCCCAGATTTTCTATTGTTCTGGATAATGTTCTATAATGTTCTATTCCATTAAGCATATTTTGTGATAGCTCTTCCAGATTTCTTTAGCTAAAGAAGCAAAAGTAATGAAATGCTTCTTCTACATCACCTTAATCTTTTTCTCTTAAGTTCATAAGTGAAATCATTTCTCTGGCAGATTCATGATCTCAAAATAATTCCTTCATTCCCAGGATCAGACCTATTGTGTTAGACAGTTTCCCTTCATTGTGTGAATTCATTATTGATTCCATATAATTGTTATGTCATTGCAAACTATGTTCCTATTATCTTTTTTTGTTTGCTTATTTGTTTGTGTCGATTGTGGGGCCTGAACTCTGGACCTGGCCACTGTCCCTCAGCCTTTCAGCTTAAGGCTAGTGCTCTACCACTTGATCCACAGTGCCATTTACAGCTTTTTCTGCTTATATGGTGCTGAGGAATCAAACCCAAGGCCTCATGCATGCAAGGCAAGCACTCTACCACTGAGCCACTTTCCCAGACCCTATTATCTTATATATGAAATTCATGTCATCTCAATACTGATTCTTAATTTGATAAAAGGGTAATGATTTGATGGGAAAGGTCAATTAACAGCCTGTGGAGCATGACTGTCCTACATTTATCACTTGACATACATAATATTGTTCTTTCATATCTGGCATTATGTAGAATGTTTTCAAGGTTCACTCAAAGTTGTATGATGTATTAGACTTCATTTTTATGGCTGAAAACTGTAATTTATAGTTATACCATGTTCTACTTTCCATTCATCTATGTATAGACATTTGGGTTATTTCCACTTTTTAAGTGTTCTGAAAAGTACTGGTGTGGTCATTGATATGTAGCTTTCCGAATCTTAATTTTCTTCTCTTATTAATAGGAATAATGTCTGAGTGGTTCAGGCAAAGAGAACAGTATGGTAGAATAAAAGTTTAAGAGGAAAATTAAAGAATAAAGCTACTAAAATTTAAGAAGGTATGTCCTATTAAAATAATCTATAAACCAGTGGTCCATGCCTATAATCTGAGCTATTATGTATAATAAGATACAGCAGTACAAAGTCAGGCAGGGAATAACATTTCCATACATTCTATCACCAGTTAACCAGGAAAATACCACAATGGAAGTGTAGCTTAAGTGGTATAGTACCAACTGGGATTAAGAAAGCTAAGTGAAAGCATAAATCTCTGAGTGCAATCCCTGGGACTGGCCTAAAACATCTATGGAATAATTCCTATAGGAGATTTTTGCTGTCAATATCTCTTAGCAATGCTGAAATAAATGCACATGTTGAATAGTATTTGCAGCTTTTGCTTTCTAATTGAGAACTGGTTGGGTGCCACAGAGGATATCTATGCCTATATATAAAACCTATCAACCTATACATTTAACTTATAAGGTTATGGAGGCTGAGAACACCCACAGCATACACTGCACACGATATCAATCTGGAGACCAAAGAGAGCTACTAATGTAATTGTACTCTAAGACAATAGTAATTGAGGAAACAGTAATCAGGCATATGCCCTAGTCCAAGAATAGATTAAGATAAGCATTTCATTTTAACTAGTAAGGTAGGAAAGTGAAAGCAAATATACAAGTTTTTAATGACACACACTATTCTGATTCTTTTCCTCTGACCTTTTGTTTAATTTAGGCTCTTAAGGAATTGAATGTTCTCATCTCACATATGGAAAACAATCGACTTTTAGACACTCAAGTGCTAATTCATCCAGAAACATGCTTGACAACATTCAAATGTAATGTTGAACCAAATATTTGAATACCCTGAGACTCATCAAATCTATATCTTAAAGATAACCATCATATATATTGATAAGAATAAATAGGCTCAAGTTAGTTTTGGATGATGATAGAAAACTCTCTTTTACAACAATTTGTCTCCAGAGTCATTTTTTGGGTCACAAGTCAAAATCTCATTTTGGGGTGGGAAAGAGTTTATTATTTCTAAGGCAGGATACTGAAACATAGAACAAGATATTATCTCTTTATTATATTGACTAGTAAAACATATCAATTATCCTAAAAAAACTGAATAAGTCACATAAATGAGTAGTGTGAGATAAACAGTAAAAATTCAAGACCATCCATCGTGACGTGACCAGAATTAGAATACTCTGTAATGAACCTTGAACGATATTTTATTAGATTTTTTAAAATATTTGAGACAGTGTCTAACTACTAGGAATGTCCAGCACACTCCCTCTTCAATGTAACAACCAAAAAAATACTACTAGAGGTATGGGTCATGTGGTAGAGCATTAGCCAAACAAGCAATTTAAGCCAGCTCAAGTACCTGAGTTCAAACTCCAATACCAAAAAGAACTTCTCATCAAAGTTTGGAAAGAATGTGGATTTTTAAAAAGTGAAAAATGAAGTCATTTTATAAATATGTTAGAAACCATCTCAAGGGAAAAAAACCATTTGAATCCTTATCTTGGGGTTCATTTTGCCTAACATCAACTTATCTGACCTTTTCTGCTTGTCTCAGTCATATACTAGATATTGCAAATAAGGGAAACCATGGGACCTATGTTTCTTTGGGCCTGGCTTACTTCACTTAATATAATTTTTTCCAAGCCTTTCCATTTCCTAACAAATGGGGCAATGGCATTCTTTCTGATGGAGGCATAGAATTCCATTGTGTATATATACCACATTTTCTTGATCCATTCATCTACTGAGGGGCATCTGGGTTAGTTCCATATCTTAGCTATGGTAAATAATGCTGCAATAAACATAATTGTGCTGGTAGCTTTGGTATGATCTTGTTTGTGATCATTTGGGTAAATGCCCAAAAGTGGGACTGCTGGGTCATAGGGAAGCTCTATGTGGAGTCTTTTGAGGAACCTCCATACTGCTTTCCAAAGTGGTTGAACAAGTTTACACTCCTACCAACAAGGCAGTAAGGTTCCCTTCTGTCCACATCCCCTCCAGCATCTGTTGTTCTTAGAGCTCTTGATTGTAGCCATTCTAACTGGGGTGAGGAGGTATCTCAAAGTTGTTTTGATTTGCATTTCTTTTATGGCTAGGAAGGTTGAGCATTTCTTCATGTGTCTATTGGCCATCCTTCTTTCCTTTTCAGAGAAGGTTCTCTTTAAGGCTTTAGCCCACTTTGTATGTCCCTCCCCCACAGTATAACCCCTGTTTTCACTGTATTTGATGTTGGTATACTTTGTGGAGGGGAAGGAAAAAAAAACAAATTGTTTAAATAGGAATACAGGCAGACCCATTGCAACAATGAGATGTACAAGATCCTATGCTGAAAATCAAACTTTACAACTTTGTGGGGGGAGGGAAAACAAAGGAGGAGGCAACAATGCTTGATAAGAAATGTACTCATTCCCTTGCTCATGTAATTGTAACCCCTCTGTATGGTATTTTCACAATAAAAAATGCAAAAAAGGGAAATATGTACAGATTTGGAGTATATTCTTCTGATTTATGTGCCAATGATTTATAAAACTTGAAGGTTTTGGGGGGAAAATAAAGAAAATTTACACAGGGGAAAAATGAAATATACACACCAGAGTTTCTTTGTTCCCATATCACACCCATGACTTACACTGTAAACTTAGCTACAGGTGGCTGGCATCTGAAAATTGCAGTTTAAAGTCAGCCTGGGAAGACAAATCCAAGAGACTATCTCCAGCTAACTGACAAAAGGCTAGAAGTCAAGGTGTGGCTCAAATAGTATAGTAGGGCACAAGCTTTGAGTGAAAAAGCCAAGGCTCTGAATTCAAACACAAGGATCAGAACAACAGGGGGAGGAGGAGAATCACAAGCCTTCATTTAATTTTCATACATTATAAATAATATCAAGAATAACTTTAGTGGTAGTGATGGGAATGTTAAACTTAGCACAATATTTTCCTGATTTACACATTTAGGGCTATGGGTTACTCTGCTTCATTAATATTTCAATGATAGTTACAAACGTCAACATATTACAAGTCATGACAGTATTGACTTTAAATGAAATTTTGGCCATCTATTTCTTCTTTCTTTAATTGTGAAAATACCGTACGGAGGGGTTACAATTACATGGGCAAGGTAATGAGTGCATTTCTCAGCAAGCATTATTTCCTCCTCCTTTGTTTCCCCTTACCATCCCTTCTCTTGCATGGAATAGTATGTACTTCTTTTCTGGTGCTCTACACTATTTTTTTTAAATTTAATTTCATTGTCAAGGTGATGTACAAAGGGGTTATTGTTACATACATAAGGGTCTGTAGGTGCAAGAGATAAAGCATAGTTCTTGTCCACAAGCAGCTTAATCTATAGTGTGTATTTTTTTTTTTTTTGGTCGGTTGTGAGGATTGAGCTCTAGGCCTGGGCGCTGCCCCTGCTCTCTTTAGTTCAAGGCGAGCACTTTATCGCTTGAGCTACAGCGCCAATTTCGTTTCCTAGTGATTTATTTGAGATAAGAAGCTCAAGGACTTTCCTACCCAGGCTGACTTTGAACTGTGATCCTCAGATCTCCTGAGTAGGTAAGATTACAGGCGTGGGCCACCAGCACCCAGCAGTTGTATATTTTTAAAAAATTCAAAAGCTCTGCCAAATTTTGAATCAGCTTGAGTAATTTGGGAATGGAGTCGGTGGGATTCTTTAAATACAAGATCATGTCATCTGCAAAGAGGAGAGTTTTACTTCTTTGCCTATTTGGATCCCTTTTATACTTTCAATAAAATTGTGTGTGTGTGTGTGTGTGTGTGTGTGTGTGTGTGTGTGTGTGTGTGTGTGTATGTATGTGTGTGTGTGTGTGTGTGTGTGTGTGTGTGTACTATGGAGCTTGAACTCAGGTCATCATACACTGGAATATTTTGTACTTCCAAATATTCACAGAATCTCAGATGCCAGTGGCTCATACCTTTAATCCTAGCTACATAGATGGCTGAGATCTGAGGATCACAGTTCCAAATTATCCAGGGAAACAACAGCTGTGAGACTTTAATGTCCAATTATTCAGCAAAAAACTGGAAATGGAGCTGGCTCAAGTAGTGAAGAGCCAGTCTTGGAGAGAAAAGGTAAAAGCTCCAGTGTACTGGCTTGACTAAATAATTAGCTAAATAAGTACACATAGAAGATGTACTCGATTCAAAATAGGCAAACGAACTTTAATAGTATAAGAAATTTTCAAAGGAAAATTATCCATTTTCTTAGAAACATAGACTATATTAATGTGTATATATTGTTTTATTATGTATATCTCTACATTAACAATGATTCTGAAAATAAATGTATACAAAACTAAATATTCTCCCTTTATACTCATTCATGTGCTTATACTGCCCTCCCACACATCTCAGAGCCCTCACCCCTACCTGCATATCTTCCCATGTGATGATTTCCTCTAATTTTTTTTGAGTCTCTTCTATATCTTGCTTTCCATTCCCAGCATCTTTATCTGATATTCATCTCCATATAACTTTGTCATAGCACAGGATAAACTTAAACTATCATCTCCTAATTTACAATTTATAGTATAATTAAATGCTGACAAAATAATACATATCAATGATCAAATGTTTTACGTATGTGTGAGAATTTCTGTGATCAAAGTAGTGTAGTGTTGATAAAAGTTTTTAGAGGTGCTCCTGAGAACACTCATACATAGGTAGCTAATTTTTCAGTTTTATAACTCTGTGGGGCACCAAAAAATACTATAATGTTCATTATTTTAAAACAGTGAGATTGTACATGCCACATAACTATTTAATGATTATGTAGAGATGATAGTGATTACATTAACTTTGGAATAAGTAGCTTCTTCAAAGATAGCTTCAAATATTTGTGAGTACTGAGATGTTTTACAGTGCAGTACATCAGCTTACAAGGTGAATTAATAATATAGTAAAATAATCTGTGGTATATATAACTTGAAAATAAAGGATTGCCTTGCAAAAACATATTCTAAATCCTAGTTAAAAATATGCATATGTGACACACATAGTATTTACTTAGCAGCTTCCAGTAAAATCATTCATAAATTTTAATGAGGATTAAATTTTAATAAGTACCTAATTTATTAAATTTTAATCAGGTAATAAATGACTTATTCTTTGCCATAGCATAGGCACATTATTAATAAAACTAAAATAATTCTTTAATCCTTATATTATACCCTATTATTACTAGAGATGGTTACTTTCCAATTTAAGTAATTTTGAACTTTTGCACATATTAGGCATGCTGTAAATGACAGATAATATTTTATGGACTGTTTTGTACTTTCTCAAATACCCAGTTTCTTCTCATGAAGCTATTTTTAAATCAACTCTTATCTTCAGAATACCCATATTAAAACATGAATATCTAGCATGCCCTAACTATGCATTGAATAAAATTGTATTGACTGTACTACAATATCTTTAGATATTTAGTTTTTCATTTAAATTTACAATTAAATTTACAATTAAATTTACAATTAACATTTAAGGGATTTTGTGTATAGTTGGAAGTGTTTTTCAAAATACACTAGAAAAATACATTCCTCAATTTTAAAGCAATGCTACAAAATTATCTACTACACTGATGAATAAATTTATATTCTTTTTTTGTTGTTTTTTTAATTTAATTTTATTTTATTTGTGAACATACTGTACAGAGGGGTTACAATTAAATGGGCAGGATAATGCGTACATTTCTTACCAAGCATTGCAGCCTCCTCCTTTGTTTACCCTTCACGTCCCTTCCCAGCCTCCCCCCTCCCCCCCATCCCAATCCTATTCCTTCCCCCACCCCCACCCGCACCGACGTTGTAAAGCTCGTTTTGGATATGACAACTTGTACTTCTCATTGTTGCAACAGGTCCACCTGTTAAATTTATATTCTTAAAAATACTTTCAAATATTATTTCCCTACACCATTATCAAATCATGTGACTTTATTCCGTAATATCTTATGTATTTGATGGGTCTAATTAAAAGTTTATTTTCAATATGAAGAAATTAAATACAAGATCTTCTATGATGGTGTTATAGTGAGGATAGATAATTTTTATATTATTAACTCTCTCTAGCATATGACTGGCTGGCTGTCTTCAATGCCATTCAAAAACAACATGTCTGTTTGGATTCATGAGCACTAGTTACTGGACTATAAAGTTATCTAGTATCGTATTTCTTCCATATAGCAGTTGAAGATAAAAAAAAGTTCTTTAATAGAAAACAGACAAAAGGAGGTAGGTTTGTATTGGATTTAAAACCCATTTAAAAAAAGAGTCAGGAGCTGGGAATGTGACTTAGTGGTAGAGTGCTTGCCTAGCATGCATGAAGCCTTGGTATTATATATAAAGATTCAAAAGTGTAGCTGAAGCTCAAGCAATAGAGTGCCAGCTTTGAGCCAAAAATGCTCAGAGACAATGTTCATGCCCTCACTTCAAGCCCCAATACTGGCAACAAATGATAAAAAAGGAATCAGTATAATTTAGTAGAATGTAATCATGAGCTGACCATTTCAATAATAGAAATTCAGTCTAAATTAAAAATGTTATCAAAATTAACACTACACTTTTTATCCAATATATTTAGATTATATATATATATATATATATATATATATATATATATATATATATACATCTGAGCATACATATATAGGTATATGTATATAGAGAGAAAGAAAAAGATAGAGCTATGTAAGATTCTACGTCCTTTATTTTGTATAATTTGAGGCTTGTATAGAGATACTGACTCCATCAGAGAGCTAAAATAAAACCCCAACAGACTTTCTTTATTAGAGAGAAAGCATTCCTGAATTTGTATGGCAAGGAGAGACTTTCTTAAGAATCCTTTCCCAAAAAGCAAATTAATGGAAAGCCATTGAAAAAATTCTGATTTAACTATGTGACGGTACATTGGGGAGCCCTTGGAAACAGATTCCTTTGTTTATATTAGACATAAAGACACTGTAAATCCAAGGCCTTCATTGGGGATTTATACACATTCTATCTTGCTGTGGCAAATAAAAAAGCATTTTGCTTTATTTCTTTCATATTAATTGTATGTGTTCTTCCTTTGGTCTTCTCTGGGGACTCTGCTGCTTAATACTATTGGATGCAATTGACATTTTGTGAGGTGTTTTATAGACAATGTGGAAAATTTAGGGAGTTTATTTGTAATCTGGAAAAATAACGAACAAGCTATCATTATCCACCAGTAGAGGAGAAACTGCCCCTAGGCACAAACACACAGTGAGTAGCCAGAACTATTGCTCCCCTCTATTGAGCTAAAGCTCCCAAATGATCAATACATTTTGTGAAACATTTCACTCAACTCTCACTTAATGAGTGGCAAAGTCATCCATTACCCATTTTTCTTAAAATTCTTAAAGACTAGATTATTTGTAGAGTGTAAACACAAGCCTATAGAGTTAAATTTTTGGAGTTCACTTCATTACAAGCAAGTAAATTTGATGAGAGGTGCCTGTGTTACTGCTAATGACAAACTAATCAAAAGCAAAGAAAAAACAAAGCCTATGTAGTAAGTAAATGGGTAAATTTCAAATGTTGAAACATTGTTTTATAATAGTGATACTATAAATTGAAATGAAACTGTTGTTAAAAGCAGTCTAACTTCAGTAAGTGCTAACTTATATAATGTTATTGATAGTATTTCAAAACATTCCTATTGATGATGGATGTTTCTAAAGAATTTGCCATATAAAAATGTAGGAAATATCAGAAGCTATTTTTACAAGATAATTGGTACCAGCACAAAATCCAGAAAACAAATAATATATACTAAAACAAAAAACAAGTAAACTCTCTGTGTGTGTGTGTGTGTGTGTGTGTGTGTGTGTGTGTGTGTGTGTGTGTGTTTGAAGAAAGACAGTCAGATGAGAGAAAAAAGGGGTGGAGGGAGAAGGACAGAGAGGGAATGCAGGGGAAATGATACCAATAATTTTCAACTATTCATTTAAATAGAACTAAAATAAATAAACAGCATTAGTAGCCACTTTAGAAATGGAAAATAAATCACACTGTGATAGCACTACAGATACATGAAGGTGAACAAAGGAATAAATACTACCTTTGGTGAGGGTTGAGAAAACTGGATCCCTCTACATTTCTGATGGGAATATAAAAGAGAATATTTATTTTTTAAACATCTGTCCATTTATTTATTCATTTTTAATTTTAAAAATTAAATATTTCTTTATGGTTTATCGTGCTGGTCCTGGGGCTATAGCTCGGTGTCTCATGTTCTTGCTTGGCTTTCTTTCATTCAAGATCTTTACCCCTTTCACCTCTGCTTCTGGTTTTTTTCTGGTTAATTGGAAATAAGAGTCTCACAGGCTTTTCTAGCCAGCCTGGCTTTAAACAGGGACTCTCTGCTCTCTCTCTTCTCTCTCTTCTTTTTTTGTCAGTCATGGGGCTTGAGGCCTGGGTACTATCCCTGAGCTCTTCAGCTCAAGGTGAGTGTTCCTTCACTTGAGCCACAATTCCATTTTCATTTTTCTGGTGGTTTATTGGAGATAAGAGTTCCACATACTTTCCTGCCCTGGCTGGCTTCAAACCACAATCCTCAGATCTCAGCCTTCTAAGCACCTAGGATTACAGGCATGAGCCACGGGCGCCCGGCTCTCTTTCCTCTCTTTGCTCTCTCTTACCCCTCTCTCCTTCTCTCTCTCTCCCCCTCATTCCAACCCTCCTGCCATCTCTCTTTCTCTCTCTCTCCTCTCTCTGTCTCTGTCCCTACCTCTCTCTCTGTCTCTGTCTCTTTGTCTCTTTCTCAGCTGACACACATCCTTCGAAGTGACTTTCTCTCTTTTGTGCCTAGAAGGAGGCTATGGTGCCCAGAGCTTATATAATTACTGGTTGGTCAGTATAAGGATGAACATGCTAGGACTGTAGAAAAAGGAACGATGTTATGGAACTGTTTCCTAGAGAGGACTAGCTCACTGCTTTATGATGCATGAATGAGAACAAACAACAAACCAAACACCCATAAAACATGTTTTGTTAAATCAATAATTATGGTGTCTTATTATAGCACAACAGAAAGTACATGTATCATTGGAAATGAATGTCATCTCATTTTTTCTAATGGCCATTATCTTAGTGACAGTGGCATCTCCACTTAGATAATTTAAAAGCAATGGTATTATGATGTGGATTTACATACTTGTTATGCTCATAAAATTACATAGGGTCAGAAGGATAAATGTTCACTGGAAAAAGAAAAAAAAACTTGCAGGATCTAGATTAAAGAGAAGGAGATTCTGAAGCGACTTCCTACAGTTTTTCTTTTGAGTTGAAACCAGGGTTGGTCATTCTTTCCCCACTGTAAGATGTTCCTGATCCCTAAATGGTTTTTTGTGTGTTTGTTCACTTTGATAGTTCACATATCATAGTGATCTTCCCTTTTTCTTTGAGATAAAAGCTTATAACAAATCGTCTTTATATGAAGCAATTTGAGGGCTGTAGAGGGACCTTTTAAAGCAATTTCATAAGATAAGAATATGGAAAAAACGAAACAATTATGGAAGCATTATCCTTCCTTATTTTAGATAGTATCGTGCTAGAATTTTTGTCAACAGAGAAGAAAGATGGAACCTTCAAGCTGTGTATGCTACTTTGGTCCAGAAGGTATCTTTGAAGCATCATTTGGCTCAAAGTTTAATGTCATTTTTTTATATTAACTCTTCATATAACAACTCTTCTTCTTCCTCTTGATAATTACTCCTATTTGCACCTCTGTGTATTGTTTCCTGCTAGAGAAATGAGCTCCCTTCCCATAGCTTAGTCCACTCCTTCCCTTCTCCACAGCTTAGCATGCTCCCTTCCTAGGCAACAGTAGGCCTAAGTAGTAAAGGCAGTAAATAATCAACTTCCAACCCCCTTTACCTTGGGATGGCTCTCCTCTGGGGCAGTTACCACCATATAAGGCAACAAGAGTCCGTTAGAGTGACCTTCAGGTCTAGGCAGTTGCAGGACCCTTATCTACCATAGTAGCCATAAATCGTAGTCCGACATGATGAAGCCAGGATCTCTGCCTTCTAGCCCCTTATAGCCCTCCTAAGCCTCCTAGGTTAGATAGGTCACCCCAGACAAAAGCCCGTGCTTCTTCTCATTCCTCCCTTGTGAGAAGGGGTCTTGCCAGTCCGCTTTCCCGGCAATAAGCCTTCCTTTGTTCTCTGTACCTGCGTGGTTATCTGCATGGTTCTCTGGCAAAGTCTATTAATCTTAATTTTGCTAAGATTTCCTCTTTGCCCAATTAGAATATGAGCACTTGTGAGAACAAGGTCTTAGCATTGCCCTCAATCACATTCTCCATTTCACAATAGCACCTAACTAAATGTCTAAAATCCAAATGTCAAATATTCCTTTATTCTCAGTGATTAAGGAGTGCAAATTGTGTTTCAAGATAATGACCAGAATCATTGAGCAGATCGAAAGAATAATATATTTGATTATTGCTATCATGTAATGTTTGAAGACGTCATATTATTTTTTCACATATATTTTGCTGGACAACTCTGTACCTCAGAGTTGTGTCAATTTAATTATATTCTAGTTGTTAGCTTGAATATTCAATTACAATATTTCTTTGAATGCATAATAGGATTTTAAAAATACTAGATGAATTTTTCACATAAAATAGCATAATTCAATGAAACTCTCTACTTGATTAACACATTAATCAGAGTGATGCTTTTGCTTATAACTAAGAGAAGAAAGTTGTTATAAATTTTAAGTAATTTAAAGGAAATTATTTTCTTTTCTTTAAAAAGCCTGTGCATTATTGTGAACATACAGTATAATTATTTCTTTTACAAATATATTTTGAAGTGCTCTTTATGAATAATCTAAGAAGCTGGGTGGTACTGTGTTTATTAAGTTGTGTATATAGAGAGAGAAAAAAAGAAAGAAAGAAAGAAAGAAAGAAAGGAAGGAAGGAAGGAAGGAAGGAAGGAAGGAAGGAAGGAAGGAAGGAAAAAAGATGAAAAGGACTCACAGGCACTCTATGATAGTATGTTTATCTCCAGAAACACCTGAAGCCATTATACTGAACCTTGAACAAGATAGAGATGAAATTCACTAGGTAGAGATTTACAATTTTCTCATTAACCCTGTAACAACTGGACATTTTTCATTTCAGATGTATAGATTCCTGGCCTGTGCTTGATTTATGTGGTCTCCCAGGCTGGTTTTGGCTATATAACAAATGAAGTATTAAAGACCCCTCAGAACATTTGTGCTTTGGAAGCCCTGAGACTATGATATGACCCATTTATCTTGGTAGTTTGGTGGTTTATGATCCAGACATTAAGTTGGTCTTGTGAAATTGAAAGAAAGCCTTGGAAGCACCCCCTGTGTGGACGACTTGCATAATCTTCACGTTTGCCTGGGTTTTATTTCTTCTGCTCTGTCGTATCCTTTGTCTTCATCAACACATTATGTGAGTGTTCATGGAGTCTTATGAATGCTTTTGAGTTTCTCACCCTGCAATGCAGTCATTGACACAGAGAGCAAAGTCATTTATATGATGCTTCACTTTATAATTTCCATGGTCATAAATGCTTACATTGGAAGAAAGATGAAGAGTAGTGTGATGATTTAGAATTTTTGAATCTGGCTTAACTAGTGAATCAAACTGGTTTGATGTGACTCATGAGCTATTGCTGCCAAGAAAAATATAGCTAATTGATAAAATATTTTCCCAGGGGGAAAATGGAGGATGTAAAACAGAAGTAGGGTAGAAAGAGGGAAAAGCGGCTATGAAAGACCCAAGGCTGTAAGTTTGGCCAAGTTATAGATAGCAATCTTATTTGGAAAAAACAAAAACAAAAAACAAACACAAGTGGCATGCCAGCTAAAAGTCTATGTGTGTGTGAAGGTGTTGTAAGTGAAAGATGTGTTTTATATACAGGATGTGGATGTAAGTTTACCTTACTGAAATCACAGAAAATGATTACATAGCTTGTAAGGTCAGGGAGAGATCAAATTAAAACATGTACATATTCATTCCGAAAATGAAAGGTTTGTTGTAGTGATATAAATTTCCTACAGAGCTATTGACTACAGGAATTTTACTTTTTACTTGTGGGTTGCTCAGGACTTTTCCCCTTTTATAAGATCTTGGTGAATGGAAGACTCTGTCTGATCAAACTCACATTCAACCCAGTCCCTTGCATTCTCAATCATTCTTTTTTGTTGTTGCAATTGTTGTTTGTTTTTGTCTCTGTTTTGCTTGTTTTTAAATAGGAGCTCCCTGACTTTTCTGGGCTTGATTGGAACTCTCAATCCTTTTGCCTCCACCTGCAAATGATAGGATTATATGTGCCTACCACCACAGCCAGCTCTAAAGTGTGTGTGTGCATGAGCAAAGAGGAGAGGAACACAGGAGATGAATGGGCAGTGACTAAAATTCAAATTGGCTCTCATAAGACAGTAAGTGGTTTTTATATTCGAAAAGTTCCTCAGTCTTTAAGGACATGGCAGAATCTTATCATTTCATTCCAATATTAATTATTTTAAAAAATGATGAAGGCTGGCTGACAGTGGCTCTTGCCTATAATCCTAGCTACTCAGGAGGCTGAGATCTAAGGATCGCACTTCAAAGCCAGCTGGGGCAGGAAAGTCCATGAGACACTCTTAGTTCCAGTTAGCCACCAGAAAACCGCAAAGTGAAATAGCTGAGACTAATAAGAAAAAATTGAAATAAATACAAAGGCCTGCAATTGATGAGAAAGAGCTATTGCATACATTAGATACAAGAGTTTAGTTTACAGAGTTTGCTAAGTGTCCAAACAGGAGATTTAAGATGATAAGGTACCCAGGTGCCAGGGACTACCGTTTGTAATCCTAGTTACTCAGGAGGCTGAGATCTGAGGATTGAAATTCAAAGATATAATTGTACTAGAAATATGTAGAGATCCTAGACTATCTAAAATTTTCAATTAATTTGTAATAGGTTGTTTATTTAAACTATTCAGAAATAAAAATGAGCTGGGCCGGGCCACTCGCTGGTTGCTCACACTTGTAATTCTAGCTACTCAGGAGGCTGAGATATGAGGATCATGGTTCAAAGCCAGCCCGGGAAGGAAAGCCGAGAGACTCTTACCTCCAATGAACCGCTCAGAAAACCAGAAGTGGCACTCTGGCTCAAGTGGTAGAGTGTTAGTCTTGGGATGAAGAGCTGAGGGACAGCGCCCAGGCCCAGAATTCAAGCCCCACAACCGACAAAAGTAAGTAAGTAAGTAAATAAATAAGTAAGTAAATAATAAGTTGATAAAATGCTGCCTAGGTGAAAAGTTTAAAAGTGAGATACTGATTGTGTAATGGAACACATTCCATATATACAACCTGGTATAGGATGACTGTTTTTCTGCTTCTATAGTCAAGGAAGAACAAATACAAATCAAGCCTATTGAATCTCGTATTAATAATGAGGAAATTTCCCCAAATAGAAAGAGTGAGGAATCAAGACACAGAAATCAGAAGCAACTTGATAGAGTTTCCAGTAGTTTAAGCTTGAATCATGATTGAGCAATAAAAATACTTGCATAGTAGGTTATAACTGAATTATAAAAATAAACATTCATGAATTGAATTACTTAATTATGGAATGACAAAACTTCCTTTCAGGGGAATATGAATTATTTTAGGCAGATATATGTTCTCATGATGTAAACATTAATCCTCTCCCCAAATCTTACTGTGTGTGCACTATACTTTGTGACTTATTTCCAAGGAGATTAGTAAAGAACTAAGAAAGTACTGTATAAGCAAAAATTAATATCTTCAGATGTGATATATATGCAATATATATTTCATGATTTCATGTACTCCTTGTTAAGATGAAATAAGGGAAAACCTCATGTCCGTGTCATCCTTTGCAAAAATATATAATCCTAATTAATTATGAGACTAAAATAAAACAATCATAGATGTCAGGACAACAATGCTCAGTATATTGAGGTTGTTGAGGTTACTCTCTCTATCGCCACCCCTTCTCTCTCAAAGGGAAACCATCCTTGGAAATAGAATGTACCAAATGAGAAACTGTATGAATGGAACAGACAGAGAATAATAGTGGGGAAAATATGCTGGTAGAATCCAAATTTAGTGTTGATATTATTCACTAGTAATTAATTGCTCATTTGTTTGTTTACCTGCTTTAATATTGAAAATGTTACCATGGTAATATAGGATGTTAACAATGTCAAAAACTAGTTCATTCATACAGCAATTATTTTTAAAAAGCTTTGCAATTTTCTTGTAAATCTAAAACAAGAAAAACAAATCAGAGTACATAGAAACACAGAACAAAAGTGTGATTATAAGGGGTAAGAAAGATATGTTCAAAGGTACAAAGTTCCAATTTTGTGGGATGAATATGTCAAGATATCTAATGTATAAAGTGAACACTATAATAATAGTACATTGTAAATTGAAAATTTACCAGAAGAGTAGACTTTTAGGTACTTCTTTCTTTGTATGGAAATTTAAACTCAAAGTCTAGCACTTACTCAGCTTGCTTTCTTGGTTGGTGCTTAACTATTTGAGTCATGTGTCTAGCCTGTTTTTTTTCCTGGTCATTTTAGTGAAGCTTCACAAAATTTTCTTACCAAGTTGGGCTTGAACCTAAGTCCTCTAGATCTCAGTCTCATGAATAGAGAGTACAACAGATGTGACTCTTCAGCATTTAGTGATTTGTATACATTTCCACATTCACAATCACAACATACACATACAAAATGGACATATACACATAAATGCAGTAACTATGTAAGATGGTGTTAATTTCCTAGAAAGTCTCATTTCACCATTTTTATATCAAGAAATTTGGTTGTCCATCATAGGTATGTCCAAGAAAAAAGGAAAAAAAAAGCAGAAACAAAAGATTTAAGATGGGATGCTAGTTCCAGTATTGAACTTGGAAAGTATTAGAGAGAAATAACTCTGTTATGAAAAAAGACAATTAATGTGTGGTTCCTCGTATGTGATGTTCTAAAGGGCTATTAATCGCGTGCCATTCAATGGAATTAGACTTCACCCAGTGAAAATGTTCAGCTTTGGGAAAACTGTTGTTCCCCTAAATTGTATGACATTACAAATGAAGAGTACAATTACACAGATATTCTCTTGCAGTCAAGAGCTTTCAATGAAATAAAAGTAAGATGTGGCATAGTTAGTGGATACAGAAGTTAAATTTGACTGACGTTTTCTTTAGAAGAAATTGTGAGATACTGAAAAAAAAAGACAAATCACTAGGAAGTTTATATGTCAGAAATTTATATGAAGACAGTATTCTTAAAATAGAAATGATGTGTCAATGGGTAGTTTACTGACAATTAGTGCTTAAATGGACCTTATTAATATTTCATATTTAGGCAAAAATCAACTTTCAAGGGGAGAATACACATTCCTGTTGGAAGTTCAATGCTTTATTTATAACAGGACTTATATAATTCATAAAATGCTTAGTTTTGCATATATTTGTAATAAAATTAACGAATTTTTTTCTGAAACAAAATTAGACAAAGCTAACGATAAAAGGCAAGTCAACAGCAATGACACAAATTGACGTTCAAAATTTATTGACACAGAAAGATAGTATGAATGTTCGCAGAAGAACTTTCCAGCAGAATGTGGAAATAACCTAGATGTCTATAACTAACCAAATGTTCAAAGGATAAATGCAATATGTACATATGGTAAAATATTACACAATAAAGGAAGTACATATATATTACAATGTGGATAGAACTTTTAAATATTATAATAAATAAAAGAAGATGACCATTGGCAAAAATGAAATATGGAAAAATTTAGGTATCAAGAATATAGAAACAGATTGCCAGAGTTTGGCATGAAGCATTAGGATTGACTGCAATTAGGATTGACTGCTAATCATAGCCAATTGATTTTTTAGAGTAATGAAAGTATTCTAAAGATATGTAATGAAATTGTTCAACAACTCTGTATATATATTGAAACCAAGTAAATAGTGTATTTTAACATGATAAATGTTATAAAAATATAACATATCAATAAAGCATAGTATTTACAAATTTTCTAGCATAATGCTACTTTACCCATGCTTTCTTAACAGTTATTTTATCATGAAGTATTTATTTTAAATATTAAATTGATTCTATTTTTATTCTTTAATAAATTAACTTGCACAATGTTTGCATGTTTCTGTAAAGCTTTTACTGACAGCTGTTTTACTGCTGACAAAACTTTAATTGAATATTTTGAATATACTCTATTGTGCTTAGTCATATCACACCTTGTGTTATTCATCCCTCCATCCAACCCTCCAGACACTAAGCATCTACCAAACAGAGACTCCTCTGCAGTTCCAGACATGAATTGTGAGCACTGAGGAGGAGAAGAGAATGTACAGAAAAAAAATGATTTATCCTACAGGCAGTGAAAATCTACTTGGAAGAATAATTTAACACCCAGTTATGATGTGCTTCAAGCATTTAATGAAAAGTAATTACACGATTAATTTTAAAAGTTCATGTCCCTGAATTTCAGAGATAAGGTAGAGTGATGTTTTTGTGCATGTCTGGAGAGTTCTTCATTGAAAAGGAGAAATTAAGATAAAGAAAATTGAGGAAATAGTACTGAAGAATACAGAAGTGGGATGGAAAACAGTGAATTCTAGTCTGAGGAGTCATGCCAGATTACATATATTTATGTGTCAATCAGTTAGATATGAATAGAGTAATATTAGATAGAGCAAAATGGTCCATCCTCTTTGATATGTTAAATGCTACTATTCAATCATGAAAATTAATACTTATATATTGCTGCATGCAATTTGAAGTGGACATTCTTTGCTACCAAATAACTCTGTGATGATCTTGGGGCTTGAACTCAAGGTCTAGGCACTATCTCTTAGCTTTTCCATTAATGGCTGTAGCTCAAGTAATTGAATCTTAAAGACTTTTCTCTTCCAGGTGACTTTGAACCTTGATTCTCAGATCTCAGCCTCCTGAATAGCCATGATTACCGATGGGAGCCACTGGACCCATACTGATATTCTCAGTAAACCTTTAAAAATTGTTGTAAGCTGGGTGCCGGGGGCTCAGGCCTGTAATCAGATCTGAGGATCGCGGTTCAAAGCTAGCCCAGGTAGGAAAAGTCCATGAGACTCTTACCTCCAATAAACCACTAGAAAACCAGAAGTGGCGCTGTGGCTCAAGCAGTAGAGCACTCACCTTGAGCTGAAAAGCTGAGGGACAGTGCCCAAGCCCAGAGTTCAAGCCCCACGACCTACAAAAAAAAAAGTTGTAATTTCTTCTTTTGCTATACATATTATTTTCTGGAGAAAAGCTATAGTACTTCATATAATTAAATAATATTAATTTATTAAAATTATTATGATAATATGTATATTGACTGTTTTGCCAATTCACATTAGAAATTAATACCTGACAATAGTAATATGAAAGGTATGCATAAGGTCAAGGTATATCTAGATGTACTTTAACAATAAAAACATGATTAAATTACACCTCCCTAATTTCACGTCACAATTTAGGAAAACTGCTCAGTCTTTTCTGTTTTATTCTTTTGATTCTGTTGGTTCTATTGAGCTCTCCTGGGTTATTGCTTAGGTCCTGTAAAAGATAATTTGAGTCTTAGGGAAATCATTTTTTTAATCTTTCCTCAAATGTCTTTACAAATAAATATCATCTATACTATTACTCACTGGGAAGCAGTGAGTTAGTTACACTGGTTAGTTACACTGGAAGGTTTATAATACAGTTTAACATTCTTTTTGTATGCAGTTGTATCTTTATTAAAGCAAAGTCCATTAAACATAGGTGTTCATTTGCGCTACACTGTTTTCTAAAACAGGCACAGATCCTCTGACCAGATTAACTTAAATACTATATTTATTGAATGTGGTCATTTCATCTCAGTAAACATTTCTTCTAAAACTCTACCTAGAACATATAATATATATATATATATATATATATATTCTTTTTACAGTATACAACACAATTATATCTCAAAGGTAATAATTATGAAACATATTTCTGATAGTTTTCTCAATACAAAGTATATATATATATATATATATATATATATATCTTTAACACTGGCAATTTCTATAATGTGAAATCTCTTACTATATTTTAAAATAATTAACCAGGAAGAAGAAAGCTCAAATTTTTTGGGGGGGGGGGTCCGGTCGTGGGGCCTGAACTCTGGGCCTCGGTGCTGTCCCTCAGCTCTTCAGCTCAAGGCTAGCGCTCTACCACTTGAGCCACAATGCCACTTCCTGCTTTTTTTTTCTTTTTGCTTATATGGTGCTGAGGAATCGAACTCAGAGCCTCAGGCATGCAAGGCAAGAGCTCTACCAGTGAGCCACCTTCCCAGTCCAGAAAGCTCAAATTTTAATGTATTGTTCTTTAATTGTGCATGACATGTGCAAGTTTTGTATAGAATATCTTAGATTTATTATTTATTTATTATTTTTAACTGTTTTAACAATATATTTTCTGAAGATCTTCTAGTTACAAGCGTAACGTAAATTTAAATTTGTGAATCTAATACTTTCCATTACTAAAAACAATTCCAAGCCAGGAGCCAGGATTACACCTGTAATCCTACTTACTCAGGAGGCTGAGATCTGAGGATAGTGGTTCAAAACCAGCCAGGGCAGAAAAAGTCTCTGCAAGATTCTTAACTCCAACTAACTACTCAAAAACTGGAAATGGAGCTGTGCCTCAAATGTGTATAGTGCTATCCTTGAGCAGAAGAGCTCAGGGACAGCGCCCAGAACCTTAGTTCTAGTCCCATGACCAAAACCAGAATCTACTAAGGAAAACATGGAAATGATATTTTTATTCAATATGAAAATAGCAAGCTGCTGTTTTACTTTATGTTTCATAGATTGCTTAAATTTATTATAAAATACATTTGAAGTAACTAAAATTAATTAATAGAATTAATAAATTTTAATTTCACTTATTTACATTTCAATGTATGAACATGAACTTAGAGATGATAAAAGAGAGACATAGAGAAAACATTTGTATTATTTAGTGTGTTTATTATTACATATCTGAAAAGTCTTGAAAAACAAGTTCTTTAAAAAAATCCAAGGTGTTAATGCTTATTAACTACACTGAGTAAATAGCTACACAAAACAGTGAAAGATTTTTCCTTGTCCATGCTCATTGGTGAGAAGCTGTTCTGATTTTGGCAGGTGAAGGATATGGAAAACATACTACTGATACCATCACATTTTTTCTAATAGTCAAGTGGCCAAAGGCATAAAGTTTTCACCCAGCAGCATCAGAATACATGTTCTTCTCAGCAGCACATGGAACATTTTTCAAAATAGACCATATTTTAAGTTTTATATTAGTGACTCTCCATTAAATGCAGTATGAGACACATATTTCTTGTAAACATTACACCACATGCTGTGGAGAACAGGCATATACAATTGAATGATTGTGGATTCCATTTTACATGACTGTTTACAATTTAGAAAAGATACTACCTTCACAAATAACCACTGTCATGTTAAAAATAGTATTATTCCTAGTCTATGTTAGCACAGATAAAAGTTATGTTTTGGGAATTTGGTATTTATATGATAGTTTCCAATTTTATCTTAAATATCTGATGTCCAGAGATTAGTTCCACAGAAAGGCTTTTGAGGCAAAGAAAAGATGAAAATGTGTGCAATTTGAGCACGTGCTTTATTTATAGCCAATGAGCAGTTCAGTTTTGTCTCCACCTTCCATTTAATGAAGATAAGGACTAACCAAAGAAATAGCTGGAGCTACATACTTTAGACATAACACATGACCTGAATGTTTTTTGTTTGTTTGTTTTGGGGTGTCCAGTCGTGGAGCCTGAACTCTGGGCCTGGGCGCTGTCCCTTCAGCTCTTCAGCTCAAGGCTAGCGCTCTACCACTTGAGCCACAGCGCCACTTCCGGCTTTCTTCTTTTTGCTTATTTGGTGCTGAGGAATCGAACCCAGGGCCTCATGCATACTAGGGAAGAAGAAATGGACTTCATAAAGGAGAATGTTTAAAGGCTATTTCATAAGTTAGTTTAGAGTTATTTTTGTTTGTGTGTGTATTTTAAAATAATACAGCTTCACATATAGCAACCATTTTATTTCAGTATTTTCTTTTCTCTCACCAAAGATTGTTTTGAGACTATTTTATGTTCTGACAAGGTAAATTTATAATCTGACAAAGTATATTCAGGAAACATTTCATTATCTCTCAGGGATTCTCAATGATTATTATTGCCTAACTAAGAAACCTTGAATTCAAACCTGAATGCTTTTATTATGCTGCTTGTACAACAGGCTTGAGACCATCAGTGAAAGAAACTAGGACTATAGTGCTAGAATGTGAGAGAGGATCTGAATTCAGTCAATATTAAGTAAGCAAGAATAAGTGGGGTTTATTATTGGCCTGGGATGATGGTGGAAAAAAAGGAGTCAAAGGGAAGATGATGTCCTTGATAAAAGTCTTCCTAACAGCCCCAGGATCAAAATTATTAGGTATTAATATCTTCCTAGGTTTCTCTTTAGTCCTTAAAGCTTTCTTAGGAATTTTTGGAGATAAGCATTTAAAATGCTATTTTTTTATTGTGAAAACACCGTACAGAGGGCTTACAATTGCATGGGCATTTAATGAGTACAATTCTTATCAAGCATTGACTCTTTTTTCTTATGCACACACAATTATTCCCTGGGAGTAAAGTGAAATTAGGTCCTTAAGATAAGTTTTAAATACTTGAAATCATTTGTATTTGATTGCAGGAAAACTACATATTAAGTTAATGTTAAGTTTTGAACTACCTAGGATTTGTAGAAACAGGTATAGAAAAGCTGCATATCTTCATTTTGAAACATTTAGTAGCTGCTGTATATTTCATCTTTTCTTCATTAATGGACATCAAATTTTGCTCTGCATTTAAAATTACAATTCTTTATTGCAACCAACTACTAGGACAACAGATGTTGTGGTGTGTCTAATTACAAGTTTGTAGCCATTCCTGGTATATGCGCTTATGCATTTCGCTTATTTATCTTATTTATTTATTTCTATTATTTCTATGTGAAAATGTATTATGTGTGCATTCATAAATACATGCATTCATTTGTATCTTTTTTACTTTATGTAATAAACTTTTATTCTTGTGCTCAAATTGTGGGAGAAATCCTATTCTTATTATTAGTTGTTTTATTATTTGTTCTATGGATTAAGTCTATATCTAGACCCTCACACACACTAAGCAACTATTACTACTAAGCTGTAGTCACACAGCCCTATTCACTCCGCTTTAAGTAAACTTTCAGTACTTCCAAAATAAACACAACCAAACTGATCATCTCTTCAGGTTGTTCTCTTATGTAATTGAAGTTTCAGAACTTTATCAAAATAGGCTTATAGCATTTACTGCATAACTTATTTTATTTATTTATTTACTTGTTATTTTTTTGTCAGTCGTGGGGCCTGAACTCTGGACCTGGGTGCTTCCCTCAGCTCTTCAGCTCAAGGCTAGCGCTCTACCACTTGAGCCACAGCGCCACTTCCTGCCTTTTCTGCTTATGTAGTGCTGAGGAATTGAACCCAGGGCCTCATGCATGCAAGGCAAGTGCTCTACTACTGAGCCACCTTTCCAGCTCCCATGATTTATTTTTGATATTTAGGTTTTATTGCTTGGCTTCCATCACCATTCAGCAATAAAAATGGTTCCCCAAATTATCTGAAACTTGCAGAATTGTAAAGGTCTTTCCAACGACTACAGCTCCATCACCTCATCTCTCCAACTTGCCAGAATGCAATGATCATCAACAAGCACTATTTTCTTTTATATTTTGTTTTATATTCTTTGCTGATATCCACAATCTTATTTTGAATAGCACAAAGCTTAAGATAAGGAACTTGGTGCTAACTAGCGGACTGGTGCATGTATTATCAGCACAGGTTCACCTATAAGATGGTATGATTTATTTGGTTTTAATGGTTTAAAAATTACATTTGTAGGTTGGATAAGATAATGTTCAGTGAAATGAACCCCAAGATAAGGACACAAGTGGTTTTTTCTTGCTTGCTATTGTTTCTAATGTATTTATAAGGTACCATGTGATTTTTTTTTGTTGAGTTGTATATTCCTCCCCCATGGTATAACCCCTGTTTTCACTGTATTTGATGTTGGCACAATTTGGGGAGGGGAAGGGAAAAAACAAAATGTTTAAATAGGGATACAGATTGACCCATTGCAACAATGAGATGTACAAGATGGTATGTCGCAAAATGAACTTTACAATTTAGGCATGCCTGGGGTTGGGGGCAGGGGCGGGGAGTGTAGTTGAGGAGGTGGTAGGGAAAGGATGATAGGGGAAAAACAAAGGAGGAGGCAACAATGCTTGATAAGAAATGTACTCATTACCTTGCTCATGTAACTGTAACCCCTTTGTACAGTATTTTCACAATAAAAAAACATAAAAAAATAACAGTTGTAGAAGTTTCATGCAGGAACCACAAGCAATTGAAAGATTGCATCAGAGTGGATACATCATACCAAATACTGCATGAACACATTCTTTTTTCCTTGAATTAGTTACATATTGATTAGTCAATTAATTTGAAAATGATTTTAAAATTTATGTATCATAAATTATTTTAATTTTCTTATTGGTATGAGTATGAGATAAAATATGCTGACTATAGATTCAATCGAATTATTCTTGGTCATGCATCAAGAAAACCATTTTTATCAATTTAATATCTTTTAGAACAATAGTAATAAATTTCACTAAATTGTAACATAACATTCCTCCATAGATTTGACTCAGCAATTTTTACCCCATAATGTAATTTCTGTGGTTTCAAAAAGAACTCAGGAAATATCTATGCTCTATAACTCTAATAATAGTTTATGGGTCTATTTTGTTCAAATACATTTTAAATTTGTTTTTGAAAAACTGAATACTTAGAGTTAGACTTATATATTCTACAATGTACATAAACAGCTTTGAGTTGCATAATGACTTTTCAGTCAATGATGTACTATATCCAGGACAGTGTAGTTTATACTTTTCTGCAGTTATAAACTTTCTGAAGAGAATATTTTATATCCACTCCATATTTTTCAAGAACAAAATACCTCATAACTATAATCACCATGCTATACTGCTTGTGTGTCTTAAACCTATGACTCTTATCGAACTGTAATTTTTTTCCTATTGGTTGTGGGGCTTGAACTCAGACACAGAGAGCTGTCCCTGTGTTTTTCACTAAAGGGTAGTGGCAGTGCCACTTCCAGTTTTCTGGTGGTTAACTGGAGATGAGTCTCACAGACTCTTATCCTGGTTGGATTAGAACCATGATCTTCACATCTCTGTCTCTTGAGTAGCTATGATTACAGACATAAGACACCAGGGCTCTAACTGTAATTTTGTAACCTAACATTATTTCAGTCTTCCACAAATGCTCCAATCTCTGATAACTACCATATTCTTTCTACTTCTATGAGAACCCAGTTAGTACCAATGCACACCAAAGGATAATGGTGAAAACCTTTAGTGTCATTAACACACATAAAATTAAAACTGAATGTTAAATTGTCCATCTTCGGAAAAAGGGCCAATGAAAAGGGTGAAGAAGGGTGAATGTGGTTGAAATACTTTCTTTGAATATATGAAAATAGAACAATGAAACCTGTTGAAATCATTTTAGAATGGAGAGAAAAGGTAGATTGGTAAAGGGGGTGGGTTTGATCAGGATACAAGCATGGGTGTCACAATGAAATTACCCCTTGTACAACTCATGTGTACCAAGTTTTTAAATCCTTAAAAACAAGATCATGAAATTTTATCTGTGAATAATTGTATTAACTGCATAGCTTCATCAATGTTAAGTCTTTCTCCTTGTTGCTCAGGCCTTTGTAGCAGCCATCTGTCTGTGTCATTTTTTATATTTTTATATTTTTGTTCTTTCCAGGATCTCCCATTTAATGTACACACCCCCAGTCAGTCTCACAAAAATAAATGTATCTGAGAGATAAAGGTAGGGAAAAAAACTGAGCACTCTGATTTTACTTGTTCTTCTATGCAATTACAGTATTAAATTGTATATGGCCTCAGTTCTCTAAATTTCTACCTTTGTCCAAGTAAGTTTTGTTGTATAGTTTCTTCACTAGAATTGCTAATAACGTATCAAAATAAAATAATTTATTGGAATTTGACTTAATATTTATCAGTAATATCAGATAGTACAGTGTTTTCTCAGGTTACTGTATGCACAAAGCAGATTTTAGATTTACCCAGTTTTCAGTGGACAGTTTTCAGTACTGTGATCCTGTATATGGCAATTACATATATTTTCATCCAAGATTAATAAGTGATTTCTGTGAATTGTATACAAAAACATTTTACCACTGAGTCATGTTTGCCTCTGTATTCTAGTAGTTAAGGATAAGAAAGTATAATTGTAAGCCCATTGGTCATGGGACATGGTATCACAATAATTCCAAATTCAATACTTGCAGTTAAGATAAATCATTTTATATCTGTTTACATCATCTGCAATATTAATTTAAAAATAAGTGTCATGGATCAAAAGAGCTCTAAGACATAATTTGCATTTTAAATAATTTCACCCTAAAATTGGACAATTGCTCTACTGTAGGCCACAATGTTCAAGGATATTATGAAAATAACAAAAGGAAAGTAGTATGTTTCTTACTGAAAAATCGTTCATCAAGTGTTAACACTATCCTACTTTTGTGAACACTGTGAAATTAATAATTAACTTGGTTCCTTTCTTGAATGAGTTCAGATCAAAGGGAAAACTGTGCAAGTGAAATGTTCAACACAACTTGTCAAATATTATCATAATCACTTCTTTAGATACTAGCAAGGGAAATCCTATTGGTAGATTATTGAAATGTTTCCAGGACCTAAAAATATCTGAATGATAGGAGTGTGTAACTTGGGAGGGGGGATGTTTGTAGGTGTGTGTGGAAGGAGAGGATAAAGTGGATAAATATGATTAAAGTACTACATATGCATGTAGGAAAATAACATCGATTGACATGGCTTATGAAGGGACTAGGAAACAAAGAGTAACAGAGGGGTAGAAAGGATCAAAGCACATTATATACACTTACGGATACATCACAAGGTATATGTTTATGTAATTAATTGTTCAATTATTTTATGCAAACACAGAACAAAAATAAATAAAAGGAAGGTAGGAAAATATTTCAGGAGTAAATAATAATCTATATACTATATAAAATAAAACAAAAATGTATTTTCTTTTATTAGGTGATAGGGAAATCAAACCCAGGGCTTTATACTGGTCACATGCTTTTCCAAAGTGTTATATCCTCAGTCTTCAAAATATATTTCAGTCTAATATTTTTTACTGTCCTTAGGGATAGGGTCTTTCAAGCTATATGCAATCAGAGATGATTCTGAAAAAAGACCAAGATTTCTTTTTTTTTTACTTTTTTTTAATTGTGAAAATTCTGTACAGAAGGGTTACAACTATATGAGCAAGGTAATGAGTACATTTCTTATCAAGCATTGTTGCCTCGAATATATATTATGTATGTATGTATTTTTTAGTTATAAATCAGGTATTGCAGAATTAAAACTCCTCAGCTCTCAGTGTTTAATATCCTTTTTCTGTCCTAATTAGGTGTTTGAGCAAACTCGAACTTGAGTCTTTACCTCTTTACCTTCAAACAGTATAATTGTGATTATGCAACCAACTCAGAAAACAAAAATAACAAAATTGTAATAATCCAGCTGGGTGCCAGTGGCTCATACCTGTAATCTTAGCTCCTCAATAGGCCAGTTATGAGGATCTTGATTTGAAGCTAGTCTGGCCAGGAAAGTCCATGAGACTCTTACCTTTAATTAAATACCAAAAGAATAGCTTAAGGCCCAGGCCAGCACCAAAATCAGCATCATCATCTTCATCATCATCATCATCATCACCATTATCACCATCATCATCATCTTAAATATTATTCAAATGAAAGCTGAACTTATGTTAAAAATGTAGCATTGCCAGTGAAAATTTCAAAATTTAATGATAAATTTTAGGAGAGAGTTTTCCTGTATTTCAAATATTTATTTCTGAAAAACAAAGCCAACCAACCAAACCACTGTAATTCTTTCCATGATTCTTCAAGGAACAAAGATTAAGTTCTTGAGTCCCGTGAGTGAATTTCCCTCTATACTACATCATGTTAAGAAGGAGTTTTCTATTCTAGCATTGGCTAACCTGAACTTGCAAAAGTACTGTTGTAGAGCATTACAGAATTTACTGAAAGCACATTATTCAAATAAGAGGTTTCTGTTATTTTTTCTCATTGTTGCTGTTTTTGTTTTCTGTACCTTTTGTCTTATTTGTAAGTTTGTCTGTTTGAGGGAGAGTAAGTGGGGAACACAGAAATGGTGGAGCAAAGGGTGAACAAATGCAGCAGATGATACTCATTACACTATGTTGAAAGTGAACGATACAACTTGTAGAGTAATGGGAAGGAAAAACTGGAATAAAGTGAGGGAAGTGTCATTGTCATAAAAGAAATGATTCACTATCTGACTTATGTATCTGTAATCCTTTTATACATCACCTTTATAATAACAATTTTTTAAAATGCTATAAAAAGTACATCACTCACTTCTATGCCATAAATTATTAGTAATTTGGCTACTGATCCACAATTCTCGTTAATAATATTTTGAGTCACTTTATAAAAGCTATTATTTTTTCAATGTGTAATACAAATAAATAAGAAATGAATAATTTGATTAATTAATGATGCATCAATTGTTATACTTTTTAACCTTCTGATTCTTAGACTCATCTTGGAAATATTTAGAAATATATTAGTTAATATATGCTTAAATCTTTACATACTTCATTATGCAGTTATGTTTCATCCTAATTTTGTCCTCAACTCTCATTAACACCTTTTAAAAGCATATGTTCCTCTCATGTCATGAATCTAAAATGTTGGTGCAGGTCAGATCAGGTCAGGGAAGAACCCTTTCCATAATGCATAAGTTCCTTAGAACATGATACTCACTCTTTAATTAACTCCTCCCAGCTAAGGTCATTGTATATGTTAGGAATTTGGCTAATTGAATTGGCATCAAGTTCACATTTCTTCCTCTTAGCAATGTGACAAGAGGTGCTACATTTTTTTTTTTTTTGGAGAATGTTCAATTGTTCTAGTTTTGGTCTTTAAACTTAGGCTTTGATTTACCTAGAAAAACTAGGAAATGATTATAGTTAATAATTTGCAAATAACATTTTCATTGTTTATACCTATTTTCATTGTTTATACCTATTTCCCCCATACAGGAACTGATTTTTTTTTCTTGTCAAAAACATTGAATTTATCCTGGTACTGGTGGATCACACCTGTAATCCTAGCTAAACTCAGGAAGCTGAGATCTGAGGATCATGGTTCAAAGTCAGGCTAGACAGGAAAGTCTGTGAGACTTTTATTTTCAATTACCCACCAGAAAACTGGAAGTGGTGCTGTGCCTCAGAATGGTATAGCACTAGCCTTGAAGAAAAAAAGGCTCATGGACAATACCCAGGTCCCGAGTTCAAGCTCCACGACTGACAAAATAGAAATAAAAATGAAATAATTAAACTTTAGTTAATGATCAATTCAAATATACCTAAAATAGGATTTAAATACATATATTTGCTTTCATTAAATCACTTAACATCATTTAATATTTTGTGATTGATTATTATCCTGAAAACAATATCTTAGTTCAAACAATTGGCAAAACTTTGAATAGGATATTTCTTGTGAGTAGATCAGTAAAAGAGTTGATTTTTGGTTATTAATTTGAATCATTTTAATTTTTATTGCAAGAAAATTATATTTTATAATATCTATCTTTGACAATTTGAATATCTTAAGGAAGTTCACAAATGCTTGTAATCTAGATAAAGAATAAATAAGAATTTCTTTTAGTACCTCTTATTTCCTATTCCACAAAGATAAAATAATACTATATTTATGTATCACATTTGCTGATTTCATCTTCTTTCAAAATAGAGAAGAATAACAAAAATAGCTATTGACGAGCCAGGCATTTGCCAGTTCGTGCCTGTAATTCTAGATATTCACTAGGTTTAGAGCTGAGGATCATGGTTTAAAGTCAGCCTGGATAGGAAAGTCCAATGAAACTCTTATCTATAATTAGCCAGCAAAAAATCCAGAACTAGACGTAGGACTCAAGTGGTGGAGTGCTAGCCTTGATCAAAAAAGCTCAGGGATAGCACCCTGAGTTTAAGCCATAAAACAAGTGTGCGCGCAACACACACACACACACACACACACACACACACACACACACACACACACACACAAATTAGCTATTCAATTATTTATAAAAAGTCAATATATGTACACTGTTCAGAAAGATAGCCTTAAGCATTTACTAAAATTTCCTTCAGCCAAAATTAAAATTAAGTCAAAATATAGATAATAAAAAACTACTTTATCTTGGAAGTGGCACTGTGGCTCAAAGTGGTAGAGTGCTAGTCTTGAGCATTAAAAAAAACTCTCAGGGACAGTACATAGGCCCTGAATTCAAACCCCACAACTGGCAAAAAATTTACTTGGCAGAGAAATTATATCTGGATCATATAAATAAACCTTACTACCCAATCAAATAAAAAGATAAAACTTGCACAACATTTGAATAAAGAAACCCACATAAGTAAATGTATAAATTGATGACACAATGTCTCACTAGGTAGCATATATTTTTCTCAAACTTGAGGTCCTTTTGCTTCAATGTGACAAGCGCTAGGATTACTGGTCTGTAGTACTTCATCTAATTCAAATGTTATTGAGTAATAGAAAAATGTTAACATTATCATATGCTTTCAGAAAAAGGAAATATAAAACCATAATTGCATCTTCCTATATATGGACTATGTTGAAATTACAAAAGATAAACACCATCATACCTTAGAAATGTATTATGGCAATATAGAAAAGTTCCTATAGTTGGTGGGAAGGAACAGGGATCAACACATTTGGAGTCACCTGCCAATAATCCTACAAAGCTAAGCACACCTTATCATATGATGTAAACATTTCAGCTCTAGGAGTCTACCCAATGTTAGAAATAAGACATTATCTAATCAAAGGCTGATACACAGTGTTATTTAATAACTTCACTGGCCAATGGTTACAAAGGGTGATAATATGCCCGCAATGAAAAATGGCATAAGGTTAGATATTTAAGTCAGACAGACTTCAAAATCTTTATGAGCAAAACAAGATCCTTAAAACTATACATTGTATGATTTCATTTATGTAAATTTTCAGAAAAAAATTATTGGTTCAGATCAGATTTTGGTGGTAGCAATTGAGAGTGGGAAAATGAATCAGCTTTAAACAAGGTGACTGAAATGAGTAATGAAAATGTTTAAAAGACAACTGTGGTGGTTGAACATCTTTGTAAATTAGCTATTTGTAAGTAACTCAAATTTATTAAGTTTAAATTTATTATGCTAACTGTTCTATATTTTATGTAGTAAATGTATGTACTAAGGTTATCATTACTTGGTATAAATGTTATGTTTAAATGTCTCCATAATGCGCTGAAATATCACCAGAAAGTCAAAATAGAAGAAAAAGGGACAAAATAAATACTCAGATAAAATTATATAAAACATTTAAAGATGGAAGGCAATTATAATATGACTCAGTCCCTAGGCTTCTGGACAAATATTATAATTTGATAGAATTACTACACAGAGATAGAATCGCTGTGGCATTTAGCTTTGTATGTCAGGTACTGCTCATTTCTGTGAAGTATAGCACTCTAAAAACTCAGGCATAAATTTTCCAATCATGTTATTTGGCATATAGCATAATTAAAAGAAAAAAAATGTTAAATTTAGCCATGCATATTTTGAAACGATTACTTTTAGAGTAATACCTTGCCAAAACTCTTAAAACACATATAAAATGCATAATGTCTGCAGACACATTCTTGTTAGTTTATTTGAAGACTTATAATCTGCCATGTTTGAGCCAGGAATCAAGCTTCAAAACTTATTATTAGTTTGGCATACAGGGGAATATGGTGGATTGTTGACTTGTGCCACATTCCAGTATACTTACAAATAGAAGTAAAACACTCAAAGACATGGCTACCAACAAAGTGGAGAAAATATTAAACTAGATGTGGATACCAGTAAAACTTTAGACAGTTACCAGAGAAAAATTTTAAAATATTAAACATTAGATAGAAAAAGGAATGAAAGGGGGCTGGGAAGGCGGCTCAGTGGTAGAGCACTTGCCTTGCATGCATGAGGCCCTGGTTCAATTCCTCAGCACCACATAAGCAGAAAAGTCAGGAAGTGGCACTGTGGCTCAAGTGGTAGAGCACTAGCCTTGAGCTGAAGAGCTGAGGGACAGCGCCCAGGCCCAGAGTTCAGGCCCCACGACTGACCAAAAAAAAAAAAAAAAAAAAAAAAGAAAAAAGGAAAAAAAAAGAAAAGAAAAGAAAAAAGAAAAAAGCCGGAAGTAGCGCTGTGGCTCAAGTGGTAGAGCGCTAGCCTTGAGTTGAAGAGCTGAGGGACAATGCCCAGGCCCAGAGTTCAGGCCTCACGAACAACAACAAAAAAGGAATAAAAAGGATGACAAAGCCACCCCTCGGCGGCACCTCCTCTCAGGCAGTGAGTGCAGGAGAGAAGGAATTTTCTGCATCTTCCTGTGCCCACCTGTTTCCTCAGAGCAGCCCCAGCCCAGTGAGTACAAATAAAAATCACAGCTTCCCATGAAAGAACCTGGCAGAGCAAAGCTTATACACCTACCACTAACCCAGGGCTCTGAAAAATAACTCAGGGCTGTGACTCTGGTGTCATATGAGAAAGTAGGAGCTGGCATACTTCAGTGTGACATCTCCACTCCAAAACTACTGTCCACTGGGTACAAGAACAAAACATAAATGTCATGAGGGACTCTTGGCAAAGTAAGCTTAAAAATAAATACCTTTGAAATTGGAAATAGTCTAGAAGTAGGGGACAAGAGAAACGCTACCATGCTGTCTCTGATGTGGTTCAGGAGAGAAGCCAGAAGTAGGATGTACAATCCTGATGACTACCAAGCTCCAAAGAACACCATACATTCCATTGGGTAAAGATTCTTGCTCCCCCAACCACTGACCTTGGCCCAGAACCTTACCCATGGAAGGGACATTGAGAACACGGGCAGACAATCCAAGGCCCAGAGCACTGACTTGGAAGAAAAAACTCCATTAAACTGTGTACAAGATGCTGAAGACCAAAGACAGGATGGAAACTCTCCATGAGTAAAAGCGCTACTGGCATACAATCTTCTCCACAGCAAGGAAGAAATACCCATTTGACTTTTATCATGATGTCTATCTTTTTCTTTTTATTTACTCTTTTAAAAGTTTTTAAATATCAAAAATTATAAGCGTACATTAGCTGTATGAAAAGGATTTCATTGTGACACTCCCTTACAAGCTTGCAAGACACCCCATTAACATCATCCCCTGTCATGTTCCCTCACCTCTCTGCCCACCTAGAATGTCAACAGGTATCAGTGCTCTACTTCATAGACATATGTGAAGTGTATCATTTATATTCACCCTCATTCACCCTCTTAGTTCACTTCTTCAGCTCAATGCTACCCATACCCAGAGAAGTAAGCTTTATTATAATTTATTGTTTTTTTAATTGTGCCAAGGTTACATTTAATCACCACAGTATTTCTTGTGTGTGTGTGTGTGTGTGTGTGTGTGTGTGTGTGTGTGTGTGTGTGTATACCCTATTACTGGGGCTGAACTGAGGGCCTGGGCACTGCCCCTGAGTTTTATTTTTTTTATTTATTTTTTTGGGGGTCCGGTCGTGGGGCCTGAACTCTGGGCCTGGGCGCTGTCCCTCAGCTCTTCAGCTCAAGGCTAGCACTCTACCACTTGAGCCACAGCGCCACTTCTGACTTTTTTTCTTTTTGCTTATGTGGTGCTGGGGAATCGAACCCAGGGCCTCATGCATGCAAGGCAAGCACTCTACCACTGAGCCACCTTCCCAGCCCCTGAGTTTTATTTTTACTCAAGGCTTGCCCTATACCACTTGTACACAGCTCAACTTCTGGCTTCGTTGCAACTAGTTGAATATAGGAGTCTTATGATTTTCCTGGCCATTCTGGCTTCCATTCCTCAGATCTCCTGAGTAGCAAGAACTACAGTCATGAGCCACTGGCAGCAGGCAACATAAGAATATATTGTATTTCAATATGAATAATCTCCTTTACTACAGTTTCTCCATTCCCTATCCTATCCTATCCTATTCTATCCTATCCTATCATTTCACAGCTTTTTGTGGGATTCCATGGGGAATCTTCATATACACACGATGTACTTGGATGTTACTCCCTTTCCTATCCTCCCTGCCTCTCATACCACCAAAAAGTTTTATAACTATCCTATGTGTATTATGCCTATGTGAATATGAATGTCTTTCTAGATTGTACAATTGAGTAAAACATGCAACATTTGTTAGATTGCACAAAACGTTGAGTAAAACATGCACCATTTGTTCTACATTGCACACCTGAGTGAAACATGCAGTATTTGTTCTTTTGAGCTTGGCTTATCTCAGCATGCTGGTCTAAGTCTATTCACTTTCCTGCAAAAGACATAACTTCTCAGAAATAGAATAATGAGCTCAATGTAGTAAAACAATAATTAATACATCCTTGGTGTGAATGACCTATGGTTTCATGAAGGAGGTATAATGATGCAGAAGCATGATAGAAATTCTCCATATCACTGGAAGTTAAGATGTATGAAATAATACCTTCCATACCCATGGGGCTGGTAAAAATCATCACAAAATCTTTGTTAAGATGTACTTTATTTTATGCCTAGCTAGATTTTAGTCAGGCAAAAATAATAAGGAAAATGTATTTTAAAATATACACCCAATATCTTAGGAGTACTTTTTTCTTGATGGTCCTGGGGCTTAAACTCTGGGCCCAGATGCTGTATCTGAGCTTCTTTGTGGTCAAGGCTACCATACTTATACCATTTGAGTCACAGAGCCACTTCTGGCATTTTCTGACTAGTTTATTAGAGATAAAAGTCTCACAGACTTTTCTACCCCAGATGGCTTCAAACCAAGATCCTCACATCTCAGCCCCCTCAATGGCTAGGATTATAGGCTTCAGCCATTGGCACTTGGATTGGGTTAGGAATTCTAATCACAACATATAATACAAAAAACTATTGAAATATGATATATATACATACAAGATTGCTCCTATCAGTATTATTTGTAATGAAAATCAAATAGCCCAAATCTATTTTTCAATCATAATCTCATATGCTTTTTAAAAAAACATTTGAGAAAATGCAACCTCAGTAATTCCTATAGCCAAAATTGCTGGTGTCTTACTCTGAGAGCATTAATATAACAAATATCAAAACCTGGGCAACTAATTGAATTGAGGATATAAATCAATGGTAGATCAGTGGCCTGACCACCCTTGGTTTGAGAAATAAAAAAAATACAGTATCACTTAGTCATAGTTCTGTGGGCTGGAAGGATTATGGTCAACTTGCTACATAATTTAGGTCTGGCCATGTCTGGCTTCTGGAATCCTGAACCCTGTCTTTTTACTGTTATTTCACATGGTGACAGGATTTACTCTGCTCTCTTCAGTCCTAGATGAGGATGCTAATTATGCTTAAGGGGATATTTCTACCAGCATCTATCACAGCCTTGCAATTCCACTATATAACCCTACCATGGTGAAAAAATCTGAGAAAAATACAAGCATTTGGATCATAGCAACTATGGAAAAAAATGTCCATGTTTCACAGCAAAAAGCAAAACCAAATGTCAAAATTGTACCAGTTGTGTAGGTAAAGAATTCTGACACCTAGTATTTCTGGCTTATGTCACTTAAGTTACATGAAAGTGTCTGCTGAAGATACAGTCAACTGAACTTTGTCGAAGGCTGAGCTCTGTTTCCAAGGGGATTCTTTCCACATTGATTTTTGCAGAAGACATAGCTTCTTTTACCCAAGAACAAGGCAGAGGTTATGATATTTTTCATCATAGTCACCTCAAGAGTCACCAAAGTATTGCCTAGGAAATATTTTATTATTTACACAGGGATTAATTTAAGCTACAGGTAATCTTTGAGGTAATCTTGAAAGTTGGGTACCACATCCATGATCATTTTATTGACAGTTGGTCTTTGCTACTTTCAGTCTGTTTCACTTGTTATGACTAGAGATCAGACTCCGCAGATTTTCAGAGCTGCTTAACAGCTTGTCTGATTCGGTAAGTTCATCTAAAGGCCTAAGGCAAGGCCCTCAGAACTAGACACATATTTCACTGACTTCTTATATGGTATCTACAATGAAAATCCCATATATATTTTGGAAAATCATAGCTTGTCTTTTCTCCTTGATGTAAGCACATTGTTAGGCAATGCTTTTGAAGTTAAAAATAACAGTCATTATCTAGAGTTGACTTCTTTTTGCCCTGGCCCTGTATTTTGCATAGGAAGGGACTAGTATCCAAAGATACTGAGTGGCTGATGTTACAAAATTTAAGATAAAATTCAAAATACATTACCTTTTTCCTTTATAAACAATGGTTTATAGAAACTGTTTATAGAAACAACAGTTTTGATAACTTCCTGACAGTATAAGAAAGCTTTCTTGGGGGTGGGAAGGTGGCTCAGGGGTAGAGTGCTTACCTTGCATGCATGAGGCTCTGGGTTTGATTCCTCAGCACTGCATAAACAGAAAAAGCTGGAAGTGGCTCTGTGGCTCAAGTGGTTGAGAGCTAGCCTTGAGCTGAAGAGCTGAGGGACAGTGCCCAGGCCCAGAGTGAAAGAAAGAAAGAAAAGAAAGAAAGAAAGAAAGAAAGAAAGAAAGAAAGAAAGAAAGAAAGAAAGAAAGAAAGAAAGAAAGAAAGAAAGAAAGAAAGAAAGGAAAGAAAGAAAAGAAAGGAAGGAAAGAAAAGAAAGAAAGAAAGAGAGAGAAAGAGAGAGGGGGGGAGGCAGAGGGCAGAGAGGGAGGGAGGGAGGGAGGAAGGAAGGAAGAAAGGAAGGAAGGAAAGAAGGAAGGAAGGAAAGAAGGAAGGAAGGAAGGATGGAAGGAAGGAAGGAAGGAAGGAAGGAAGGAAGGAAGGAAGGAAGGAAGGAAGCTTTCAGCATTAGAGATTTGTGGGCTGATTTGATAGAAAACTTCCCAATGCCAGCAATTGTGAACTTTTCTCTGTATGCATTTCTCCCTTTCATTATACTGCAGTTACAGAGCAATATTTCAAGAGCTTAAAGGCCTGAAATGTGACTTGTTCTCCACACTCCCATACTCCAAAGAACAGCGAGAAAATTAAAATGGGGAAACAATCACAATTTTAGAAAGGTCTTTATATCAAAATTATGACAACAAAATAAAATTTTAGAGCCAGGAATCTGTATGTTTCCTATCATGTGTGACATGCTTTCCAGAAGAAATAATATGTAAACAATATAGCATAATTCAAGGGAAAAATGTGTACATCTATGGCTCTTTCTACCTCAGATATCTACTTAGCATGTTTATGTTTAGGGATGCCTCAAGTACCTTCAAATGAAGAATGTTTCTCCCCTTCCAACTCAGAGCTTCTGTGAGAAACAATGGACCACCATGCTGTTTAGATTACTGTATCTTTGTAGCAT